>NC_000071.6:10773333-11090000 GCF_000001635.26 Mus musculus | reverse complement strand
CCTTTTCCCCTTATAGTGTACATTTTGTATTTTTCCATACTGAGCTTGCTACTTTTTCTTATAAATCTCTATAAGAATTAACACTAATAACAAGACAACAGTCAACACTTTGAGGTTTCCTCTGCCAATGTCATTAATCCAAAACTCTTTAATTTAGCCTCAGACAGACTTTTAGGACAAATTAAAAAAAAAAAAACAGTTTTATTCTTTGCCAAAATATCATAAGAGACTGCCATACCTAGGGATCCTTCCCCTCTGTTGACATAAAACTCAGACACTATTGCTGATGCTAAGAAGTGCTTACTTACAGGAGCCCAGTGTAGCTGTCCCCTGAGAGTCTCTGCCAGAGCCTGACCATTACAGATGATGATATACACATCCAAACATTGGACTGAGTGCAGGGACTCCAATGGGGAAGTTAAGGCAAGGAATGTAAGTTGAAGGGGATTGCAGCCTCATAGGAAGAACAACAATATTAACCAACAGGGCCCTCTAAAGCTCCCAGGGACTAAATCCCAAACCAAAGAGTAAACAGGGGAAGCCCACAGCTCCTTCTGGGTATATAGCAGATGATTGCCTTGTCTGGCAGCACTGAGAGGGGCGGTCCTTAGTCCTATGGAGGCTTGATTATCCAGGATAGGCTAGGAAGCAGGGGGAGGGAGGAGGGGATGGCGAGTTGTGGATTGGAGACTGGGAAGGGGGAATAACATTTGAAATGTAAGTAAATAAAATAAACAATAAAAATAAAAAATTAAAAAACAAAAACATTCTCTAGTCCAATAAAAATATTCTTCTTGTCTAAAACCACATAAGCCGAGCTCCCATGCTTCAAATAACCTTCAGCTGTCTATGAAGAGACACCGTGACAAAGGCTACTTTTATAAAATTTTAAGCATTCAAACAGATCATGGTGTAAGTCAATTTTTAAAGCATTTAAGAATAGGTGTGCTCCTCCCTGGAGAAGACCATTGATCCCACTTTTGCTTATAATCCTTTGCCTAGACTTGAGGCTCACTACCTTTCCCTAGTCTAGGCTATCATGTCTGTTAGTGTTGTCCTTGCTTAGGGTATCCATTACCAAATAACTCACTCAAGAATATGCACATATAAAACTATTGCATAGGCAGATCAGGCTATATTTGTATGTTTTCACACACATATACAAACATAATTAAAGAGAAAAGTCATGAATTTGAAGATAGCTGAGACAGAGGTATATAGTAGACTTAGAAGTAGGGAAAATAATGTTACTATAATCTCAAAAATATTTGAAGTTTTAGAAAATAGATTGTAAGAGAATTAAGACAAATCTGAATTTATTCTATAATATGGAATAATACTACTTTTGTTTCTCTGGATAGTCAAATCTGAAGCTGAATTAGTCAGTCTTTAAATATAACTCATGATATGATGTGCATGAAATCGAAGTAATAAAACATAACTTTCATGGAACATGAACAGGCTCTTTAGTGCTGGGGAAATATAAGAACTGCTGAGGTAGAATCTGGTCTGTTCTCTCTACAGGGCAATGCTAGTTTTAGAAGCAAAAGAATTTATTAAAAAGTCAGTGGTACCAACTCTAATGTTGATGTTTTTATTTTATTTTATTTTATTTTTAAGCTAGACACAGGAACATTTATTTATTTTTTTTAAAATTTTTATTAGGTATTTAGCTCATTTACATTTCCAATGCTATACCAAAAGTCCCCCATACCCACCCACCCCACTCCCCTACCCACCCACTCCCCCTTTTTGGCCCTGGCGCTCCCCTGTACTGGGGCATATAAAGTTTGCGTGTCCAATGGGCCTCTCTTTCCAGTGATGGCCGACTAGGCCATCTTTTGATACATATGCAGCTAGAGTCAAGAGCTCCGGGGTACTGGTTAGTTCATAATGTTGTTCCACCTATAGGGTTGCAGATCCCTTTAGCTCCTTGGGTACTTTCTCTAGCTCCTCCATTGGGAGCCCTGTGATCCATCCATTAGCTGACTGTGAGCATCCACTTTTGTGTTTGATAGGCCCCGGCATAGTCTCACAAGACAGGCTGAGAAAGAAATTAGGGAAACAACACCCTTCTCAATAGTCACAAATAATATAAAATATCTCGGCGTGACTCTAACTAAGGAAGTGAAAGATCTGTATGATAAAAACTTCAAGTCTCTGAAGAAAGAAATTAAAGAAGATCTCAGAAGATGGAAAGATATCCCATGCTCATGGATTGGCAGGATCAACATTGTAAAAATGGCTATCTTGCCAAAAGCAATCTACAGATTCAATGCAATCCCCATTAAAAGCCCAACTCAATTCTTCAACGAATTAGAAGGAGCAATTAGCAAATTCATCTGGAATAACAAAAAACCTAGGATAGCAAAACTCTTCTCAAGGATAAAAGAACCTCTGGTGGAATCACCATGCCAGACTTAAGCTTTACTACAGAGCAATTGTGATAAAAACTGCATGGTACTGGTATAGAGACAGACAAGTAGACCAATGAAATAGAATTGAAGACCCAGAAATGAACCCACACACCTATGGTCACTTGATCTTCGACAAGGTAGCTAAAACCATCCAGTGGAAGAAAGACAGCATTTTCAACAATTGGTGCTGGCACAACTGGTTGTTATCATGTTGATGTTTTTAAACTGTAAAGTAAAAGCCATTAGCAGAAGGCTATCGGCTGAGTCATTTCAGAGAAGAGAAGGAAGCAATTGCCTTAGTCCCATGGTAGCAGTATTTCATGTGCACAAGTGACAGTGAAAGAGGCCTTGGGCTTTTGTCTTGTTTTGTTTTAGGATTCATAATACCATGCTCCATTTCTATCCTCTTTGGAAATAAAAATGGTTTGCCCCAGGGTCCATAGATCTTCCTATTAGAATTTATTTTTGAGATGATCAGTGATTGTGGGCCAGGCAGTCTGAGACAAGCACACTTAAGTTAAAGCACAGCAAGAGCTTGTAGCTCAGTAATTCATAAGCAAATTAAGATTTCCTTTCCATTAAGTTACTTGATTCTCCTGATGATTGAAAAATTACAGTGTCTATCAAATTTGTTCTTAGACATGCATTTATGCTCTTAAATTGATTTTAAGTAAATGCTTTCTTTGAAATTACAAAAGAGAGTAGATTTGAAACAGAGTAACAGGGTATAATAATTCACTTTCTTGTTCTTTATCATGTCTTACAACATTTGAACCATGAGACAATTTAAAATCCACTATTTACTCACTGCCTGTTATTTATGGAGTATTGTTTAATACTTCACATCTAAAAATCACTTCACCACACATTTCACTCATATTTCATGCAACCTTGGCATGATTATTCTACTTTAAAAATATAATCTGATGTTAACACTTCAATATCTGTTAAAGAAGAGATGATGAAGCATTAGAAGTTAAAATAAAGAAAAGAAGTTAAAAAGGATCCAAAGGATAAGAAAAGTCAAGGAACGTATGGTAGCACAACATCAGTTCATGAACACAGGAACTCTCTGTCCTGCGAGTGTAAGAAAGGAACATACCAAACACAAAGCAGAACACGAATTTACATGGCTACTGCCTGCACTAAGTATATCAAACAAGTTTATTCTGGGATCAGCCCTCTAGAATAGATCTAAAAGATGTTAGTTTAAAGCAGGCATATTTGTCTTTTGCCTCCTAAAATCTTTCCATCACCTCTTCTGGGGGCTTCCCTGAGTGTTGGGTTGGGTTCTACATGTATCAGTTAGGGTTAGATGTCTCCCAGTCAGTGATTAAATCTTCTACAATTGTATGTCCCTCTACTCTTGTAACTTCCATCCAAGCTACAGCAGACTCTATGTTAAATCATGACGAATGAAAATACCACGTAGCACTAAAATAAATTTGGACATTCATCATTATTAATTTCCACAGGAGAGCTAATTTTCACATTTATAATTGAATTCCCCCTTTTAAAATTGTCAGTTAGTTACATAACTGTTAACTTTATGACTTACTGCATCATTTGCGTTATTAATCACAAATAATTTGATAAATATGACATCATAAATGTATTAATATATTAACCTTATAATATTTATATTTAGTTACTACTTGATAAACAAATATGGACACCAAATTATTTTAGGTTTTAATTTAAGATTATTTTCTGGAATATAAAATTGCTAATATAATTGGTCACAACCCTGTTTTGAAATGTAAATATATTGTATGATATGTTTAAACTTGAGAGTACCTATTTTCTATAAACCCTACGTTTTAGTTATATGATTTCATTCAAACTTTTTCTTACAGATTTACAAAATATAAAAACTATCATCATTTACACATCATTCACAGTTACCATACTATGCAACAGCATTCCAAATTTCTTGCCACGAATTACAACTTAAACAGAGTAATCAACTTCTGACATGACACCCTCTCTTCCACTTTTCCCTGGTATCCACCATTCTATTCTTATCATTTTAGATTCCTCATATGATCACAGTCATGTGGCTCTGATCGTCTGTTTCAGGATTTTTCATAGAACATAATGTTCTCTCTCTACCCATGTTGCCATCAATAACAGAATTTCATTGTTTTGTTAATCCTGAATAACACGTCATGAAATATAAGGATATTTATTTAGTCAAGATTTTATATGTATCATAACTCAAATGTAATATTATATATTCATAAATATTTAAATTGACACATACTTATAAAAGCTCATAAATATATGAGCTTCAAAGTAATGATTAAAGTAAAATCCACTATTTTAACTGATAGTCTTATTAAAGAACCTCATATATGACATCTGTAATGATTATCAATTAAAATCGGGATTAGGTTACTACCCCTAAAAGCAAAGATCCAAGCAAATAAGTATTCCTCTAGTTTGTAATTTTGTATGATAGTTAAAACTGGAGAAGGGACTACATTTCTGGCATGCACTGTCATTTGAAGTATGATAGAAATTTGTGATAAAAAGACACTGGTCCTTTAATTACCTTATTTATTCTAAGATATGATTATGTTTCATTTCATAATTGATATATAATGATCATTTGAATAACATTGTTTATAGAAAAAACACCAAATCATGTAAGAAACTTGAGAGATTTCCAGAACTAGAACAGAAAACATTTTTTTTTTCTGAACAGCAAGTCACCAACTAAGATTATAGCACAGTCAGCCTCTGAGGAAGCTATGAGGTCCAGTGACTATTGTCCATGTCTTCAGTGATGCATATCACATTCTTTATGAGGCTCAAAATTACTTGAGCTCAGTCTTTGGGCCTATAATTGTGTTCATGTCTAATATATTGTATAGAACACACAGAAGAACTGACTTTTCAAGGGGCTTTGGTTTCAAATCTGTTGTGTAAATTAGGCTAAGTAAAACACTAATTTTGCCCTTTGTCTCCTTGTTTGGAATTATTCATTGTTATGTTGTTTAATTCGGAATTCCTATTCGGAGTGCCTTAACTTCTTTGCACAGTTCTGTGCATAACACCTGAAATGGAAAAGGTCTACAATGTCAGAATTTTTGGTTTCTGTTCATAAATAAAATAGGAGACATCTTAAAGGAATGACTGGTCACATCTTGACTCTTACCTGCATCTGACCTCCTTTCAAGACTTGAACTTTCACCTGTGCTTTGCCTTGTAATGCTACATTTGTTATTATTTCCTTGTATCTCCCTAGCTTCACCAGTTCCTGTCACTCCCCAATAGCATGATGCTGAAGACTGGATTTTACTATGTAAACGTTTTCAAGACACTGAAGATTTGAAGTATTTTTTAATATAGCCAACTTTTCTCATAACAAGTCCTTTATTTGAATCAGGTAAACACACACATTGTTAACATCATGACTGTAGAAGATTACACTCCTTTTCATGGTTCCTTTTATTTATTATTGTTGTATTTCTTTGTCTAGATTTGCTACTGTCTTCCATATCTTCCTAGTGTGCTTCTTTCTACTTAATATCCCCCTTTTGACACAAGCCTTCTCCTGAATCACTTAACTTGACCTTTTCATTAAGGAACATAATATGTAGCCTCACTACAAACTCAGAGTCATAAAGACCAATCAGGAATGGATAGAATCTACTAAAAACATGAGCAAAAGCCAACACTCTGACCTATCTCATACATCAGTGTTTCAGAAAGAAAAAAAATTAAGTTGGTTTGAAAGGAATAAGTTCAGGTCATGAGAAGAACTGCAGAAGGGTAATAGGCATAAAATATATTGAAAGAAAAACACTTTCAATAAAATGGGGTAGGGGGGAATCCAATCTTCAAATATTTATAGTATCCCTCCACTGAATAAAGCAATGATTTCTACATGGATGTGCCTATACTACAACATGGACAACATACTGTACTCTAAATACAGCTTTGCAGAAAAATGTTTTCTATATGTATGTGATAATTCCCTTGTCCAGGTGTATAGTCAAAATATAACACCTACAGTATATTATGATCATGTACCATTCTAGCTTTTATTGAAAATATATGTTTAAAAAAGAACATCAGATAGACTGCTCTGTACTTTCTGTTAAATTGGTTGGAGTAAATAATGAAATATTTCATCTCTCAAAATAATGATGCTGTAGACAGATCAGAATGTTGGCTTTGACTCATCATTTTGTAAGACGCTATGTCCAATTGGCCTTTATAATTCTGGGTTTTTAGTGAGGTAACACAATATATTGGAATGTCAAAACTGCTTTTTTTTTTCGAATTTCATAAAGAAACAATTCCTTCAAGTTAGACCAGTCATTGGTTGACCACTCCCACAAGCTTTGAGCCACCACTACCCAATGCTTCTTGAAGGTAGGACAGGTTGATAGATTTTGTGTCTGGGTTGGTGTCCTATTCTCACCATCCAGAGCATAACCTGGTCACAGAAGATGACCAGTTCAGGCTCCATATCCTCTATTATGAGGAGTCCTTGCTAGGGTTACCTTCACAGGTTCCAGGAAGTTTCCACTCCATGAAGTTTCCACATTACTCCTAAATGCTTAAACATTTCACTCATCTCTCCCACTACTCTCTGCCTCCATCCTTTCCTCCCCAACTTAACCCTCCTTTACCCATCACTACCTGCCCTGAGTTCAATCACTCAATCTATTGTAATTCTTCTCCCTAGACATAAGTGAATATCCTTTATTTAATAGCTAATATGCAATTGTAAGTGAGTACATATGTTTGTATTTATGTGTTTTTGTTTCCTTACTCAGGATGATATTTTTCCTATTTCAACCCATTTGCCTGTAAATTTCTTGATATCAGTTTTCTCTAATACCTGTGAAATAATCCATTAGGTAAATGTATTGCACTTTCTTCATCCATTTTCAGTTCAGGGATATCTAGATTGTTTCCAGTTTCTGGGTATTATGAATAAAGCTATGAACATAATTTTTAAAAAATGTTCTGGTGGCAGGATAGGGTATCATTGGGGTATATGACCAAAAGTGGTATAGCTGTTTCATGACAGATATCAATTTTCAATGATTTTCTTTGGAATAACCCAATTGATTGAAAGTGGATGTACAAATTTGCAGTCCCACCACCACTGGTCAAGTCTTTGCCTTGCTCTACATCCTTGCCAACATGAACAGTCATTTGGGCTATTTATCTTTGCCATTCTGGCAGGTATAATATGGAATCTTTGGGCCGTTTTGATTTGCATTTTCATGATAGTTAAAAATGTTGAACATTTAACTGTTTCTCGGCCATTTGAAATCTCTCTAATAATACCTGTCTGTTTAGATCTGTACCCCAAATTTAATTTGAATCTAACATTCTTCTTAAAATGTACACATTCCAATAAAAGTTGTATGTATACTTCCAGTTGGTTTATAAACCCTCATTATATGTATATGCCTAAATATATGTATCTATATCTAATCTATATCATATGTATACATAACTATTATAAATGTATACAGTCATATTGTATGTAAGTTCTACATGCTGCTTTATTAATTAGGTCCTTTAAATTATAGTTCCTTATCTTTGAATTTCACTGTCATTCTTTCAAGTGATCTTCCTAATGTAATCAAGTGACCTTACTCTGCAATCTTTGACTTCTCCAATGACTTTCAAATTAAGCTTAATACAAATGGAGGTTCCTGTAGTTTACTTGCAAAATCTCTCTTTTATGAGCTCCCTTCTATGAAACAAGTATATAAAGTTAAATCTATTTGGCTACAGGCTTAGAGTTCTGCTTGCTCTGATTTGGCCAGTTATTACTACATGGTCACACTGAGTTTCAAGGATGTGCAAGATTCTGTACAAAACAATGTCATTCATAGTTGAACCAAGAACAGCATCTTTACCAGAAGGTAGCTCTTCATCTTTTAAAATGAGGACTTAGCATTCAAGTGTACATTTAGCAAACCACAAGACACCTACTTTTCTATTCAAAGCTGGCAAACAAGTTAGTTTTCTTTTCTTAATTTTTCTTTTTCTCTTCTTTTCTTTTTCCTTTTTTTTTTTTTTTTTTAATTTTTAAGACGTGTTTTCTTTGTGAATTCCTGGCTCTCCTGGAACTCACTCACTCTGTAGACCAGGCTGGACTTGAACTCAGAAATCTGCCTGCCTCAAAGTTTTCTTATTTTAGAAAACATAAGCTACTAAAAGAATGAAAATACAGTTAAAACATTCCAAAAGCTGTTCTGTAGGAAAAAGCATGATAATGTATGAGTTGTAAATAAATGGAAAAAGGACACATGAAAAAATAAGTTAGAAATTTTATGAACACATGAGATGGGAAGAAATCTCAAATACTGTCAACAAATCATACACATACCTATTTCTGATGTAAAACCCCATCAAAACTACGTATATTTATACTTTGTTTTCAAAACTGTGATTACATGATTTTTTTTAAAGGCCATTGACTTGTTTGAGTTTATTTTATATCCAGCTACTTCACTGAAGCTGTTTATCAGGCTTAGGTGTCCTCTGGTGGAATTTTTAGGGTCACTTATATATACTATCATATCATCTGCAAAAAGTGATACTTTGACTTCCTCTTTTCCAATTTGTATCCCCTTGATCTCCTTTTGTTGTCGAATTGCTCTGGCTAATACTTTAGTGCTATGTTGAAAAGGTAGGGAGAAAGTGGGCAGCCTTGTCTAGTCCCTGATATTAGTGGGATTGCTTCCAGCTTCTCTCCAATTACTTTGATGTTGGCTACTGGTTTGCTGTAGATTGCTTTTATCATGTTTAAGTATGGGCCTTGGATTCCTGATCTTTCCAAAACTTTTATCATGAATGGGTGTTGGATCTTGTCAAATGCTTTTTCTGCATCTAACGATATTTTTAAGATAATGGATTATATCAAGTTATAATGGAAGGGAAGTTCCATCCATTATAATAGTCTTAGGGTTTCTATTGCTGTGATGAGACATGACCATGGAAACCTTTCTAAGGGAAAACATTTAATTTGGGTCTAGCTCAGAGTTTCAGAAGTTCAGTCTATTATTAATGCAGGAAACATGGCAGACATGGTGCTCAGGAAGGCATTGAAAGTTCTAAGTCTTGGTCCACAGACAGTAGAATGACATCATTCTTTAGTGGACATAACTTGAGCATATGAGATTACAAAGTCCACCCACACAGTAACACACTTTCTCCAACAAGGCCACACCTACTCCAAGAAAACCACATCTCCTAATACTTCCATTCATTCAAATACATCAGTCTGTGTGGTCACATATTTAAATCACCACCATACAGACATTCTGTGAGAAAAATCAGAATATGTAATTTACTAATGTTCATGTAATAAAAAATCACATGTTGAAAAATTCATGGAGGTTTCTGATAACAAAATCCTCAATAAGTTATGGAAAGTACAAATAATACAGTAGAAATCTCTATGATTTAAGTCTCTAATTAAAAGAAAGATGACCAAATAACTATCCAAATAGTGGTTACCTGTGTAATATGCTTATAATGAAGTATTAAAAATAAAAAATACATTCATGTAATTACAAAAATACAGCCACATAGTCTTTAAGAAAAGCTCCAGTGTATAATATTGTCAATGCAAAAACACAACTTTTACATTGAATATGAGATAGTTAATTTTGTATCCAAATTATGTGTTGACAATATATACTAGAGTCTTTTCTTATGTTGTAACTCAAATGATTTGTAGAAATCAGAGAATAATGTTCTAATCTAAGGAAAGAGGTGCTAACCAAGGTACAAAAAGCATAAGACTCACGAAATAGACAGGACCACAAAAGTAAATTGTCCACCTCAGAAGTGTTTAAATTTTTTTTTTCTTTTATCCCAACTTGCCCTGTGGTATAACAGCTTTATGAGACTTAGAGAGAAGTAATTAGATGATTATCTGTCTTTTCTCATTATAAATACACATAAAGTTATTGTGGATACACAATTGGAATTTTCCATTTGAGTCCTAACCTAGCAAATAACAGTTGTGTTCATAAGTTTATCAGCTGTATTTTGTCTTGAAGGCATTATTTCTTTTGTTTTCTTTCTTTTTGTTGTTGGTGGGTTTTTTGTTTGTTTGTTTGTTTGTTTGTTTTTTCTGAGACAGGGTTTCTCTGTATAGCCCTGGCTGTCCTGGAACTCACTTTGTAGACCAGGCTGGCCTCGAACTCAGAAACCCGCCTGCCTCTGCCTCCCAAGTGCTAGGATTAAAGGCATGAGCCACCACACCAGGCAAAGACATTATTTCTTTTTTTTTCCCCATTTTTTATTAGGTATTTAGCTCATTTACATTTCCAATGCTATACCAAAAGTCCCCCATGCCCCCTCCCCACTCCCCTAACCACCCACTCCCCCTTTTTGGCCCTGGCATTCCCCTGTACTGGGGCATATAAAGTTTGCAAGTCCAATGGGCCTCTCTTTGCAGTGATGGCCATCTAGGCCATCTTTTGATACATATGCAGCTAGAGACAAGAGCTCCGGGGTACTGCTTAGTTTATATTGTTGTTTCACCTATAGGGTTGCAGTTCCCTTTAGTTCCTTGGGTGCTTTCTCTAGTTCCTCCATTGGGGGCCCTGTGGTCCATTCAATAGCTGACTGTGAGCGTTCACTTCTGTGTTTGCTAGGAATCTTGCTACTGTATGCAATGGTGTCAGCATTTGGAAGCTGATCATGGGATGGATCTCTGGATATGGCAATCATTAGATGGTCCAACCTTTTGTCACACTTCCAAATTTTGTCTCTGTAACTCCTTCCATGGGTGTTTTGTTTCCTATTCTAAGAAGGGGCAAAGTGTCCACACTTTGGTCTTCGTTCTCTTGAGTTTAATGTGTTTAGCAAATTGTATCTTATATCTTGGGTATCCTAAGTTTCTGGGCTAATATCCACTTATCAGTGAGTACATATTGTGAGAGTTCCTTTGTGATTGGGTTACCTCACTCAGGATGATGCCCTCCAGGTCCATCCATTTGCCTAGGAATTTCATAAATTCATTCTTTTTAATAGCTGAGTAGTATTCCATTGTGTAAATGTACCACATTTTCTGTATCCATACCTCTGTTGAGGGGCATCTGTGTTCATTCCAGCTTCTGGCTATTATAAATAAGGCTGCTATGAACATAGTGGAGCATGTGTCCTTCTTACCAGTTGGGGCATCTTCTGGATATATTTCCACCGGATCGTGCAATATGTCTTTTGCCTCTTCAACAAAGTTCTTTGAGCCTTGAAGAGAAAGATTTGATGGAGACATACAATTTAGCATTTAGTGAGTGTATCAAGATCTTTCAATTTCTGCACAGTGTTTATTTATAGGTCTACATTTGATTCCAACTACTGAAAGTAAAATCTTCGCAGAAGATGGCTGAGCAAGGCAATAAATTTAAAATTAACTTTCTCTAATGCTGTTCCAGTGATCAGTAGACAAACCACATTTAAAGGCAAGCCCCATTACCAGCAATAGATGGCCAAGTTAGAACAAACTCAGTGGTACTTTTCTAGATATTTGTCTCATAATGATCTGTCTGGGGAATTTTCTTGGTGCTATGAAGAAAGAACAACACACATACAAAGCCAGGCACCCTAAAATGCCAGCAGATTTTAAAGGCCATGAAAATCAAAGGGTATTAAACAGTGTATAACACAATAGATACCTAGTTCAGACCACTATATCCAGAAATATGACAGTCATAATCAAAGGACCATATACTTGCAATATTCTTAAATCTTAAATATTAATAAATACTAATAAACAATATTGTGAGGTAATATGTGTTCATTACAATGATACACATTAGAATCTTATTCATAAATAGAAAATATGATAATTGGAGTAAGTTGTTTTTCTTGAGAATGTATACAAGTATTGAAGGAATAAAAGAAATACTAAAAATAAATACAACAGAATCCATGTCTAGCAATTATCTTCAAATATGTAAAATCACATATTCATAGCTTATGCTAAATAAATTTTAAAATACATTTTAATTTTATTTTTGACATATTTAAGTTATATTTATCTCTAATTTGCAAAAGATAACAAAATAATACAACAACTTCTCTACCACATATTGCTGTATTTCCAAATAGAATATCTCTGAGCATATTATATTTCATTAACAAGTCATATTAATGAGCTGTGTTTCTTTTCATCATCATGAAAGTTTTATGTGTATATTTTTATATATTTATATATACACATATAAATTAATTCTATCAGAACAAAGACTATTTCTTTTAATTATATCTACATCTATATATCTATATTTATCTATCTACCTATTTATTTAATTCCAATCCTTTGCATGCTCAGCAGCATTGTTATATTTTATATAAATATATATTATACTATATATTTAATATAGCATATAATTATGCATAGCAGCAAAATATATTACAGATAACATATTATTATACATTTATGCTACTGTAAATTCTACCTTATTTGAATCAATTAATTAAATTATGAAGTGTATGAAAGGATTTTCTTCAAGAAATTTGTTTTTTTAATTTAATTTTGTTTGTATTTCATTTTTACACTCCATATTCCATTCCCCCCCTTCCCTATCCACCCTCTGACTGTTCCAGATCCCACCCCTCCTCTCCACCCCACCCCATCTCCCCTTGAATAGCCCCACCCCCACCTCACTAGACCTCAAAAAACCTGGGGCCTCCAGTCTCTTGAGGGATAGGTTCATCATCTCTGAATGAACACAGACCTGGAAGTCCTCTACTGTATGGATGTTGGGAGCCTCATATCAGTTAGTGTATGCTGTCTGTTTGGTGGTCCAGTGATTGAAAGTTTTGGGGGGGGGGTCCAGATTAATTAAGCTGAATTAGGGAAGGCTGAAACAAATCTGTTAATGAAGTTTAGTATGATAGTAAATTAGGGTAAAAGACATCAATTGTCTCAATACATGCTAAAATGGCACTTTCAAATTTAACTTGGAGGCTGTAGAGATGACTCTGAATAAATCACTCTTATATAGGGCCTAAGTTTAGTTTCGAGAATCCATGTCTGTGACTCATAATTGACTATAGTTCAAGTTTCTGGTGGTATTGTTCTTTATCTAACCTTTTCAGGTATCTGCATGCTTGTGGATATATCCACACACAGACACATATAAATATACACAATGAAAATAAAACAAATCTTCAAAATTGATATTTATTGCCAAAACATATCTCAGCATATAATAGAGCATAAAGTACATTACAAAATAAAACCTTTACCTTTACTTTGAATCCAAATTGTTTACAATCTCACCATAATTATTTCTCATTCTCTTCTAAATGAAGATAATTTTCAAGTGTGCAACCATAATACAAAATTCTTAGAGCAATTCTGCAATTGCTTTTCTTCTGCCACTTCCCTTATTCTTTGCCTTGGTGCACTTTTAGATTTAATAAAGTTTCCTTAGAAAGTCAAAGAGCTTTTCCCAAACTACATCTTGAAACCATAAGAAACATGTTCTTTGGCCCAATGTCTATTACTTCCCATTTCACACATATATTTTAGAAACCACAGATTAGAGGCATGTTTCCTTTCTTGAAGAATAACACTTTTGTGTAAATCTACAGTTATTAGTCATTAATGCCATTTGTGGATATATCTTTAGAATGTGAGCCAAACTCACATTTACTCAAGGAACATCAGAGATCAGGCTGGGATTAAAAACCCCAGAATAAACCTTTTTATCCTATTAAGCTTGTTCAACTTCCTCTTTTTCTACATAAGTCGGAATATTATTAATATTTGCCAGGAATCACTGCTGAAACTTTGACTCAGTTGAATGTACTTCAAATGTGTAAATTACCTTCAATACCTTTTAGGAAATTTTGAGTTGAATAGGGCAAGTTCAGCAGTTATGAATTGGGAAGTAAGAAAAACATAGTTTTTGAAACCTGAAGTTTCTGCCTCCTTATTCCTATAGTCTCTTCATTTTATAATACCATGGGTAGGTAAGGGAATAGTGAATGATAATAAATGTGCAACTAAATAGCTACGTCCATGCCAAAGACATCAAGCAAATCTGTTATGTATCTTCTCTGAGTTTTGATTTTCATGCTTCCTAAAGAGGTAAATTTTAAATATATGTGAAATAGAAACCCATGTGTCATATAAGATATGATCTAATTAATTAATAAAATAGTTATAATATCTGTATTCCCCAAATTAGGTTTTTTATTAGGGTGTAAGTACACTACTATAAGTTCTTTTAGTTAAACCATGTAATGACCCTGAAAATACACAGACCACTCACCCAGATGTAGGAGAAAAACTGACTGACAGGCCCACTCTTGACAGTCTACATCATGCCATGGCCTCTTTCACCACTCTCCTGCAGCCAGGCAGTAACCAGGGCAAAGTACCAATTCAGATCCCTAGAATCACCCATCCTTCAATAGGCTTCCCAACAATTTGACAGTAGTAGTCCCTTCCTCTTCAACTGTTTCCATTGGACCTTATTCCAGAGACTAAGTGTTGTTGCAATTGTCTTAATTCCTTTATCTTCTAAAGAAGATAAGCACCCTGGTTATACTACCCTTTCTTTACAGTTTCCTTTTCCTCTTCCCTTTAAATCCTTTTATTTATACATCCATGTTGTCACCTCTTCTTGGACTCATAATCTGACAGGTTTGCTCTGTGTGTGACATTGAATTTTATGTTTACATTACATTTTATTTACAAGTAGGATTTCACAAAATGGAAAGAAAGAACTTTGAAACATTCTTCAAATGTACTGAATATATTTTCATCAAATGTAATACAAATCACCACATACTATACAAAGAGAAACAAAAAATAAATAAGCTACTGAATGTTTTAAATCCTTAAAATGATAAATGTATCTCCCTTCTAGGTTGGACTTAGTTGTTTGATTTTTAATTACAAACCTGTTTGTTGTTTTAGAATCAGTAAAACCGAGATCTAATGTTTTCATTGTAAATATATTTTCTCAATATGGATAGGAATAATAAAAATTTAATTTCTTGTAGCTAATGTCTTGGCAAATAACAATTTTAATCTCAAAAGTTATACTAATAAAATACCTTGCCTTGTTTATTTACAAATGTGTGCTTACATGTTTGACAGCCAAAGAAGAAAGATAAATGGTAAGGTACACATTTTGTACATCTACTTTAGTTCAGAGGCCCTTGGGAAAAACAGTGAATAAATCCCTAATGTGTTAGTGACAATTTGATTTTATTATTGGCTTTCATAATTTTAAAAATAGCATTTTTTGAAGAACTAGCTAACTTATTTTTAGCACTATTTTGAAATAAGTGAGAGATTTTTAAAGTGAGCTTCTGAAGGATGGAAAATTGAGAAGTTCAGAAACTTCTCAAGGTCATATCTAAAAAAAAAAACAAAACAAAACAAAAAAAAAGAGTCCAGGTAAATTCAATCTGTAGTAACTGCACAGCTAGGCTAATTGACGAGTCTGATTGCTTAAATGCCTTTGGCTTTCTGAAATTAGTTATAGAGTTTGCACAATTATGCTTGGAAAACTGGATTTTTCCCTTTCATTGATTTATAGAACTTGAAAAAACATTAACTATGTTATACCAGGCTAAGTTTTAGAACTCTAAATTTCTTGGATTTTATCCACTTTTATAATGTCATTCTGACTATTTAAACATAGAGGTTGTGTTTTTGACACCTGTGTTATGGCAATACTATTAGCAAAATAGCCTATGCAAAGTTGATGAGAACTTGGACAAACATTTTAACAACTAAAGCATTTTAAGTAGTTACCATGCCACCAAGAAGCTTCCACTCATCTGACAATCACTGAAGATTGATAGGTGTGTGTGTGTGTGTGTGTGTGTGTGTGTGTGTGTGTGTGTGTGTGTGTGTGTTTGTGTGTGTGTGTTACTTACATGTGGTCTGGAAAATGCTACTGAGGACTTCCTCATGTATTTGCTATTAGTTTTCTTCTTGCCAATCATTTCAAATGTTGCAGTGCAGTATTTTATGAAACTATATAAAATTATTTGTATCTTTCACAGTGTGCTTCATATTCATACCTCACCCTTTATCTATCTATCTATCTATCTATCTATCTATCTATCTATCTATCTATCTATCTATCTATCTATTACTTAAAAATAGACATCAGTTCATTTGTAGCTCATTTTTAGATGAGAATGGAAACAGTTTCTTACTACTGAATTTTAACACTGGTCTTGAATAAGAGCTAAATAAGGTGTTTTTCCCATTCCTTCAGTATTCTTTGAAATCCTTAAGTTTCTATAGCATTCACAGGCTTATTTTTGAAATAAGATGTTACACCTCTTACTGTTGTATTAATTAAGAAGTATTTTATAATTGCTAGCTTAGTTTCAAGTTGTTTGTCTCTATTATAATATTTTTTATAAAGGAAAGAGGAAAAGGAAGAAATAAAAAAAAGTAGTAAAGGAAAATGAGAGAGGGGAAGGGGAGGGAAAGGGGAGGAAGAGGGAGAGGAAGAGAGGGAGGGGGAGGGAGAGGGAGGAGAGGAGGAAGGCCTGCAAGTAGTCAGACTGGCTGTGGTCTCTCCTAGGCGTATAATCCTAGCATACAGGAGAAGATATGTGAGATGTACAAAGGTCACCATCATCTGATTAGAGTTAGGGTGACTAGCTTAAACTCTAGGGGATCTTGTTTCAAAATTATACATGGCAACACAAAATAGACTAGGAAGAAAATTCTCAGTACTTTAGGGTGTCAATGAGGTAGGGACTCACAATTCTCTTACCTCATCACTCCTATTTCTAGTGATACCTAGTATCTTTCTGTGACTTCATGATATTAGTCACTGTAGTCAAACATATAAGTTTAGACATTGAAGAGGGGTTCCAAACCTTACATTTCTGCTTGTATCCTTCTCTATTGCTTTCAATGCACTCATGACATGTTGTTAGCACCCATTCACCTAATGTCAACATTTAGATTCAAGTAAACTTTATTGATAAAATACTAATACAGACTTTAATATTACATTGTTTTGAATATTACCTATGGGTTAATAGTTATACTGATATGGCTTTTAAACATTTTATGTCTGTCCTAAGTGTAATAAATTTCATTTATATGAATCTCATTATTTTACTATGAAAAATTTAGTAGCACTTATTGTACTTAAGATATCTTAACAGTAGATATTTCTTGTCTTACTTTCTGATATTTAATTCTATTTCACTGATACTTTCTTCTTTACTAACTATTCCTACTTGTTTACATTTAAAGAGATTTTGTTTGTTTGCTTTTGCTTTGAGACAGCCTCTTACTTTACAACTCAGGGTTGTCTAAGATTGATAGGAATCCTCCTACTGTAATCTCTGGAGATTACAGATGGGAGCTACCTTGATTGCCTAAGAGGTATTGTTTTGTTTATTTTTTAATTGAATACAATGCAATATGATTACATCTACACAACACTACATTCTCCAATTAAATTCCCTCCAATATGACACTCAACACATACCTGACTGTCAGTTTCATCCCTCTGCCGTGCCTCTCTCACATAACTCATTAAGGCCATAACTACATGGTAGGACCCTTTTGCTGGATAGACCACAGAGTTTTGCTACAGGAAATAGAGAAATCAGCCTGAATTCCACGTGAAAATGTCTTCCCTACTGGCTATATTTCTTAGTGCCAGAAGGTAATACGCAGGCTGATAGGGGAGAAGAGATATCAGTGGTCTTACCCAGTACTACAAATAACCGCCCTCCCCCCCCCCCCCAGGAGAAGTTTGTCAACTGCTTCAATACTGACGTAGCTGCTATGGAATGATTCATCCTCATCACATTCTGATTATTCTGATTTTCTGTGTCAAGTGCACCATGGAAAATTAACAGTGGACACATGCTCAAAAGAGAATTATATTCCCTTTCCTAGTGAAAGAAAGATGAAATTTCAAGACCTGTAAGTCATATAAAGTACTCAGAAATTGCTGGGTGTTTGTGAGTCTAGAGGCTGCCTGGGGCTGAGAAAAAAGAAAATCAAACCTGGGTATGCCCCGTAGTTAAAATATTCCTGGGAACAGCTTAACCTTAAAGATAAAGAGGAATGTGAGGACATAACAGGGCTATCTAAACTGAGTCAACAATTCACAGAACTCTGACAACGTGCACGTACATGTAATTTTTCTGCTGATGTTTTAATAAGCCAATAGTGTGTTGATATGCTGAATTCCACATCCTTAAGACCCTTAACCCATAAAAACTCCTAGCTTCTTAGCCTCGTGGCCATCATCTGTTATCTCCTGTGTGGGATGCATGTCAGCCCGGAGCTCCATAATTAAATGACCTCATGTAATTACATCAAGATGGTACTTCACGATTTTTTGTGTGCACGCCGAATTGGGTATTGAGTTGGGGTTTCCCCACTAGGTTCTATCACTAGCAACTAACCATTGAGAGTAGTTCCACCAATAAGGGACATGGCATGAAGAACACCCTTATTATCTATGCTCAGATTAGGCTTGCTGTGTTTTCAGCAAGTCTTGTGCAAGTAGCAACACATGAGCTCCTCTCAGTTCATGAGTGTAATAGTTATATCATCCTTAGGAGACAGAATTTCCTAGCACTCTTCTTCACCCTTAAGACCTTCCATTCTTTCTTTTTTTTTTTTTTGTTTTTTTTTTTTTTTGTTTTTTCCATTTTTTTATTAGGTATTTAACTCATTTACATTTCCAATGCTATACCAAAAGTCCCCCATATCCACCCACCCCCACTCCCCTGCCCACCCACTCCCCCTTTTTGGCCCTGGTATTCCCCTGTACTGGGGCATATAAAGTTTGCAAGTCCAATGGGCCTCTCTTTCCAGTGATGGCCGACTAGGCCATCTTTTGATATATATGCAGCTAGAGTCAAGAGCTCCGGGGTACTGGTTAGCTCATAATGTTGTTCCACCTATAGGGTTGCAGATCCCTTTAGCTCCTTGGCTACTTTCTCTAGCTCCTCCATTGGGAGCCCTATGATCCATCCATTAGCTGACTGTGAGCATCCACTTCTGTGTTTGCTGGGCCCCGGCATAGTCTCGCAAGAGACAGCTACATCTGCGTCCTTTCAATAAAATCTTGCTAGTGTATGCAATGGTGTCAGCGTTTGGATGCTGATTATGTGGTGGATCCCTGGCTATGGCAGTCTCTACATGGTCCATCCTTTCATCTCAGCTCCAAACTCCGTCTCTGTAACTCCTTCCATGGGTGTTTTGTTCCCAAATCTAAGGAGGGGCATAGTGTCCACACTTCAGTCTTCATTCTCCTTGAGTTTCATGTGTTTAGCAAATTATATCTTATATCTTGGGTATCCTAGGTTTGGGGCTAATATCCACTTATCAGTGAATACATATTGTGTGAGTTTCTTTGTGAATGTGTTACCTCACTCAGGATGATGCCCTCCAGGTCCATCCATTTGGCTAGGAATTTCATAAATTCATTCTTTTTAATAGCTGAGTAGTACTCCATTGTGTAGATGTACCACATTTTCTGTATCCATTCCTCTGTTGAGGGGCATCTAGGTTCTTTCCAGCTTCTGGCTATTATAAATAAGGCTGCTATGAACATAGTGGAGCATGTGTCCTTCTTACCTGTTGGGGCATCTTCTGGATATATGCCCAGGAGAGGTATTGCTGGATCCTCCGGTAGTACTATGTCCAGTTTTCTGAGGAACCTCCAGACTGATTTCCAGAGTGGTTGTACAAGCCTGCACTCCCAGCAACAATGGAGGAGTGTTCCTCTTTCTCCACATCCTCGCCAGCATCTGCTGTCACCTGAATTTTTGATCTTAGCCATTCTGACTGGTGTGAGGTGGAATCTCAGGGTTGTTTTGATTTGCATTTCCCTGATGATTAAGGATGTTGAACATTTTTTCAGGTGCTTCTCTGCCATTCGGTATTCCTCAGGTGAGAATTCTTTGTTCAGTTCTGAGCCCCATTTTTTAATGGGGTTATTTGATTTTCTGAAGTCCACCTTCTTGAGTTCTTTATATATGTTGGATATTAGTCCCCTATCTGATTTAGGATAGATAAAGATCCTTTCCCAATCTGTTGGTGGTCTTTTTGTCTTATTGACGGTGTCTTTTGCCTTGCAGAAACTTTGGAGTTTCATTAGGTCCCATTTGTCGATTCTCGATCTTACAGCACAAGCCATTGCTGTTCTGTTCAGGAATTTTTCCCCTGTGCCCATATCTTCAAGGCTTTTCCCCACTTTCTCCTCTATAAGTTTCAGTGTCTCTGGTTTTATGTGAAGTTCCTTGATCCACTTAGATTTGACCTTAGTACAAGGAGATAAGTATGGATCTATTCGCATTCTTCTACACAATAACAACCAGTTGTGCCAGCACCAATTGTTGAAAATGCTGTCTTTCTTCCACTGGATGGTTTTAGCTCCCTTGTCGAAGATCAAGTGACCATAGGTGTGTGGGTTCATTTCTGGATCTTCAATTCTATTCCATTGGTCTACTTGTCTGTCTCTATACCAGTACCATGCAGTTTTTATCACAATTGCTCTGTAGTAAAGCTTTAGGTCTGGCATGGTGATTCCGCCAGAAGTTCTTTTATCCTTGAGAAGACTTTTTGCTATCCTAGGTTTTTTGTTATTCCAGACAAATTTGCAAATTGCTCCTTCCAATTCGTTGAAGAATGGAGTTGGAATTTTGATGGGGATTGCATTGAATCTGTAGATTGCTTTTGGCAAGATAGCCATTTTTACAATGTTGATCCTGCCAATCCATGAGCATGGGAGATCTTTCCATCTTCTGAGATCTTCTTTAATTTCTTTCTTCAGAGATTTGAAGTTTTTATCATACAGATCTTTCACCTCCTTAGTTAGAGTCACGCCAAGATATTTTATATTATTTGTGACTATTGAGAAGGGTGTTGTTTCCCTAATTTCTTTCTCAGCCTGTTTATTCTTTGTATAGAGAAAGGCCATTGACTTGTTTGAGTTTATTTTACATCCAGCTACTTCACCGAAGCTGTTTATCAGGTTTAGGAGTTCTCTGGTAGAATTTTTAGGGTCACTTATATATACTATCATATCATCTGCAAAAAGTGATATTTTGACTTCCTCTTTTCCAATTTGTATCCCCTTGATCTCCTTTTGTTGTCGAATTGCTCTGGCTAATACTTCAAGTACTATGTTGAAAAGGTAGGGAGAAAGTGGGCAGCCTTGTCTAGTCACTGATTTTAGTGGGATTGCTTCCAGCTTCTCTCCATTTACTTTGATGTTGGCTACTGGTTTGCTGTAGATTGCTTTTATCATGTTTAGGTATGGGCCTTGAATTCCTGATCTTTCCAAAACTTTTATCATGAATGGGTGTTGGATCTTGTCAAATGCTTTTTCTGCATCTAACGAGATGATCATGTGTTTTTTGTCTTTGAGTTTGTTTATATAATGGATTACATTGATGGATTTTCGTATATTAAACCATCCCTGCATCCCTGGAATAAAACCTACTTGGTCAGGATGGATGATTGCTTTAATGTGTTCTTGGATTCGGTTAGCGAGAATTTTATTGAGGATTTTTGCATCGATATTCATAAGAGAAATTGGTCTGAAGTTCTCTATCTTTGTTGGATCTTTCTGTGTTTTAGGTATCAGAGTAATAGTGGCTTCATAAAATGAGTTGGGTAGAGTACCTTCTACTTCTATTTTGTGAAATAGTTTGTGCAGAATTGGAATTAGATCTTCTTTGAAGGTCTGATAGAACTCTGCACTAAACCCATCTGGTCCTGGGCTTTTTTTGGTTGGGAGACTATTAATAACTGCTTCTATTTCTTTAGGTGATATGGGACTGTTTAGATGGTCAACTTGATCCTGATTCAACTTTGGTACCTGGTATCTGTCCAGAAATTTGTCCATTTCGTCCAGGTTTTCCAGTTTTGTTGAGTATAGCCTTTTGTAGAAGGATCTGATGGTGTTTTGGATTTCTTCAGGATCTGTTGTTATGTCTCCCTTTTCATTTCTGATTTTGTTAATTAGGATTTTGTCCCTGTGCCCTTTAGTGAGTCTAGCTAAGGGTTTATCTATCTTGTTGATTTTCTCAAAGAACCAACTCCTCGTTTGGTTAATTCTTTGAATAGTTCTTCTTGTTTCCACTTGGTTGATTTCACCCCTGAGTTTGATTATTTCCTGCCGTCTACTCCTCTTGGGTGAATTTGCTTCCTTTTTTTCTAGGGCTTTTAGATGTGTTGTCAAGCTGCTAGTATGTGCTGTCTCCCGTTTCTTCTTGGAGGCACTCAGCGCTATGAGTTTCCCTCTTAGAAATGCTTTCATTGTGTCCCATAGGTTTGGGTACGTTGTGGCTTCATTTTCATTAAACTCTAAAAAGTCTTTAATTTCTTTCTTTATTCCTTCCTTGACCAAGGTATCATTGAGAAGAGTGTTATTCAGTTTCCACGTGAATGTTGGCTTTCCATTATTTATGTTGTTATTGAAGATCAGTCTTAGGCCATGGTGGTCTGATAGGATACATGGGACAATTTCAATATTTTTGTATCTATTGAGGCCTGTTTTGTGACCAATTATATGGTCAATTTTGGAGAAGGTCCCGTGAGGTGCTGAGAAGAAGGTATATCCTTTTGTTTTAGGATAAAATGTTCTGTAGATATCTGTCAGGTCCATTTGTTTCATAACTTCTGTTAGTTTCACTGTGTCCCTGTTTAGTTTCTGTTTCCACGATCTGTCCTTTGAAGAAAGTGGTGTGTTGAAGTCTCCCACTATTATTGTGTGAGGTGCAATGTATGCTTTGAGCTTTACTAAAGTGTCTCTAATGAATGTGGCTGCCCTTGCATTTGGTGCGTAGATATTCAGAATTGAGAGTTCCTCTTGGAGGATTTTACCTTTGATGAGTATGAAGTGTCCCTCCTTGTCTTTTTTGATAACTTTGGGTTGGAAGTCGATTTTATCCGATATTAAAATGGCTACTCCAGCTTGTTTCTTCAGTCCATTTGCTTGGAAAATTGTTTTCCAGCCTTTCACTCTGAGGTAGTGTCTGTCTTTTTCCCTGAGATGGGTTTCCTGTAAGCAGCAGAATGTTGGGTCCTGTTTGTGTAGCCAGTCTGTTAGTCTATGTCTTTTTATTGGGGAATTGAGTCCATTGATATTAAGAGATATTAAGGAAAAGTAATTGTTGCTCCCTTTTATTTTTGTTGTTAGAGTTGGCATTCTGTTCTTGTGGCTGTCTTCTTTTTGGTTTGTTGAATGATTACTTTCTTGGTTGTTCTAGGGCGTGATTTCCGTCCTTGTATTGCTTCTTTTCTGTTATTATCCTTTGAAGGGCTGGATTCGTGGAAAGATATTGTGTGAACTTGGTTTTGTCGTGGAATACTTTGGTTTCTCCATCTATGGTAATTGAGAGTTTGGCCGGGTATAGTAGCCTGGGCTGGCATTTGTGTTCTCTTAGTGTCTGTATAACATCTGTCCAGGCTCTTCTGGCTTTCATAGTCTCTGGTGAAAAGTCTGGTGTAATTCTGATAGGCCTTCCTTTATATGTTACTTGACCTTTCTCCCTTACTGCTTTTAATATTCTATCTTTATTTAGTGCATTTGTTGTTCTGATTATTATGTGTCGGGAGGAATTTCTTTTCTGGTCCAGTCTATTTGGAGTTCTGTATGCTTCTTGTATGATCATGGGCATCTCTTTTTTTATGTTTGGGAAGTTTTCTTCTATTATTTTGTTGAAGATATTAGCTGGCCCTTTAAGTTGAAAATCTTCATTCTCATCAATTCCTATTATCCGTAGGTTTGGTCTTCTCATTGTGTCCTGGATTACCTGGATGTTTTGAGTTAGGATCCTTTTGCATTTTGTATTTTCTTTGACTGTTGTGTCGATGTTCTCTATGGAATCTTCTGCACCTGAGATTCTCTCTTCCATTTCTTGTATTCTGTTGCTGATGCTCGCATCTATGGTTCCAGATCTCTTTCCTAGGGTTTCTATCTCCAGCGTTGCCTCGCTTTGGGTTTTCTTTATTGTGTCTACTTCCCCTTTTAGTTCTAGTATGGTTTTGTTCATTTCCATCACCTGTTTGGCTGTGTTTTCCTGCTTTTCTTTAAGAGCCTGTAACTCTTTAGCAGTGCTCTCCTGTAAATCTTTAAGTGACTTATGAAAGTCCTTCTTGATGTCCTCTATCATCATCATGAGAAATGTTTTTAAATCTGGGTCTAGATTTTCGGTTGTGTTGGGGTGCCCAGGACTAGGTGGGGTGGGAGTGCTGCGTTCTGATGATGGTGAGTGGTCTTGATTTCTGTTAGTAGGATTCTTACGTTTGCCTTTCGCCATCTGGTAATCTCTGAAGCTAGCTGTTTTAGTTGTCACTGTTAAGAGCTTGTTCTTCAGGTGACTCTGTTAGCCTCTATGAGCAGACCTGGAGGGTAGCACTCTCCTTAGTTTCAGTGGGCAGAGTATTCTCTGCAGGCAAGCTCTCTTCTTACAAGGCAGGTACCCAGATATCTGGTGTTCGAACCAGACTCCTGGCAGAAGTTGTGTTCCACTCACTAGAGGTCTTAGGATCACGTGTGGAATCCTGTGTGGGCCCTTGCGGGTGTCAGGCGACTCAGCTGGCAAGGTAGCCGGGGCTCGAGTGGAGTGGAAGGGGTTTGTGCCCCAGATCAAGCCCGGGTAGCCTGCTTCCCTATGTACCGCAGTCTCAAGTTCCGCGCGATTGGATTGGGGCAGGCACTGTGATCCACTCACCAGAGGTCTTAGGGTCCCGTGGGGAGTCCCGTGTGGACCCTTGCGGGTGTTGGGTAAGACTCTGCTGGCAAGGTAGCCCGGGGCTCGAGTCTCGAGTCGAGCGGAAGGGACTTGTGCCCCAGATCAGGCCCGGGTAGCCTGCTTCCCTATGTACCGCAGTCTCAAGTTCCGCGCGATTGGATTGGGGCAGGCACTGTGGTCCACTCACCAGAGGTCTTAGGGTCCCGTGGGGAGTCCCGTGTGGGCCCTTGCGGGTGTTGGGCAAGACTCTGCTGGCAAGGTAGCCCGGGGCTCGAGTCCCGAGTCGAGCGGAAGGGACTTGTGCCCCAGATCAGGCCCGGGTAGCCTGCTTCCCTATGTACCACAGTCTCAAGTTCCGCGTGATTGGATTGGGGCAGGCACTGTGATCCACTCACCAGAGGTCTAAGGGTCCCGTGGGGAGTCCTGTGTGGACCCTTGCGGGTGTTGGGCAAGACTCTGCTGGCAAGGTAGCCCGGGGCTCGAGTCACGAGTCGAGCGGAAGGGACTTGTGCCCCAGATCAGGCCCGGGTAGCCTGCTTCCCTATGTACCGCAGTCTCAAGTTCCACGCGATTGGATTGGGGCAGGCACTGTGATCCACTCACCAAAGGTCTTAGGGTCTCGTGGGGAGTCCCGTGTGGACCCTTGCGGGTGTTGGGCAAGACTCTGCTGGCCAGGTAGCCCGGGGCTCGAGCCTCGAGACCTTCCATTCTTTCTACTTCCTCTTCAACAGGGTTTCCACAGCTTTGGCCAAGCTTGGAGGGGCACAAGTGTTAACTTCTATGCTCCATTCAGGCCTGAGTCCTCAGTCTGTGATTCTCTGCACTTTGACCAGAAGCATCTCATCTTTCATTAATTACTTCACATGGAAAGAAAAGTTGATCTGACAAAGTTTAAGAACAGTCTGTATCTATGAGTTTATTTAGAAGGTATTTTTTGGGGGGAGGGGGGTCGAGACAGGGTTTCTCTGTGTAGCCCTGGCTGTCCTCTAACTCACTCTGTAAACTGGTCTCAAACTCAGAAATTCTCCTGCCTCTGCCTCCCAAGTGCTGGGATTAAAGGTGTGTGCCACCAGGCCCGACTTTAGAAGGTAATTTTAATGAAATGGAAACGTCTAGTTCTATGGAAAGATAGTTCTATCAAATAATGTTTTGCTGGGGCACACAGGTGAAAGAAGGTCTTGTAAAGCAAATGCATGAAAGACTCTTTTCCTGAAGCAGATACAGGGGAAAGGATGTTTTGATATAGCAAACATGAGAAAGGACCTGGAATGAAGGAGTATAAATATGATCCCATAGACAGTGGGAGATGAGCACGGAGCCTTGGTTTGGTTTGCTCTGCCTTGTTATTCTTCACTAAAGACACACATATATTGGTTCTCCTTACATAGCACTGTTAAATTGTGATAACTCTGCCATTGAGAGAAACTTGCCAAGAACTGCTTGTGAGGTTCCTGAGGCAGCTTTCTGCTCCTGCAGCCTCATCCCAGGCCAGGTGGTGAGGCTGTTGGTTTCTTCAGGATTGACTTACAGGTGCTTAATGTCTGATGTCTCCTTGTTGAAAGGACTGGACTACAGCTGCTGGTTCTTGTCTGGTAGCTAGCTGCTTTGAGGACTGGTCTGTGGCTGCTGAATCATATATGGTGTTTGATATGGAACTGAACTGCTGACAAAGAAGATCAATCTTGTCCCAAAGAAATATTGCTGAACTGCTCCACTTCCCCTGTATCCTAATAACTTTTTTCCCACTACCTCTGCTGGGTGGTGGGCTAGATGAGAGGTTGAGTCCTCTAAAAAGCTCTAAAAGTAGGTTCCCAAAAATGTATGTACAACTTGACAACTCTGACAATTAGCAAAATTACCATAGCACATTCTACTCTAGGATATAGATTACAGTATTAAGGATGAAATTTCTTCTTGCAAAGACAAACCCAAAACAGATCAGAAACCAGTGATTCACTTACAACAATCATGTCGATATTGTATTGTATCTATATACCTATAGCTACCTTTCTCTTGGATAATGGTTATTAAATTATGCAGTGTCCAGGTCCAAATCAAACCATTGATGTGTTTTCTCCCTGAGCATCCTCCAAAACAGCATGAAACCTATGTAGAAGAGAGGCATTTCTAGGCGAGATAGAGATTAAATTTCTAGAAAGTTCTTTCCAAAAGTGGGTGGTATTTTCAGCAGAATCATCTTTACCATATAGATATGGTAAGGAAATAAGGAGAGTGGTAATCTGTGTGGTTTTGGAGCCTTCCTCATATGGCCTGAGGAATAAATTATAGGGAGGCATCTTGTGCCTCGCCTTGTGATAGTCATTGAATAAACGTGTCTGCATAGGCTCATGAATGCAGAACAAGTTCTCAAGCTCATTTAATCTTTTAAAACATATTTTGAGATTAGCTTACTAATTAGCTGGTTCCTATCAAGTTTTTTCATGTGTACTTTGTTTTGGTTTACCCAACTATTATTTATTATACTTATTGTCCACTGCCCTCACCTCCAGTTAATCCTTTAATCTCCCATATCTTTCACATAGCAAATATTATACAACACATCAAATTTTATTTATATTCTTTTTGCCTAGCCCTCTTTTTTGGTTTTATTTCCTGACACACCTGCTCCCATCACTGTTTAAGGCTTTCCACACTTAGCCAATATCTCTACTTTGTAGCTGTTTAAAGCAAACTATATTGATTTCATGAAATCAGATTCCCCTTACTTTGCATTGGAGAAGCCAAATCATAAAAAGTACTATCATGGGTGTAAAGTCCTAGTTTTGATAAAGACATCAGAAATCAACTCTTAGAGCACAATTGCTTCTATAGCTGCCAATTGACACCACATTATCACAGGAACACTATGATATGGGCAGTGATACATAAACACCTGCGTCTCCAGGACACTGAGGGGAAATAAAACCTGCACTTTATTCCGTTCTCATATAAGTTATCAGCTACTAGAACCAATATATAGAGAAACACATCAAGAACTTAGTTTCAAAGAACTGTGAGGAAACAAATTTTAAGTTTACCAAACTCTGTCAATTCAAACACTGCTTGAAAGAAATTTTTGCAGAATATTTTTCAGTCTGTGTATGAGGAAAGGGCACTATGTTACACCCTGTACTAGCTGAACACAGCAAGGAGACCAATACAAGGATGAGACAAAATGGTTAATTTTAAATTGAATAACTGTTGTCTTAAATGCAAAGACTTTAATTAATATTTAGAAACATGCTCACTTGTTTATTCTTTAAACCTTTTTATTAATTTTTCATATATTATTTTTGGATCATATATTTTCACTCCCTCAGCGCTTCCCCAATTTCCCCAACATTCCTGTAGAATTCATATTCTTTCCCTCTTTTATCCTCTCTCAAAAACAAAAACAAAAAGACAAAAAACCAAAACAAACATGCCAGTATAACACACACAAAAAAACCCCAAAATACAAAGAGTATGAAATTTGTTTTTGTTGTTGTTTGTTTGTTTGGGCTACCCACTTTTGTGCATGACACTAGCCTTGAAGACAGCCTATTTTCCTCTTCCCAACAGTTATTGATTACAAATAGCTTCTTGGTTGAGGATGATATTTTGTGTCCACTTATCATCTCATTACTAGGATTTTTGCATATTTTGAAACTCTGAAGAACTTGTGGAGTCTTTGTGAGCTCATGTTTATCAGACCTGTTAGGTTTAGATAGTATTCTTGCCTTGAAGTTATCCACCAACTCTGGCTCATTCTGTTTTCAGTTCTTCATAGACTTTTGAGCTTTGAGAGGAAGGTTTTTGAAAAAGGCTGAGTGCTCCTAAGTCCTTCACTTTCTGCACATTGTCCAGTTGAAAATATGTGTTAATAATCACCTACTGCAAGAAGTTTCTTCCTTGAGGGTTTAGTGATACTCTGATCTATGAGTATAGCAATATGCCATAGGCATCATTTTATTGCTACTCTCTTTTGCAAAATAGTAGTTTTTTTTTTCTTTAAGGCCCATAACCTAGCTAGTTTCTGTTTGTTTTATTTTTTATTTACTAATATACTTCTTTACAATCCAGCGATTGACTCCCTTTCAGTCCCCCATAATTTGTCCATCCTGTTCCTCCTTCCCCTGTCTCCAAGAGGATGCTCCCTCCAATACCAGGCACACCCTTCCCTGGAGACGCAAGGCTCTGGAGGATTAGACTCATCTTCTACTGAGGCCAGACCAGGCAGTCCTCTGCTATGGATGTGCCAGGGGCCTCGAACCAGTGCTTATAGGCTACATGGTTGGTGGCTGAGCTTCTGGGAGGTGCCAGGGGTCCTGTCTATTTAATATTGCTGGCCATCCTAGGGGGTCATTCTTCAATTCAGCTTCTTTAATCCTTCAGCTTATTCAACCATAGGGGCCTCCAACTTTAATCCAATGGTTGGATGTAAGTATCTGCATCTGTCTCAGTCAGCTGTTGGGTAGACCTCTCAGAGAGTAGCCATGCTAGTCCCCAGTCTGTAAGCACATCACAGCATCAGCAATAGGGTCAGACTTTAGTCCTCCCTGCCCCATGAGATGGATCTCAAGTTGGGCTGGTCACTGGATTACCTTTACTTCAGTCTCTTTTCATTTTTTATTCCTGCAATTCTTTTAGACAGTAACAATTCTGGGTCAAAAATTTTGACTTTGGGTTTGTAAAACCATCCCCACTTGGGGACTTTTTCTATCTACTGGAAGTGAACTCTTCAAGTTCCCTCTCTCCACTGTTGGGCATTTTGGCCATGGTCACCTCCAGTAAGCACTGAGAATTTTTCACCTTGCAAGTCTCTCACACTTTCAAAGGGGTCCGCATCACAACCACCCATCCTTGAGGCTACATATTTCCTTTCATTCTGCTGACCCTATATGCTTCTTTCCTGTCTTCCTTTATACCTGATTCTGCTGATTTTTCCCCCCGCACCCTACCCTCTCCCACCCAGGTCCCACCCTGCCTGTGCCTTCTGTGATTATTTTCTTCCCCACTTCTGAGTGTGATTGAAGCATCCTCACTTGGGCCCTCTCTTTGTTAACATTTTTGAGTTCTGTGGATTGTATCGTGGATATTTTGTGCATTTGTGGCTAATATCCACTGATTAGTGAGTTCATACCATGCATGGACTTTTGGGTCAGAGATACCTTACTTTTTATTCAATTTCTCTTCTATTAGATTCATAGTATCTAGTTTTATGTCTAGGTCCTTGATCCACTTGGATTAGAGCTTTGTGCAAGGTGACAAATATGGATCTATTTTCATTTTTCTACTTACAGAGTTCCAGTTAGTCCAGCACCATTTATTGAAGATGCTTTTGCCCCCGTGTATGTTTTGTTGCTTCATTGTCAAAGGTCAAATGTCCATAAGTGTATGGGTTTATATTGGGTCTGCAACTCTATGCCACTGTTTTATCTCTGTGTTTCTGTACCAATACCATGGAGTTTTTATCACTAAGCTCTGTAGTACAGCATAAGGTCAGGGATGGTGATTCCCATCGAAGTTATTTTATTCTTGAGAATTAGTTTCACTATCCTGGGTATTTTTTACTTGTCTATATGAAATTGAAAATTGCTCTTTCCATGTCTTTGAAGAATTGTGTTTTAATTTTGAAGTGGATTGCATTGCATCTGTAGATTGTTTTTGGTAAGTGTTAATCCTATTGGTCCATGATTATGGGAGATCTTTCCATCTTCTGAAGTTTTCTTTGATTAATTTCTTCAGAGACCTTGAAGTTCTTTTCACACAGATCTTTCTATTGTTATGTGAGACCTACCTCAAGATATTTTATATTATTTTTGACTATTGTGAAGGGTATTGTTTGTCTATTTTCTTTCTCAGCCCATTTATCATTTGTATAAAAGAAGGCTCCTGATTTATTTGAGTTAATTTAACTTCCAACCACTTTGCTGAAGTTGTTGATCAGCTGTGGAAGTTCTCTGGTAGAATTTTTGGGGTTGCTTATGTATACTATCTTATCATCTGCAAATAGTAATACCTTGACTTCTGCTTTGCCAATTTTTATCCCCTTTAATCTTTTGTTGTCTAATTTCTTTAGCTAGAACTTTGAGCTATATTGAATAGATATAGAGGAAGGGGCACCCTTGTCTTGCCCCTGCATTTAGTAGGATTGCTTCAAGATCTCTCCCTTTAAATACTGGCTGTTGGTTTACTGTATACTGCTTTTATTATGTTTAAATATGGGCTTTGAAGTACTCATCTCTTCAATACTTTTAACATGAAGGAGTATCGAATTCCGTCAAAAGCTTTTTTTCAGCATCTAATAAGGTAAACATGTGTTTTTTATCTTTTGAATTTGTTTATACAATTGATTGCATATTAAGCCATCCATGTGTTCCTGGGATGAATCCTATTTGATCATAGTGAATGATGACTTTGATCTGTTCTTGGATTCAGTTTGTGAGAGTTGTATTGAGTATTTTTGCCTCAATATTCAAAAGGGAAATTGGTCTAAAATTCTCTTCATTGTTGAGTCTTTTGTAATTTATGTATCAGCATAACTGTGGCTTCATATAATGAATTATGTAGTATTCTTTTTGTTACTATTTTATGGAATAGTTTGAGGAGTATTGGTATTATTCTTTTAAGGTCAGGAAGTATTTTGCTCTAAAACCACCTGACCCTTTCTTTCTTTCTTTCTTTCTTTTTTTCTTTTTCTTTCTCCTTTTTTCCTTAGGGGTAATCAGACTGTATAAATAGTTTATTTACTCTTCATTTAACTTGAGTACCTGGTATCTGTTTAGAAAATCATCCATGATCAACAGTCTACTAAAAGTCCAGTTGTTCTAGTTGTTCAACAGTTGTTTGGTAGTTTGTTTATTTTCATAATGTGAGTACATAATTGGTGTATTCTTTCCATTGGTTGTTTTTAAATCTTCAATTTTTTCATGAATATAATTTTCAAATACTAACTATATTTTCTCAATTTACTTTTATTTTCAAAACTACTGGTTTGATATAGCAAATGACATTTAGATTGCCTGAGACATCACATATGTATGATATAATAAGCCCATGAACTTCTGAACTTGATCTTAGCTGCCTTTCTTTTGCACCATATCCATGAGAAAATGGTGAAGGATGCCTGGTTTATCATCTTCTTTCTGGACACTAATTCTCCTGTAGGTTATGTTTTGGACATTGAGGATTAGAGGTTTTGCTACTGTTGAAGGAACAGTAATTTCAGCTTGTAAGTGAGCCATCTCCAATCCACCTTCATCATAGTCTCCTTTAGATCCTTAAAGTTTCTAGCTTGAATAGGGCCCTATTTATACCTTTCAGTTCCTCCTGGCTCTTGGTACACATAACATGCAAAGTCTTGTCCAGTTAATCTGGAGGTATAGAGGGAAGTGCATCTTCTACATCCTAGAAGTGAAAAGCATTCATTTGATTGATTTGGGTGGGGTGGTGGTAGAGGTATATCAGTCCTTATTTTTCCTAATTAGAAGCATATACATTCTCTAAGGCAAAACTGTATTCTGGCAATTCATATCAGCTTCACTAGGCAATCTTTGAAAATCTAATCTGTGGTTACTCTCGAAGTAAGTGTTTGGCATACTACGTAAATAGTCACAGAATCTCGTAACTTCTGTGGCCCTAGATACCACATGTGCCACGAATGCTGCTGGTTTATCCCCAGTCCAGATCCTTAGCCTCAGGCATTTGTTTGAAAGAAACATCACCTGGAAACTTTTCCTTTCATTCTTAAAACTCATAGCACAAAATGCTAGGTTCTGAAACATTGTTATGTATTGACTATATCCTATACTTACATAATACAGATATTTCTAGATATCCTTCTTATTTCTGCCTACTGCATAAATACATTTTTCTTCAAAGTCCTTTCATATACCTCCATAAAGGTCTTTTTTCAAGGAAACTGATGATACAAATTTTAACACATTCTTGTTTAGTCTGTACTGAACATTTTTACAATTCATGAAGAACAATTGAGTTTGAAGCTGTGATAAGACTTTGTTGTGCTATGTGCTTTTTTCCTGTGGGCTAACTTTACCTTCCACCCTCTACTGCATAGAAGGGATCTGAGGAGGCCATTGTTTGTTGTGGGTTCACATTTGTTTTGATGAGCCTGTTGTTATAATTATTGCATTTTATCCTTTCTAAGTAATTGAGATCCACCTCTGCTGACCTTTTTTTTTTTTTCATTGTTTATCTTCTAATCATCTCACATCCAAATGAGGGTGTTAGCTTGGCTGTCTGAGGTTTTCTTTCTTTTGTCTTTTGAGTAGTCTCCCTTTTATGGCACTCTGCTGCTGAATCCCTCTCTTCAATCAGTTTCTTAGATATCTAAGATGTGTAACTCATCGATCATTTTTATTTACTGTAAACTGTTCGTTAAAGAAGCCATAGCAAAGGTGCTTACGGTTTTCAGATTATTTTTGAATTCAGGTTATTTAAAGAATACTTCACTAATCCCCCTATAAACCTCTTAATTTTATTTTATATAATCTTATTTTATATAAGTATACATGCTGCAAAAATATAAGTCCATATTTTATATACACAGTCATAAATCACAGGTTGCCTATTTATAACTGAATTTTGTCATCTTTTCTAGTTTAAATTATAAAAGTTGTATTACTAGGCCCAACAACATTCTTCTGTGATATTTCATTGTTTGACACTCTTATGAGAATGCCTGAACAAATGTAAGTAAAGAATGTGGAATCTGGCTAGCAACATGGCATGCCAAGTTGCTAACAATTTTTTTTTTAATTCATATTTTTCTTATTGTTCATATAGGATAGAATTATACTTTTACTTCTTACTGGTAGACATTATAGTTGGTAACAAATTTGTGTATGTTTATTGCAAAAATATAATCTGATTTTCTGAGCAACGTTCATTAATTTTACTTGGGTATAGAATGCATACTTTAGTCAAGATCAATTAGTGCCACCTACCAATGGAGACAAATGTCTGGCCATCGAAGTGTGATTTTTACAAAATGTACTTTGTATGACTGTACAGCTTAAGCTTTGTTGATAAGTTTTTATTGATAATTACTTATGAATTTCTATGTTATTCTCATGGAAGTTCCCTTAAATACAATATCATTTGGTCAGGCATGTCTTGAGTTTCCTGAACAAGGTGACCTTATTGGTGTGATTCTATAAACTATGCCTGATTCAGTGAGAGCAGTGTTTGTGTGGTTTGTGGGCTGACTCCTGAATCCCTACTTTTCTATTCAGTAGCAGTTAGGACAATAAGCCAAAATCAGAAATGGTGATACCTTGCCATAAATTATGTGACAAGAGGGATAGGAAATTCATTCTTGTCAAACGCCTGGGTTTTCAGAGCTGGAGAGATGGCTCAGAGGTTAAGAGCACTGGCTGTTCTTCAAGAGATCCTGAGCTCAATTTCTAGCAACTACATGGTGACTGATAACCATCTAGAAAGTTAACCTTGAGATCTGGTTCCCTTTTCTGGCCTGCAGGCAAATATGCAAACAGAATGCTGTTGTAAGACTCCAGGGAGCCTTAGCTTTCTGGAGATCCTGTGAATAAAACACATGAAGCTGGGATTGATGCAAAAAGCAAGAGGAATCTATTGTTCCTGTGCACCAGGTTCGTCCCAGACCCAAAGGAGAAGAAGTGGCACCCAGCACCCAACTGGTGAGTTTTTATATGGTTTCCAGGGGTAGAATAGAGCATCAGCAACTAGGCACAATATGATTGGCAGAGCAGTGCGCCATTTAAACTGGTCTTTAGGGAATGAGTTGACAAGGACATCCCTTGTCTGAGGGTGAGCAACAGTCAGTCCTGTGGAATGTGTCCCCATCTGTAGGTCAGTTCCCACCCTGTGGTCTGAGAAATGTTAATTAGCCTCTCCCTTCCAGAGGGGCAAGTGTTTCAGGACCTTACCAACATTCCTAAGCTGATCTTTTCACTGTAAATTTAATAAATTAATAAATCAGGGTTTCCTAGGTGATTTTGGGTCCCTGTTGGTCATGTGCAACAGCTTGAAGAGCCAAGTTGTGATATTCCTTGGAATTCCCATAATGACACACTCAGACATGCCTAGAAACAACCAGAAAAGTGGCCAGAGAGCTCCATTTATACAATGAACAGGGCATTACTGGCTAATGCTGCAGGATGTTTGATCACACTTGAACCCCAGGACTGTGTTTCCTACTGAAAATCCCTTGCTGTGGTGTAACTCACCCCTAGCACAGAGCTTTAAACCAAGAGCTGTCTGTTTATTGTAAAAAAAGGCTATCTCTTTCTTTTTTGTGCCTCAATCCTAGCACACAACTTTATTCCAAAGGTAAATAATGTCAACCACTAGTCAGTAGGCAGAGCAAGTAACCAGCTGACAGGGAAAAAATATAAGTAAACAGAAAGGAGTTTTTTTGAACAAAGGGTATTTAAGACAACATACAGGAGGAGAAAGGACTAAATCATCAACCACAGGGGACACATGCAGTGACCTATTACTCTAGGTGAATATGTAGCAGAGAATGGCCTTGTTGGACATCAATGGGAGGAGAGACCCTTGGTCCTGTGTAGACTTGATGCCCCAGTACAGGGAAATGCCAGCACCAGGAAGATGAGCAGGGTGAGAGGGATGAGATAGGGGGTTTTCAAAGGGGAAACCGTGAAAGAGGATAACATTTGAAATGTAAATAAAGAAAATACCTAATTAAAAATATACCTAAGATGAAAAAAAAAGAAAATTAAAAAACATTTAAAAAAAAGAAATGTAAGTAAAAAATATCTAATTTAAAAAGAAGAACATTGGATAGTAAAGACTTGTATAACAGTTGAGAAAATTAATGAAAAACATAAAGGGAGAAGAGGAAAAAAAAAGAATGTTTCCCTTCTAGATGTAAGCAGAATAGGATGGTCAGTTGGGTGTTTTCCTATGTCTCTGAATTTAAGGTCACTCTACAGAGCAAGATTCGGAACAAACAAGCATAGACAGTGAAGGAGTTGGAAAACAGAGCTACTGATAATGTAATAGAACAAGAGGGCCATGTTCCAGTTTCTGCAAGTTGCAGAACTAGGCAGCTTCAGCCATGTGTCTCTGGCTTTATAGTCAAGAGGAGCAAGAAACTACTGGGACAGATGATTGATGCTGGTTGGCTGTAGCTAAGAAATTAGCGGTGATTAAGAAGAAACCAGCATCACTGAGTTGATATCTTCTGGGAAGTGTTTTCTCAGAGCACAAAGAAGCAATGTTCCAGAGATAGCTAAGGTTGTACCTTGTGGTGCAGCTGTACTTGGCAATGTGTAAGAGTCACCCTGGTGATACTGGTATTAAAGGCATGAAGGGGTCATAAAGAGCAGCTGAGGCATGGCACTATCAGAAGCCATAGAAGGCCATTGGTGGAGAGGTAGCCTCCATTGCAATTGATAGCTCTGGACTGAAGTGATAATGTTTGGCACTATGAAGAGAGCCTGTGAGATGTTATTGCTGAAGCCTAGTTGCAACTGAAGATCCCAGTGTATTGGAGATGCCAGTACCATGTGATGATCACTAAGAGCAGCAGCAAGAGTAGAGAAGATCAACCTAAGCTTAGAATGCCACAGAGTGCAGAGCTGGAGAAGTGAAGCAAGCCCATTGGAGGAGCCCAAAAGTTCATGTGTGGAAGGAGCTATATCACTGAAGTTTCCTTGGAGAATCAAGATTTTTGAGATGCCAGAGCCACAGGCTATTTGCTGAAGAAAGCTGATAACAGGGAGTAGAACCAGCCGAGGAAAAAGAAGTTTGCAGTAAACAAAGATGAAAATGGCTTTGGAGATTTGAAGACCACTTTGATATAAGACAAGGAGATGTTTGTAATTTGCCCAGCTCATTTGCTGTCATGCTTTGAGGATTCCAGTTAAGTGATTGGATGAATCTCAGTAGAGAGTTTGAACATTGGCCTTTTAACATGGACAATAATACAGACTATGGGAATTTAGAAGTTGGACTAAATGTATGGTTTTATTTTGCTAAGGCTAAATACAGCCCCCACAGATTTATGTGTTAGGACAAGCCTATGGAGGTTAGGGAGTAGAATGAAATGGTTTATAAATACTCATCCCAGGGAGTGGTGCTATTTGGACATGTGGCCTTGTTGGAATAGGTGTATCATTGTGGGTGGTAGCTTTAATATCCTAGCTCTAGCTCCCTGGAGGCTTTGATTCTGCTAGCAGCCTTCAGATTAAGAGGCAGACCTCTCAGGTCCTCCTACACCATGCCTGCCTGGATGGTGACATGTTGCAGCCTTGATGATACTGGACTGTACTTCTGAAGCTGTAAGTAGCTCCAATTACACATTGTCATTTATAAGATTTGCCTTGGTCATGGTGTCTGTTCACAGCAGCAAAAGCCTAACTGAGACAGTGGGATGGTTGTTTCAATATGCTTGTCTCAGAGAATATCACTATTAAGAGGTGAGGCCATGCTGAAGTAGATTTGGCTTTGCTGAAAAAAATGTGTTACTGTGGGGGTGGGAATTGAGACCCTTCTCCTGGCTACCAATGACAAAAGCTTCTCCTGTTTGAACTCAGAAGATGATATACATTCTTACCTCTTCAAATGCTATGACTATCTAGACCTATGAACCAATAAGCCAGCCCCAATTCAAAGTTTTTTTTTTTTGTTGTTTTTGTTTTTTTTTTTTTTTTTATTAAAGTTGCTTTGGTCATGCTGTCTCTGTAGAACAATAGAAACCCTAAGTCAGACTTTGCCAACAGGAGTGAGATATTGACATAATAGGCCTGACCATGTGTTTGTTTGGAGGAATGTGGATTTGGGGACTTTTGATTTAGAAAGTGGTGCAATGCATTAAGGGGTGCCTTTGGCCCATCCTACAAGAAATATGGAAGAAATTGGTACTGAGGGTGACTTAAAGTGATGCAAAAGGTTTTATAGTAGGAAGATATCAGTATGTGGCCTAGAAACTGTTTGAGTGGTATTTTGGTGAAGAATCTGGCTGCTTTTGCCATTATATGAAGAGACTTAGGAGGCACAGTCTAGCATGAAGAGAGTCAGAAAAATTGCATGACAACTGAAGTCTAACAAGAGCCCAGCATAGACTTTGTTCTCTGGTTCACTCTCATGAAAGTGTTTTGATGAAGTTTACCAAGCTCATAAAGGAAAAATACAAAATATGAGGGGCAAGACTTAAAGGAGCACTAAGAAGTGAAATGGAGCTGGATCCTGTGTGGAAGGAGATAAGCAGCTTAAGGGAGTGATGATCTCAGGGTAAGATTCCAACTAGCTAATCTCATTGTTATTGCACATAAACTAGCAATAGCTATGTGATATTCAGCATTATTACCTGGTTATAGTTTTTATTTGTACTTTTATTTGTACTTTTAATGTGGAATGAACTACTATCTGGAAATGGAGGGTCCTCTTGTTATCCAGATCTTGAGGCTGAATGCACTGGCTTTTGATTTATATCTTGAAGAACCATGGCCATGAGATGCTTAAGGAGATCTCCAAATTCAAGACCAATCTAGAACAGAGAGAGTTGCAGGTAGAGAAAGCTTAGAGCCGGGTATGGTAGACCATGCCATTTATCCCAGCATTCAGAAGACAGAGCCCTGAAGATCTCTGAGTTCAAGGTCAGTAGACAGAGCAAGTTCCAGGACCACCAAGCTTAGGCAGTGAGTGAAATCATTAAAAATGGAGATTTGGTGATGATGTAATAGAACAAGGGGGCATTTTCCAGCCCCAGCAAGAAGCAGAACTTGGCAGCCTCAGCCACTTGGCTCTGCTTTTACAGTCAAGAGTAGAGGGGGATACTGGAACAATTGATACTGCATAGCAGGAGCTTAGAAATTTGCAGTGGTTACGAAGAGACCAGCAGAGTAGACCCTCTGGCATCACTTACATATACTATCATATCATGTGCACATAGCTGTCCTTTGACTTCTTCTTTCCCATTTGCATCCCCCTGATCCCCTTTAGGTGTCCTATTGCTTATTAATTTGATGCTGTCTATTGGTTTGTTATTTATTGCTTTTTAAAATTTTAAACATTTTTTTATTATTTTTTTATCAGAACAGTTTATGGACAAGATAGCATGTAATGACCCAGTCCCTAAATATACAACATCAAACAGAGAGTCCTGTCTAGAGTTGGTTAATCAAGGGCACCCCATGGGCGGGCAACTCCTGGTGCAGCTGCTGGAAGATCATGGCACAATGGTTCCTCTCCTGGGTCTTGCCAAGAGCGTGGTACAGCCTGGCCTGGAATTAAGCAGCATCCCTGATGCGCTCTCTGCAGTCGACTTCGACTTTTGCAAAGTAGTTCTTGGCTTCACTGAGTTTCTGAATGGCCGCTTCCAGACCTTCCGCTCTCTTCACTGGGTCATAGGATGCTGCCGAAGCCTCTTGGCACTTGGACACTAAGAACATGCACAACCTTTGTCCAGGATAGCCCCGTCAGCTGGGATGGGCTCGATAGCCATGTGAAGAAGGGTTAAGGCCTGTTCCGGGATTCTAAGGATGAGCTGGGCATAAGCCAAGTTGAGCACAGTTTCGAAGGCCAAGTACTGTAATCGGTATTCTTTGGAAGTGGCCAGAGAGGGGACGAAAGAGCGCCAGTACAGCTCTGTCACTGACAGGAGGACGCTGATGACTATTTCTATATTCTTTAACTTCTGACAGCACGTCAGCAACTTCTGCAGAAGCTTGTGTGCCTCTGTCATTTGGTTCTGAGCTTGCAGTACGACTGCTTTCCTGTATACACCTTCTATGCCATTAATCGCTGTGATTCCTGTAACAAGTGAATCAGCCCAATGAATTTGCCTTCATTCAGTGCTCTGTCAAACTGTATTTTTGATCCCACAGCATCCATTTCTGGGCGTGCTGACTGTTGGGTGGAAATCGGTCTTTCAAGTGCTTTAATACTTCACCAGCAGCCACGAAACAGCTCTGTTTTGCATGGAACTCTGCAAGATGGCAGAGAGCGAAGGCAAAGGACTCAGTATTGTTCTGATGCACGCCCGCATTCAGCAACTCCAGGCTTGATGCAGTGCCATGGTGCTGCGGCCTTACAGCCTCCAGATGGCCGTTTTCTGTGCAATGCGGATATCGATAAGTTCCTACAAGCTGTGTTTCCAGTGCAGGAGGTCAGAGTCCTTTAGGGCATTCATCAGTCTGTTGGCCTTTTTCCCAGCAAAACCTCCATGTTCAAATCGTTTTCAGCTCAAAGCACAGCCTCCTGCATTATTTTGACCACATGATTCTCAGTGGTGCAGAGGGAAAAAGTAATGGGGAAGAAGGTTATGGCGGGAGCCTGAGATATGCTGCTTTCAACCTGGCTGCCCTGCACTGCCTCTTCTGTCACCATCAACAGGCAGAGCTCGCCCTGCAGGAGGCAATTAGGATTGCCCAGGAGTCCAAGGATCACGTGTGTCTGCAGCACTGTTTGAGCTGGCTTTATGTGCTGGGGCAGAAGAGAGCCCATAGCTATGTTCTGTTGGAGCACTCTGTGAAGAATGCAGTACATTTTGGGTTATTTATTGCTTTTATTATGTTTAGGATGTATCTTGTATCCTTCTATTCTGGAGGACTTTTAACAAGAAGTTGTGTAGGGTTTTTCAGCATCCAAAAGATGATAATTTTCTTACTTATTTTTATTTTATTTATTTTTTCTTATTTGGTGGATTGAGTTGATGGGCTTTGCTATCTATCAACACCTAAATCCCTGAAATGAAGCCTACTTGAACATCCTAGATCGTGTCTTTGATGTGTTCTTGGATTCTGTGTTTGATTTTTGAATGTTCATGATGGAACTTCTTATCTGATTCCCTTTCCATGTTGTGTGTTTGTGTGATTTAATTACCAGGTTGCTTGTGGCCTCAGGGAAGGAGTTTGGCCATGATCATTCTGTTTCTATTTAGTTGAGTATTTAGAGGACTATTGGTATTAGGTCTTCATTAAAAGTCTTGGAGAATTCTGCACTAAAAGCATGTGGCCCTGGCTTTGTTTTTTTTTGGGGGGGGGGGCAGTGAATGACTTTTGATGACTTTTTCTTTTCTCTTAGGGAATATAGAATCATTTAGTTACTTTTCTAGATCTAGATTAACCGTTGGTAATTGGTGTCTATCTAGAATTTCAACAATTTCATATTGATTTCTTTTCAGTATTTTAGAGTATAGGCTTTTGAAGCCAGACCTAATGATTTTTTGAAGTTCCTCAGTGTTCATTGTTATGTCCCTCTTTTCATTTCTGATTTTGGTAATTTGGGTATTGTCTCTTTGCCTTTTAGTTCATTTGGGAAAGGGGTTGTCTATCTTGTTGATTTTCTCAAAGAGCCAGCTCTTGGATTCCTTGACTCTTTTAAATATCCTCTTTGTTTCTCATTGATTGATTTGATTTCTGTTTTATTTCCTGCCATCCAGTCCTACCAAACTCTCAATGGGATGAGACTTTGCCTCACCTTGGGAACTGAAGCATGTAATAAACAAAGCTCTTGCTGTTCTCTGTGGTGGGTGATGCACATGACAGCCTCACTGCAAACCCTGCATAGCCAGGTTTAAGGGTGTATTGAATTAGCCCACTTTGTCAGTGTTACCTGCAAGGTGCCATGACACATTAACCAAAGTCAGTATACACCTCCACTATATTTTTCACTTCAGTCTTTCCAGTCATATTGGAAAATATTATAATGCGTTCATGAATGCACACACACACACACACACACACACACACACATACAGAGAGAGAGAGAGAGAGAGGAAGAGAGAGAGAGAGACACAGAGACCGACAGACACAGAGAGACAAAGTGACAGACAGGTAGAAAGAACTTGTGGAAGATCTGTTCCTTCTACTCTTTTATTTGCTAAGAAGGAACCTGTGTTTCTAGGATTGATACCAAGGATGAATACCAGTTGATGCATCTCATTAGCTGATCATCTCAACCAAAACATTTCATGAGTTTTATCTATATTTATGTTCTATGTGATGTTTGTGTTTGTGAGTGTATGTGTGTGTGTGTGTGTGTGTGTGTGTGTGTGTGTGTGTGTGTGTGTGTCGTTTATTGAAATTGTGAACATTCTTTGCAACCTTAGAATAATGTGTAAATTAACAAAAAGACAGTACAAATGGAATCCCTGGAGGAAGCTGGGGGTGGGTAGCTTGGATGTTAGAGTGACTTGCAGCCCCTCTAGAGACTTTCTTTTCATTGTATGTTACAACTCAAATGCAATACTGCTCGTTATTTTATTTTTCTTCTGCTATAGCCCCCAGACTAGAGATGAAACTACTACATTGTGAATGCTGGCAAATACTTTACAACTGTATTACATCCCAGGGCTGGAACCCAACTCATCTTCTGCAACAATTACAGGGCAGGCTTTATGAAGACACTCAACCTACAATGTGGCCATCTCATGACTGGTTCATGAAAATGGCTTCCAAAATGATTTCAAGACTGGGAATGTTTAGCTATCTGGGAGAGAAAATAAGGAGACTCAGTCTACACTGTACATTAAGGACTGTTTATTCTGTTAAAGGCTGACATGGATTATTGAGTCATGTCACATGTGAAAGTAAAAAAATTCCAGGTTGATGTATGCATCTGGTAGGATTTACCAAACACACCACCATACATGAGTGGACTTAGAAAGACCCAGGCCCCTCAGGGTTCTAAGGTATTCAAGGAGTCCCCACAAATACAATAGTAACATGCTAGTGTAGTCTAAATTTTCTCTCACTGGTCTCACCTCAGTTCTAGTGTACTGCTGAGTGGGGCATTGGGCTATGCACAGACAGGCTGGTCTCCAGTTGAGCTGTGGTCTGAAGGGTGATAATTCACCTACATGATATGGTAGACATGCCCTCTTGCTCCTGGAACTCTGGCTCCTGCCTAAGTTACCACCCCCCACAGCACCCACATGGGACGCATGGCTAGAAGTAAAGTAGGCAATTTTCCAAGCTTCTTACCTTCAATCTAAACTCCTCCCCAGTTACCTAGCAACAGTAAAGAATGAATATAAGGGTGGCTGCTTGGCTCCACCTCTCTCTCTTACTTTTTGCTCTCACTCTCTCTTCTCCTCTGTCTTCTCCTCCCCTGTCTCCTCTCATCTCACTCTCCTTCTTACTCTCTCTTTCTCTCTAGCCTTCCCCCATCTCTCTCTCTTGCCTTTCTATAATAAAGCTCTAAAATCATAGATTGTCTCTGTTCATCAAGGCTACACTCACTCTCAATAGACTGGGAACCTCTCTTTCCTCATCCCTCTCTCCCATGAACCCAGGGCTTTTGAGAGTAGCCCCAGGGCTCCCAGGTTGGGCTGCCCATTGACAACCCAACAAAGAGTTAGTCAGAGGCTTGGATGGCCACCTGGGGCTGAGTGGAAAGAGGCTGGCAGCCCTCCCATGTCCACCTGACCAGAGCATAGAAGGGACTCTGGTTGGGCTTTGGGTCTTTCCTCTCTCTCTTCACCAGGGCCCCCTTTTAGCTTCCACACTGCTGATGAACTTCTGTCACTTCATGAAAATTAGAAGACCTAAAGTAGAGAGTAGGCAAAGCCTCTATCCTGATACTCTGCTGAGATTTTAAATGTTCTGGTGTGTCAATACTATTTGTAGATTACTTCCTCCACACTATAATGCTCTGACTAATCTCCAGTCTCAATTAATTATTTCTATTCCATTAATTGGACAGCAGTCATCTGGAAGAAGCTCTTCCTCAATATACTCCCAGATATGCTATGGGAAATGGTCAGCTGCACCTGTGTCTCCTAGGTTCCCCACTTGCACGGACATGCTCTCTACCAGAAACATGTGGCCACAGCTGCAGGCTCCATTCACAGTGGCTGCTCTTGAGCTTCCTCCCCACATTGCTCATGTTGATACTTTTGTTCTTACTAAGAAGGTTTCATCAGCCCAACACAGCCTACAGGAGGCCAGACTCAATTCTGAATTTTAAGGATATGTGTAATCTACATGGTCATCCTAGATTAGAGGTGAAAGATCTGCTCTAAAATTGAAAATAAGGGATGCTGGAGTATGATCCTGAGTACACAGTGAGCAATGGTAACAACAGAGCCCTGCATACATGCCAGGCAGCCTAGGAGAATGAGCATGCACAGCTCAAGCACCTGCACCTACACATCTCCTGAGATTTCTCCACTTACTTGGAGGTGATCCAGTCAACCTAATATAGCACATGCACTAGAAGGAGAAATGGCACCTGCAGAAGGTGTGGGGATGCCTCACAGGTTAGGGAATCTACTGCTCTCTCAAAAGACCCACATGGGTCCTAACAGTCATGTAAAACAGGGGTTATTATTCCTTCTTCTGGCCTCTGAGTTTACTACACTCAGGAAGTGCTGCAGACATACAGTAGGAAAAACAAACATTCACATAAATAACAATATCTCTAAACAGCACAAAAACAAAACAATCAAACCAAAAAACCACAGGAAATGTGTGTTCAAGAACAACATCATCTACCAAATGACATTTCAAAGCCTGACTTAGAAAGCCATTATCTCTATTGTGTGGTTGTCACTGATGCTGTATTGCAGGCAAAACTGAGGTACATGGCTCTGGCCTTCCTGATTTATTTCCTATTCCTTTGGGAATGTTTTTATTTCCTCAGCAGCATTAGAGCAATGACTGTATATTAATCAAAATCTGGTCCACAGTGTCAGTCAAGAATGTGCTTTATAGAGTGCTATAATTTAGGTGTAGGAGAATACATAGCAGCATGGATACAGTATGGAACTGATTGCATCATAAAGTGTGTTTCCATGGGGTAAGCCACATTATCCACAAGAGACCATCTTCTTGTATACCCCTTGGTGACATTTACTTCACTCTGTAGCCTAGGCTGCCTGACACTTACAGAAATCCATCTCTGGCTGTGGGTTCTAGGTTTACAGGAGTGGAGAGGAAACCTGAATAAGGAAGATGGTCTTAGAGTCAAGAGTTGTAAATCAACTTTTATTTACTGGAAATACAATGTTTAATAAACAGGCTTTAAAAGTACAATACTAAAAAGAGATGAAAAGAAAAATTCAACCATGAAAACCAAATAAGAACATATAACTTCAGCAAAACCTAAAAACTAAATAAAACAATAAAGAGCAAAACTTTAACCAAAACTTGAACAGAAAATGATTGAACATCAGCACCCTTTCACTGCATGTTAAGGAGTACAGACCTACAGCCTGTATCTCCTCTTGGACTGCTGTTGGAGGGGCAGTCACCTCAGTTGTTTCTCAAGTGGTGTTGCCAGAACAGGAAAGGGAACAACACCCTGAATCAGCTGGCTCACTGGCTTCCTCCTATTCACACCTTGTAAATGTACTGAGTGTAAGAAGATTCATTCAAGGTAGACTGTGGATGTTGGGGATGGAGTTCAGCAGGGGGCTCCTGAGGTGGAAACTCATTCTGCAGGAGGCTCTCTTCCTGGGATGTGGACATTTCAGCTCTTGCTGGAGTCGCTGAGTCCTAGGAGAGGAAGGCAGTTCTTAAGACACAGGCTTGGTGGAGACCTAAATGTCATCTGTCAGACTGCTGTCTCCCACTACCTCAACAGGACAGTTAACAATGATCTATTAACTGAAACCATTGCTGTTATATACATGTAGGGCAAAATGTCAAACAACACTCACAAACACATGGACTGGCAAGCTGTCACTCAGACTTCTATGCTTGCAAACCAAGAATTGGGCAATAGGAAGAGACCTCATTGGATTGCAAGAAGAAAGGAGAAGCCCACCTGCCCCCTAGATTAATGACCATGAGAAGCATTCATTTGATATGTGCATTTTGATTTTAACCCTGGAAGGTTCTTCCCACCTCTAGTCACATGACCCTTGCGTGACCTCTGTCCCAGGACCTAGATGCTGTTCAATGCTCTGCATACCATCCCACTTATCATGAACACATGCAGAAATGTGGCATGTTATTCATCTGTCACCCTTTCTAGACTTCAGATTAAAGCAGAGCAGCAAGGTCCACTTGCCAATGATTTAGTTTCTCACAAGAGGCTAACTTCCCAGAATATGTGTATATAAAAAGGGCAATGAACAACTACATGCCAAGAGGTGGGTGACTGTTTGGGAGTGTGGATTAGAAAGGTGGTAGGGGAAAGCAAAGATGAATCCAATGGGGCAAATGGTGTCAGACAGTATTAGCTTGAGTGAGCTGCTTGTCCCTACCTGAAGTTGTTGGGTCTCATGGTTGCTGGTCTGCTCCTGTTTGTCCATTCAGGTTCAAGGCAACCAAATATTTCTCAATGAGAGCCCAATCAATCTGTACTTCCTTGTTCTTCTGGTTCTGTGTGATGGACATCTTAAGATTCTTCTCCATCAAGAGCTGGCTATGTAGGTTTCTGGAAAAAACCTCTGCATAGTAAGATCCTGCAGCCTCCTCCTCTCATTCTTATGTATAGGCTCAATAACCCCACCAGGACCCAGGCTCCCATGAAGACATAATACAATCCATCTCAATAAATCCATGACAGCTGCACAAACAGCAAACAGCCATTTCAGAGAAGAAGAAATCATTGCTGCAGTTGGAACACCAATAAGGGTCCATGTCTCTCCAAAAGAAAGAGGGATCTCCATAGATCATTGACCGCCCAATGCATTAAGGCAACATCAATTAGTAGGGTGCAAATACCATCAGAGTAGATCAGCAGAACGAAAGGGAGGGTATTCTATCCTTGTGTTATATCACACTCAGCTTTCTAAAACACTGCCTGATAACCAGACTCTCAGTAATGCATAATAACTATGCACAAACACTCTTCTACTGAGGCTTTTAAGGATGCCTGGACAATGCTGGGAGGGGTAACAGTGTCTTATGGATTTATGAAAACTGAGTCTATTATCCCAAGGCACACTGATGGCTAAAGGCAGAACGGGCAGAAGCAGAACTGCGGACTCTCCAGTCCAGAAACCAAGGAATGCAGAAATTGCCATTCCACTGTTGACTTGCTAACTGGTACTTACGTAAAGTAGTCTATCCACTTATTGAGCTCCTGGATATTCTCTTGGGCCTCAATTATCCCCATCTCTAACTTATACACAGAAGACAGGACCTGGTCCTTGGTTGATCTCAGTTGTTCATAGAATGGATTTTTCTTCTGGGTGGGCTTGGTCCTAGGAAGACAGAACTCCATGAACATGGGCTTTTAGGAACACATTTCTCAGGCTGAGTGCTGGACTACCCCAGCCATGGAAAGCACATTCTGGATTCTATATACTGGGATGATCTTCAGCTTTGAATATTTGTTATCCTGGTCCAGGACAGCAGAAGCTAAGCATCAAGATGGAGGGTTCCCTGGCTCCCTGTGTTCACGCAGTAGGGTTGGATGTAGCAGTCTAACCAGCTATGTTCTCAAGAGCCTAGGCCCAGGTCTTTGCCCACCAGAAACCTGTGATTACATTTTTCCTGTTTTCACAACTGGGGTGGTAAATCCTGAATAACTTATACCATAGAAACAGACCTTACACATAATCCTGGAGTTGTGATCAGACATCAGCACAGCTTTATAACATGCCCAAGGGATACAAGTGCATGGAAAACTGTGACCACATAGGCAAAGAACATTGTTAAATAAAGTGGGAGCTCTGAAACTTTAGCACTAACATCACCTTGAAATTGTTGTGAAGATGAATCCCCACACCAAAACACAGACCCCATAGCTTCCCAAGTTTGGGGGGAAAATTAAACTTACAAAAATCATGCACATGTAGGTACATGTGCACACACACAGTCTCACACACTTGAACACACTCACACACACACACACACACACACACACACACACACACACACAGGAGAAAAGGAAACAGAATGAGAGACACAGACAGAAACAGAGAGCACAATGCGATGCAAAAGAAATGTATGCAGCATTACTGTCTTTCATTATAAGGCAACAAAGAGGAACAGGAATGAGCCTCAGGCCTTCTAGATATACAATGAGAAGGAAAATGTGGGAACAGGCCCCTCTAGATACTACGAGGAGCTTCTAAGCACTCAGGCACCTGCCAGGCAAGTATAAACACTCAGCATACACTCAAATTACCTAGAACCTTACAAAGCCACATCCTGTCAAGTGCTTTCCAAATGCATGCTGGGAGCTCACTCTCCACTGCCTCTATCCCTGAATTCTTCATTCAGAATACAAGTCCTTCTTTTCTATTGGAGGAATCAGAAGAGTCCATTTCTCATCTCCCTCCTGACCAAGCTTCAGGTTCTGCCTCTCTGCTATGAAGCATTCACGGACATGAGGTTGGGCATAGGGACAATCTGGTGGTACAGCTTCATAGAACCCACCTCCTATAAAGGATATGATGAGGCTGACATTGAAGACCCCAGACTGACACCACAGGGTTTGGAGCAGTGCATACCTATTGTAATTGGAACTCTCTTTGAAATCGATCAGGTGATCTCTCTGCTCATTTCTCAGCTGAATGAGGAGGTGCAGCTCTGTGGTCAGCCTCTCTTTTTCCTTTTTGAACTCCTTCTTACTTAGGTCAGGTGCAGTGGATGATGTGTGTCTTCGAGCCCCTTTAGGTAGAAGAATACAAAAATACTTTCATGTGAGAATTCAAAGAGTGTAGGCAGACCACCAAAAGAGAGACAATGCCTGGAAACTATTGACACCAGAAAGAGTTTGTTCTGAGCTTGAGATGCCTCCACAGTGGGTCTCAGTTCTACCAGTACTCTAGAGAGACCAGGAGATGTAAACAGCCAGGTGTTTCCTCTGTCTCCCTAAACATGCTTATTATTACCAGAGAGATGTCTCCCTAAACAAGCTTATTATTACCAGAGAGATGTCTCCCTAAACAAGCTTATTATTACCAGAGAGATGTCTCCCTAAACAAGCTTATTATTACCAGAGAGACAGCTTACTCAGGATGATTATCAACTGAACAGAGTGCAATTTGGCTTCAGAGCCATCAGTCCCGTGGTTTCACAAGTCAGATGGTAAAATCACAAGTACTTTAGTGCTTGGAGATGCTCAGATCTCCTACCCAGTTATGCTAGGCCCAGGACTTGGGCTTCAAAAGTCACACAGTGAGAGAACATTGTCAAAATACTATCAATTGCCCCTACTGAAACACCAAACACCCAAGAAGTAGCAATAGGATCCCTTCTCTGTCTGGGTGTCTCCACTCTGACAGGTCTGTGGTTACAGTGTAGAAATGCCTGCCACTCACAACTGGTGATTAAGAAAGGTAAAGTGGGAACTGTCATGGACAGGATGTCAGAGTCATTCTGAGAACATGAGGTCATGGGCTGGAGCACAATTCTCTCTATTATACTACTCCCAAATAGCCACTGAAGTTAAAGAGCCCTGAGAGTGAAATACAGTCATGCCCTTCCCTAAAAGGGCATAGGTTAGACACTCTGTGACTCCTGATGGCCTCATTGTGTTGCCATGTAATACACACAGTACTCAGTGAATGTAAATACTTAAGAGTTCTTAGCATAACAGTTTTGGCCTTGCCAGCTCCTGCTTAGTGGATGGAGAAAGTAATGTTCTGAAATCCTTGATGTTCAAGAATTTTGATAATTATGGAAATTCTTTGCTACCCTGAGACTCCAGTTCCTGATCCCCATTACTAGAAAGGCCATCTCAGGCCACCCCTTCCAGGGAGCTCAACATCCACTTCCCAGGACTTACTCCACATTCTCCAAGTCCACCTCCTTCGTCCTTCATTACTCTCAGATGGAAGGCCAGCACCCTTCCTCCTCTCTCTGGTCTCTCTCCCATCCACACTGGCTCTCCCAAAAAGATTGCAGAGTCGAGCAAACATGTTCACCAACCTAGTGGCTAGACACTGAGTGAGAATCCTATATGAGCTTGTTGCTACAACACTGGTGACATCACAGGAGATGCCAAGAACTCTCCAGGAGACAATAGAGTTTCCAAGAAGAGATTGCTGATGTCATGGTCTACAGCCTTTGACTCCCTGCACATGTTCATGCGTTTCAATACCAGAACACTTGTCAGAGGGCTTGATTTCTATTCTATAAAGGAGGGAACTTCGCTGACTTCTGTTGCAGGATATTTGATTGCATTTTAAACCCCAAGATTGTACTATTTTCTGAAAACAAAAACAAAAACAAACAAACAAACAAAAAACCCCAAACAAACAAACTAAAACCCTTTTTATAGTGTAGCTCATCCCTAGCACAGACTTTTAACCCAAGAGCTTTCTGTTTGCTGTACTTTCTTGTCTGGCTCAGGTGTAGCACAGACCTTTATTGCAAGACAAAATAAAGTCAACTCCAGGTCAAGAGGCAGAAGAATTAACCAGTTGAGAGGGAATGAAAACAACTAAACCAAAGGAAGGTCTTTAAGTTCAAGGATATTTAAGATAGTGTGGAGAGAGATAAAAAATGTGTTCCTTCTTAGAGGTCAGCAGGGCAGGAAGGTCAGCTGGGTGCTTTTCCTGACTCTTTGAGCTGGCTCCTGAGTCTTCATTTGTAAAATGAAATGCGTTGCATATGTGTGTGTGTGTGTTTTTTTTAATGTATTTATTAGTTATTCCATTCGATTACATCTCACATGATATACCACTTCCTGGTTACCCCTCCACCAATCCCTCAAGCCATATCTTCCCTCTCCTCCTCCCCTTCACCTGGATGAGGGGGCTGCTTGAACCCACTCACCCTTTCCTTCCCTACTGCCCTCTATACTAGGGCATCAAAAATCTCCACAACCAAGGGCCTCACCTCCCACTGCTTTCAGCAAGGCCATCCTCTGTTACAATGTACCTGGAGCTATAGATCCCTCCTTATACACTCCTGGGTTTGTAGTCTAGTCTCCGGGAACACTGGGTGGTCCTGTCAGCAGTTGTTGTTCTTCCAATAGAGTTGCAATCCCCCTCTGCACTTCCAGTTTTTCCCCAAGCTCCCCCAAGGGGTTCTGTTAGCTCAGTCTAATGGTTGTTTCCAACTGTCAGTTGCTGGCCAGACCTCCCAAAGAACTGCCACTCCAGGTTCCTGTCTGCAAGCACCTCTTGACCACAGGAACAGTGTCTGGTTTGGTTTCTGCAGACAGGATGGATCCCCAGGTAGGGCAGTCCCTGGATGGCCCTTCCTTCAGTCTCTGCCTCATTTCTTGTCCCTGTTCTTCCTTTGCTCAGGAACATTTCTGGGTTAAAAACTTTGAGATGGGTGGGTGTAACCAACCCTTGACAGAGGGCAATATCGGGGTGGGGGTAGGCAGAGGCACAGCTATCCTCTGGAGTTGGTCTCTACAGGTTTTATCTTCCCCTTCACTGTGCATTTCTGCTAAAGTCATCCCCTTTGTGTCTTGGGAGCCTCACGATTCCCTGATGTCTGAGACCCACAAGAGGCTATCCTCTGTTCCTCACCCCCCAACCCCTACATATTTTTGTTCAATTTCCTGACCCTTTTTTTTTCATACTCTTTTTTTCTTGGCCCTTTGTACCTGTCTCCCCTCCCTTTCAGTACCTTATACTTGCCCCCATCCCCTTATTTCCTTCCCTTCCTCTGTCTCTCCTAGGTCCCATTCTACCTCCATCTCATATGATCATCTGTTCTCCCCTTAATGAAGGACTGAAGCATCCATACTCTGGTCTTCCTTCTAAGCACCATATGTTCTGTGGGTTGTATCATGAGCATTGTTATTTTTGGGTTAATATCCACTTATCAGTGAATACATACATGTGTGTTCTTTTGTGTCTGGTTTACCTCACTCAGGATGATATTTTCTAGTTTCCTTCCAATTGCCTTCGAATTTTATGAAGTCATTGTTTTTAATAGCTGACTAGTACTCCATTCTGTGAATGTACCACATTTTCTGTATCCATTCTTCTGTTGAGGGAAATCTGGGTTGTTTCCAGCTTCTGGCTATTTTACATAAGACTGCTACAAGCATACTGGAGCAGGAGTCCTTGTTATATGTTGGAATATTTTTTGGGTATATGCTTAGGAGAGGTATTGCTGGGTCTTTAGGTAAAACTATTTCCAACTTTCTCAGGAACCACCAGATTGATTTCCAAAGTCGTTTTACCAGCTTGCTGTCCTACCAGCAGTGGAGGAGTGTTTCTCTTTCTCCAGGGCCTGTTCAACATCTGCTGTCACCTACATATTTGATCTTAGCCAATATGACTTGTTTGAGGTGGAATCTCAAGGTTGTTTTCACTTGTATTTTCCTAATGACTAAGGATGTTGAACATTTCTTTAAGTGTTTTTCAGCCATTTGTGATTCCTCCGTTGAGAATTCTCTGGCTCTGTATTCCACTTTTTAATAGGGTTATTTAGTTCTCTAGAGTCTAACGTCTTTAGTTCTTTGTACATTTTAGATATGAGACCTCTATCAGATGTAGAGTTGGTAAAGATCTTTTCGCAATCTGTGGATTCCCATTTTGTCCTATTGACAGTGTCCTTTGCCTTCCAGAAGCTTTTTAATTCTATGAGGTCCCATTTGTTGATAGTTGATCTTAAAACATAAACCATTGTTTTTCCATTCAGAAAGTTTCTCCTGTGCTCAAGTATTCCAGGGTCTTCCCCACTTTCTCTTCTATTCGATTCAGCAAATCTGGTTTTATGTGGAGATACTTGATCCACTTGAACTTGACCTTTGTACAAGGAGATAAGAATGGATCAATTTGCATTCTTCTTCATGCTGACTGCCAATTGAACTAGGATCATATGTTGAAAATGCTGTCTATTTTCCACTGGCTGGATTTAGCTCCTTTGTAAAAGATCAAGTGACCATAGGTGTGTGGGTTCATCTCAGGGTCATCAGTTCTGTTCCAATTCTGTACCTGCCTGTCTCTGTACCAATACCATGTAGTTTTATTACTATTACTCTGTAATACAGCTTAAGGTCAGGGATGGTGTGATTCCCCCAGAATTTCCTTTATTGTTAAGAATATCATTTGCAAGTGAAAGATCTGTATGACTAGAACTTCATATCCCTGAAGAAAGAAATTGAAGAAGAACTCAGAAGATGGAAAAATATCCCAAGCTCATGGGTCAGTGTAATTAACAGTAAAAATGGGCATCTTACTAAAAGCAGTCTACAGATTCAATGCAATCCCCATCAAAATTCCAACTCAACTCTTCATAGAGTTAAAGAGCAATTTGCCAATTCATTTGAAATAACAATATCCCAAGAAAAATATTCGAAATATTTTGGTTAGAGTCACACCAAAATTTTTTAAATTATTTGTAACTATTGTGAGAGTAATATTCAATGGAGTGATTGTCTTTCGAATTTTTAGAGGAAATCCACATGGCTCACTGACAGACATCCAAAGAAGTGACATATCATTTTTGTTTCGTTTGTCTTTACCTCTCTTCTTCCTGAACTTTAACTGAAAAGCACAAGACAATCAATGCATATGAAAGAATTGTCCATTTCATGTTGATGATAAATTGAATCATGGAAAGTGTATGCATCCTCTTGCGGTTTTACCCATTGTAAAGAATATTAAATTATTTCTGTCAGGATGGCTATATTAGTTTAATGGACCTATTAGGAAAGGACCATCAATTACTTCTTTGTCATCAATACATTGACTCCTTTTCACTAAGACCATTAGATTCTCAAGCTACTCAGATCTCCAAGCAGCCGTCTGGTAGATACATTCAAATAATGTTAAAATTATACTTTGAAAACATTTTTGAAAAAAAAAAATCCTTTCATCAAGAAACCTGTAAATTTGAATCTTGAAAAAATCTATCGAATGTATTTGTTATCTATCATTTTTCCATCTATCTATCTATCTATCTATCTATCTATCATTTTCTTTTTTATTGTTGTTCACTGATACAACATCTACTTTTAGACACACTTATTTTATTACAGAAAATACCACATTATATATAGTCAAATCTATTTACTATTTCATTTCTGAGGTTGTGTTTAGATCTTGGCAATTGGGTAAAATGACACAGTGGGGATGGTGAGTAAACATCAATAGGACATGCCAATTTCAATTTTTTTGGTATTTATTTGGTTGTTGGAGGGCTGGCCTTTATGTAAATTTTAATTTTGTTTTCTGAAGTACCTTTTTAGTGTTTTAAATTTTCTTGTAATTTTATTACCAGCACATGTGAATTTCATTTTGCTAGTGTATTGCACCAGAATTTATCTAAAACATGAATTCATTATTTTGAAGTCAAGTTTTTCAAGATATAGAGGTAAGGTTTATAAACAACTAAGAAAAAAATAATTTCATAGCATTGCTTTGAAATATCTATGTAGTCTTATCAGAAAGCAGTTGGTAGCAAATATTTCTTCTGTCACATGAGGTATGCATACACATGTCAGTCTTACATCTTCTTGGTTATGGCTATTTTAACAAGTGTGAGATTAGAGTTCATTGGGGTTATTACTTATGTTTATCCAAGACACTGTATAATCTTTCATGGGTTTTCTGTATGTTTGTATGATTTCTTTAGGAGGTGTGATGCCAATCCTTTATACACAGATGTAGGCTTTATTATTAAAAAAATAAATTACATATTTGAATTAATGGTCAAATTTGAAGGTCTTGTGCTCTGTTGTGTACATCTTACTCTGCATAAAATTCAGAAACAAAACACATTTTTCCTTTATCTTTTCATATTTTTTTTTCAATAGCTTGGGCATTTCATCGTGGAAGAGGGGGTAGAGCAATTCTAGCAGATTTTGCCTCCTTAAACTATTAGAAAAGTTACAGCAGTAAGCCTCAACAGCATGGCTGCCTATACATAATCTGAACAAGGACAATCAACAGATGTACTGCTGTCGAAGTGAGAAGAGTCAGGAGGCCTCAACCCTAGAGAAAGAATTCATGCCAAATAAGGGATGTTGAAAGTGAGAGAATGGCCTTTCAAGGGAATAGAACACCAACTGGTTATTTAATGCCACGAAAACACATATAAAAAGTAACATCAGTTACTAGAGACTGATCAAGCTGTATTTATGTATTAAAGAATACCACCATTACCCCACACTAAGGCCAATAAAAATTAACACAAAAAGAGCCCATGAATTTGAAAAAGAGTAGGTGTGAAAATGAAGTTTATGGAGGAAAGGGAAGGGGAGATATGATATACAATTACATTATCATTTCAGGGACATAAAAACTATATACAATAAAAAAGAATGAAGGGATTAATTTGGCTTGGAATTCAAAGGTGCAATGCATCATCAAGGCAGAGAGGTCATGGACTCAGAAATCTCAGGCAGTTGGCCACTCATGAAACTGTGGTCAGGAAGTCGTGACACCGAAATGACTTATTGTGTTTTGCTATCTTACTTCTCTTTTTTCAGTGTGGGATCCTCTCTGATAAAGTCATTTCTCGCACAGTGAGAGGAGGTTAGTCTACCTTTTTTTTTCTTTTTTGTTTTCTCTAATGTATTTTATTCTATTTTTATTAGATATTTTCTTCATTTACATTGCAAATGCTATCCTGAAAGTTCCCCATACCCTCCCCACATCCCGTGCTGCTACCCACCCACTCCCACTTCTTGGCCCTGTTGTTCCCCTGTCCTGGGGCATATAAAGTTTGCAAGACCAAGGGTCCTCTCTTCCCAATGATGGCCAACTAGGCCATCTTCTGCTACATATGCAGCTAGAGACACAAGCTCTGGGGGGTACTGGTTAGTTACCTGGGGATACATCCCACAAATCAGCCACCAAACCCAGACACTATTGCATATGTCAGCAAGATTTTTCTGAAAGGACCCTGATATAGCTGTCTTGTGTGAGTCTATGCCAGTGCCTGGCAAATACAGGAGTAGATGCTCACATTCATCTATAGGATGGAACACAGGGCCCCCAGTGGAGGAGCTAGAGAAAGTACCCAAGGAGCTGAAGCAGTCTACAACCCTATAGGTGGAACAACAACATGAACTAACCAGGTTTGTCTATCTTAATTAACCTAATCCTTATAACCTATTACAAATTAGTCTAATATCTTTACTTCAAGGTGATTCTATATCATATTAAATTTTCAGGTAATATAAACATTCCCATTTATAATATCTAATTTATAACACTCTACAACTACTATAAGTAAATTTGAAATAGCTTTTCTGGAAGAAAGATGCTAAGAACTTCACTTCTCATTTTTATAAAGTAATTCTTTCCTTCAATCAGTAGTCCTGATTACTTAGCATCATTCTCTGCTCCCTGAAAAACTGTACACCAGCTCCCTCTATTTTACACCTCATAGACTTATTGATAATTGATTTAAAAACCGTAAAACACCATGGCCATTGTTCAGTCAATGTTCAGTCATGTTTGTCTGCAGTTAGAATGAGAGAAAAGTGTTCTCCTCTGAAACCTGTGATCTCAATTTTCTTTTTTCTTGGTAGATTATTATATCACACTTGTCTCTTGACATTTGTTGAAACATCTCAACCAAAAATAAATGGTCTGCTGTACATACACCAGTAATATTGTTACTTACTAGTTCACATTTAAAAGAAAGCAAACAAATATCCAGAACTAAAACATTTTAATGTCTGTCTAATATTCTATGGGTGGCAAAATAAATATTTATATGAATGGTAAAAATGAAAGTTATTGTCAAATGACAGAAGACCTTAATCCAATAAAGATTTTACATTGTTTTTAATTTTCAAATTTCAGAATTATTTATAATAAAACAGACAAGAAATTCCTTATACATAGTACCTTAGTTACATTTCTAATTCTGTGAAGAGACATTATGATCAAGCAACTTTTCAAAAAAAAGTGTTTATTGGAATTTAGAGTTTAGAAGCAGGATCCATGATCATCATATTGGAGGAGATGACACTAGCTACATAGGCATGGTATTACAGAAGTAGCTAGTAATTTACATCTTATCTGCAAGTAGGACGGAGAAAGAGAGAGACAGAGACAGAGAGACAGGAGACAGAGAATGACAGAGAGACACAGAAAGAGACAAAGAGTGGACCACAGACAGAGAGACAGACAGAGACAGGTAGAGACAGAGAAAACCACAGAAGACACACTAACTTCCAGAGAGAGAGAGAGAGAGAGAGAGAGAGAGAGAGAGAGAGAAGCTAACAGATCATGATGTGTTTTTTTGAAACTTCAAAGCTCATATGCCTGTGACATATGTCCTCCAACAAAGCCACAACTCTTTCCCAAAGAGTCCCACTAACTGGGTCCATTGTTCAAATGTATGAATCTATGGGGCCATTATTATTCACACCACCATAGATAGGAACCCCACTTCATACCTTGATATTTTTGTTTTGTTTACAGCTGATTGAAACAAAAATTGACAATGACCTCAAAGCCTAGTCTTCAGAAGCAGGTGTTTTGAATTTGATATGTTGTTTTCCAAAAGATCTGTTAAGCATTGACGTTTTTATTAAGGATGAGGTCTGAAAAATTATAGATGACAATATGTAATATTGAAAAATAATTTAGTAAAACTGTGCATGGGGAAATGAAAGATATATAGAAAAACTAGTGAACAGAATCTATGAGACACAGAAGTAAAGAAGCCTGCCTCTGCCTCACAAGTGCTGTGATTAAAGGCATGTGCCACCACGCCCGGCTCTATATTTTACTTTTATATATATATTTTACTTTTAAATATATATTATATAGCACTGGATCATCAGATATTCATGTTCTGTAGTACCAGGAAGCTTTTGTGAACTCTGAAAGACCAATCAGGAGAGGATCTGATACAATCACACAAGAGTCTTCATATATATATACATATATATGCATATATGTGACTTATATATTGTATATATATACATTTTATATAGTTTATAATGACTTTTATATATTTTATAATGAGATGATATATCTCATTATATATATATGAAAGAGAGAGTGATAGACATAGATATACATTTAAAACGAACATATATCAAAATTGCACTTGAATAGTCATTTTCAGAAAAATGAAAGCTCAGACAGTATGTTATCTGAAGATAATGGTAAATAAATGCGTGCACAAAAGTTACTTATTTCTTAAACAAATGTTACTAAATGACTCACTGTAACTTAAAGTAACAATAATAAACATGTCACATAGGATTTATGGTATAAAAAGAAATAATTCAATAGAATTATTCATAATCATAAAAGTTAACAATAAGGTAAATGGGATGATATGCCTTTATTAATATAAATGGGAAAATTAAGTATCAGGGAATGATACACAACATTAATTTTAAATATTACTGTCAACTTGGGAATCATAATTAGTGATACAATCTCCAATTATGTAATTAATCATGAAAAGTAAATATAGTCTATAGTCTTAAACAAATGAAATATAAAATTGAAGTATTACTATAAATTTGTGAAATTTAAAAAATAAGTTTCTGTGTGTGTGTGTCAAGAGAGTTACACTTAAATCCATAAAGAGCTTTCATTTCTCACTCAGTAAAATGTCAATAGTTAAAACACACTACCATCTATGAAGATGAATTCTGCAACAAAATGAGATAGTGACTAGGCAATATTTTTTGGCCTTTCTTTTAAAAGCCAAATGTATTTTGGTGTTTTCAAAAAGGAAATAAAAGTAGATGTGTATCACTGACGTTCACATACATTTACAACTGCTTTATTTGTAATATATTTCAATTGTAGGAGCAACATGCAGACAAATAGGTAAGTAGAAAGACTAATACATCAGCAGAAATCAGCTGCCTCACACATGAGCCACAATGTGCACTGATCTCAAATACAACAGGAATCAAACGAAGCCAAAGCCAAGTATCTGATACCATGTGATCACTTTACATGACAACATAGGAAATGTAAATTAAATTTTTTTTTGTCACAGATAGTAACTTCCTAATTTTTTAAGGTGAATATATGGGAGCTAATTACTTGAAAGAACTCAAGAAGAAATTTCTAAAGTGACAGAAATCTTCAATTTTTTTGTGATGACTGTGATATATTTACATTCTGTTTCCACCAAGGCAACCCAGGCCCAGAAATCATGTATTTTCTCTCCTTTCATGGTGATAGCATTGGATCATCAAAGATTCATGTTCTGTAGTACCAGGAAGCATTTGTGAACTCCGAAAGACCAATCAGGTGCCGATCCGATCCGATACAATCACACAAGAGTCTTTATTCACAAGTTCAAACTCGGGCTTAAGTCATGCTGACACACAGGATGGTTTTGGTGGATAAAAGCCCCAAACACTCCTCAGGACAAGATTTTATAGGAAATATCAAGAGAAGGGTGAGTGTTTCTAGTCTGGCTAAGCATGTAATTGGGGGTGGGGCTACTATGGTCTTCATCATAATTGGCTGGCACTAGAAGCCAAACCATAAACTTAACTTCATGACTGCTGATTGTTAGGCAGGGAGGGCTTGTAATATGGAGGTGCAAATTTGTTGGGAGAATAACCTGGAGAGACAGGTCTTGTGTGTGTGTGTGTGTGTGTGGCGGCGGGGGGGGGGGGTGGCGGGGGGGGGTGCCTGGAAATTGGTGCCAGGCACTGGCCTGTTAGTTTGCTTGAGTTCAAACTTGGGTTAGGATCTATAAGATGGAGTCTAAACCCGAAAAAGTTGGTCTCTAAGTTCTACTCGGAATACCGGGATAGTCTAGAAATTTAGTCAGGGGATATTTACGAAGAACAGAAAGACAGAAGACAGAGCACAGTAGTACAAAGAGTTAAGGGCAATAATAGAACGGAAATCATTAGATTTGATAGGAACTGGAAGGCAGGGTGTTAGCATTCTGTCTAAACTCCACCCCAAAGTTACCTGGCAAAGGCAGGTAGGCCTGACCCACTATAGAAAGGGGTGCTCATCCCCTCCTTCTCCTCTTGTTCCTTTCTTGCTCTCTTGGGATCTTGCTCCCTTACTCTTCCCTCTCCCCGCCTCACCTCCATGTAGTCATGACTGGCTTCTACTTCTCTACTCTCTCTCTACCTTTCTCTGACTCTACTACTCTCTTAATTCCCCTCCATATACCCTGAATAAACTCTATTCTATACTATACCTTCATATGGATGGTCGCTCAGTGGGAAGGGATGCCTTGTCATGGCCTCGCTGTGACACCCCCTTCCCCCATACCTGACTATGCCCCCATAGAACATATTCCTTCTCTACTTAACTTTTTATAAACACATCACAGGGTAAACAGGGAATATTGGGAGGAATAATTAACACTCATGGTCTTTTGGAAAAGCCACATGGAACTCTGCTACTATAAGAATTTCATAAAATATATCCTTCTATACATGCAAAGATTTTATGGGGGAGGCCATATTAAAAGTAATTTCCCCTGATACCAGATTAAATACCCAGTTGCAGGAATGGGTCACCTCTTGGTGAAATGTTAGTAAATAGGTTCATAAAGAAAGACATCCCCCTCCCTCAAATTAGAGAATATTCCAAGTAGTGGCTACCCTCTGGAAATTGACAGTAGGTCCCTAACGCTAAAACATCACATATTTGAATCATAGAACATGTAGACATTAATCTGGTACTCAACTTCAAGCTTCAACTCTACTGTCTTCAGTGCTATGGAGGCTGTTAGAGGAGAACTGTTAGCCTCAACCTCACCCAGATGTGAGCTCTTAAAGCCACAATGACTGGATTGACAAATTAGGCCCACACTTTGAATGGTAACATACGTTTCACTGGAGTACCCAAACAAATGTTTGGATTAATGGCCTGTTCCATGAGATCAAACCTAACCTTAGAAATATTAAGTACAACAAAACTTGTGGCTAGGTAAGTCAAAGTTTCTAGTGGAGAATGAAGTACTATTATTTTGTTTAATAGATATAGTATTAAAACCACTCCCAGTGACTTTCTCCTGTACCCGTAGATCAGAGACTCTCCGACCTCTAAAGAAAAGCCTCTATTTGTTGTAGTAGGTAGTAGTTAATACAGAGCCTCAAGCATTTCAGCAGGAAGAATAAAACAAGGTGTCTAGTACTCAGCTGTAAATCAGACATTTATGTGTCATATTTAGGCCCAGCAAATTATCTAGAAGTGGGCCAGAAAGCTTAGAAAGGCCAAGGTTGTAGATAACATCAAGAAAACTGTTTTCCAAGCACATGGAAAATAAACATATGCATTCACAATTATGTGACAGCACACATAAGGTATGCAAAAATTCCAGCTAGGAAAAACTACAGTGTACTTGAGGAAAGTTGGTATGTAATTTCACCACTAGCTGAGAAGCTATTAGCGCTTCCTAGCTATTGAGGAGGAAAAGCTAATATTTTGATATTATGACTCCTGGTAGACTCTCCACACAACAGAACAGGGTTCTATTCCAAGGTAAGTTAAGTATCAAAAACTGGAGAAAGACGAAAACCAAGAAATCATCTCATAGTTGGGTAGGAAGGAAAAGGAGGGTTGAAAGGGTGTTAAATGATGGGCAGTCATATGTCCCAATATATTATGTAAAGTTTTCAAGGAATTAATAAAATATCTTTTAAAGCCTATGCAGGTACCATAATATCAAACAGTTAGAATGCATGTGCATTGTGTAATGAATTATACATTTAAAAAGTGGGAGTTAATTAGGCAATGAAGGTAATCTTGATGAATGAGGTTCATGCTTTTACACAAAGGTGCACAGAAGTCTCTGCCTCTGTCTATGTTCCTCTCTCTGTCTCTGTCTATGTTCCTCTCTCTGTCTCTGTCTATGTTCCTCTCTCTGTCTCTGTCTCTATTTATGTTCTTGTCTCTGTTTGTCTTTGTCTCTATCTGTCTCTGTCAGTCTCTGCCTCAGTTTCTCTTCCTCTCTCCCTCCTTCCCTTCCTGTGCTTTAGAGTTTTTTCTCCATCCACTCTTCCTTTATTCTCTCACCCTCTCCCTTTCTCCACATACTTATCTCCTTCCTTCTCCCTTTGCCCTTTTCATTCTCTTCCTTTTCTCCTTCCTTCCCCTACCATCTTCCTTCCAGTTTTTTTGTTCTGTCTATTCCAATACCTCTAGCCTCTTCCTTTATACACCCTTTAGTTTCCATTTTCTTCTTTATTCTCTTGCCTCCCTACCTTCTTACCTTCTTTTTTTGTTTCTTCCTATTCCCATTCTTCACCATCTTTGCCTCCTCTGACATCCACTTCCCCTCTTCTCTTTCTTCTTTCCTTTTATATATTGGCCCCCACTTTTTTCCTTATTTTCAATGTTTCTCTTTCTCTATCTTTTCTTCCTTTATCACCTGAGGAAACAGTAAGGCAATATTTATGATCAGAAATATGGCTTTCAATAGATACTTTTTTACTTCAGAACCCTTGTTTTTTGATAGAATACATACCTACTTATAAGAAAAAAACTGTTTGCTTGCTAAATCACCTACTCAACAGTATTCCATTACAGCAGCCAGAATCTAGCACTTCAGAAACAAAGTACCAGAGAAACAAATGGACAGCCAACATCAACTCTGAAATACATTGTCTCTGATCTATGCAGCTTGGATAGTGAATTTCTTTCCATAAATAGTTAATAAGGTATGTTAAAAATATGAGTGTATATATATATATATATATATATATATATATATATATATTTGAAGTAGTTACATAATATCCATTTTACTTGTCATGCTTTCATTGATCGACCTGTGGAGCTTGGTCCACTCATACTATTTGTGGGAAGCCATTTGAAAATACTGTGAAATTTAGGACAAATGGGTATATAAAAAGCTCTTATTTGGTGTAGTTTCAGAGATTACTTTGTAGCATTGGTGAACTATCAAGATCATTTCAAAATTAAATTTATATTTTATTCAACAATTATGTAGTTATTTTTATTTTTTCCTGAAAAGATAGATTACATATACCATTTAATCTTAAAATTATTTTAAAAGCATATATTTCTTATAAAATTTTAATTTCTCTTTAATTATTTTTGAATCCATCAAATGTAAACGGTTTCAATAAAATTGCAAATGCTACAAAACCCAAAAACCCAACCAAATACCAGATGGAACTTTTCTAAAAGGTGAAACAGAAGTATTTGGACAAATTTGCCAAGGATTAAAGTTAACTATGCTGAGAAGGCAGAAGTAGCCAACCTTGAGGAGATTAATATTCTCATAGAAAGAGAAAGTGTCCCATACATGGGAAAGATTAAGGGTGAAATGCCACAGAATTTGACTTGTGACAACAATTCTCTATTGTTTATATCTTACGGCAGCAGCTGATGTATAACTCTTCTTTGGCTAAAACAAAGTGACTGATATAAATGGACTGTCCTAATAGACATTAAAAGCAAGGAACTCTGAAGGCTTTTCATATTTCCTGGAGAAGGTTACATTTCCTCCTATGCTTGAACACATTTTTTTGACTAATTTCAAGATGCAATGTATTCAGATATTTTCTGTAAGCACTGAATTGCTATATTGAATTGGATAGTATTCAGCTTTATTCTGTCACCTCACATATGATAAAACTCTGCCTTGATTGAAACTGGAATCGGATGTGATAAAAACTAAATTCTTGCTAGCAGAGAGATAGCCATGCTTGTAACCCGCATCAGCAGTGAGTTGTATATTGATATGAGCAAGTTACTGGAACTTTTGCTCATTTCCCTTTTTTGGTAAAGGAGAATATCAATGAAAGCCACACCACAGGGCCACAGAGCTCTTAAGAAAGGATGAAGAACCACTAGGAACAGTGTGTTTCTTTTGAAGTATTACTTGCTAAGTACCAGCTCTCACAAGAGGGCTATTTCCATGCTAGGTCACAACTCTAATATGCATGAAGTACACTATTGTGGCAATGCAAAGTTTTTCTCATACCTTTATTGTGATCCATTATTTCAACCCACAGTATATTATCTCCCTAAATTATCTTTACATTTTCCAAAAATGGGGTCGAATGATTTAGTGAATAATAGAGTAAAAATAATGTTCATGAGTCTTCAAAACTATGTGTTAATATAACGCAGGTATCTACTGTCTTTGGTTGAGAAATCCTAAGCCTGAACTTAATTTTCTTAATGCAGAGTATTAAATTAGATATTGCTTTCCTTAGATATCAGCTCTAATGACAAGAATAAACTGTTAAACCAATTCATTTAGGTAAGTGTATAAAATATCGTTTTATTTCAAAATATCATGTTTAGTTACAAAACACAACTCAAGATAGCGTCTACTGTTATTTTAAATTTTCAAAATATTTTTAAAATTAATTTCGTGTGTGTGTGTGCACATGTGTGCATTCATTTGTGTGTGTGCATGTGTGTGTGCACGTGTGTGCATTCATTTGTGTGTGTTCATGTCTGTGTGCATGTGTGTGCATGTGTGTGTGTGTGTGTGCATGTTTGTGTGCATGTTTGTGCATGTGTGTGTGTGTGCATGTGTGTGCATGTACGTGTGTGTGTTCATGTATGTGTGTGTGTGTGTGTATGCCCGCATTCGTGCGCATGTTTGTGTAGCGCAGTGTGCATATGAGTATAGAGTGCTCTAGCAGCCAGAAGAAGGTAATACATTCCCTGAAGCTTTGGATAAACATGGGAACAGGAACAGAACCTAGGTCCTCTGTCTACCAGCAAGTAACCTTAACTATTAAGCCATTTTACTAGCCCCATTATTTAACATCAAAGTTTTTAAAATATTTTATTCATTTTATGTTTTTGTATTTGTGGGTGTCTATGTATCTGAACATAGTGTGTGTCATGGAACACACATATAGGTTTTAGGACAAGTAGAGGAATAGGTTCTCAACTTCTACTATGTGGGATCCCAGGAACAAAATCTCTTTGCTATGCTTGGCAGGAAGTACCTTTGCCAATTGAGCCATTTTGCTGGCCTGGATTAGCATTAACGTTGTATAAAGAGATTAAAATTAATTCTGACTTTCCACTGAATTATTGTTAAAGAACGGTAGTAGACAGCTCATAGTTCTTATGGAGTACCTACTACCATCACTCTGTTCAAGTGGGCATATAATAAACTGACTCCTAATAACTTATCATCAAAGAAGAATTTTCTTAGTGTTTTATAGATAGGAAACAACACAAAGACCCACAACTGGTCAAGGCATAGAGAGAACAAGAGGCTAAGGAATACTCAACACTAACTGGAACATATATATTACATCTCCTCCTCTTAAGGTTGAAAGATCATTGCAGAATAAGGATGTAGAAAGATTTTAATACCCAAAATTGTGAATCACTACAGCAAGTCTTTTTCTTTTCTTTTTTTTTTTTAAAGATTTATTTATTTATTTATTTATTTATTATATGTAAGTACACTGTAGCTGTCCTCAGACACTCCAGAAGAGGGCATCAGATCTCGTTACGGATGGTTGTGAGCCACCATGTGGTTGCTGGGATTTGAACTTCAGACCTTCGGAAGAGCAGTCCGGTGCTCTTACCCACTGAGCCATCTCACCAGCCCCCAAGTCTTTTTCAAGACACGTATATGGTACCCTCCTTAAATCTTCACAAATGCTTAGTAGGATCCAAACTTTCTTCTTTCTAGCAAAATCATATCTTTGTTAGTAGGTGGTTCTCATTGCAAACAATAATAAGAAATGCGAAGGATCCATGGCTTTTATTATATATTTGTAATTTGTCATTAATTTATAAAATAATAAAACAATAACAATAATTTATTTTTACCAAAAATACTCAAATGAAGAAGAAACTATTTAAAACTTTAAGATTTATTATTATTTTATGGGTATGACTTATTTTTTTCTGAATGTATGTACACACATCCTGTACATACAGTACCCTCAATGGTTACAGATATCATTTGATCTTCTGGCACTCTATTCATAGGAGATTTTGAGCAACCATATGAGTGCTGGGAAATCAATCCAGATTCCCTGCATGAGTAGTAACAAGTACCCTTAGCCATTGAACCATCTCTTTACGACAGAATAATTTTATTATATCAAAACATGATTGAAAATAGCATAATACTTGCATATGGTTTTCCATGCTCTAGCTAACCACGGGTTACATAAAATATTTGTGATACTTGGAAGTAAAATATGTTGTTTTATATATGAGCATAAGACCAAATATGAGACTGTCTCATTAATTAACTAATTAATTATTTATTACACATTACAAACATTGTACAGGTAGACAACTAACAAATTCTCCCTCTTGGTGAAAAACAGTCTTCATAATCTACATGGATATTGATCGACGAAGCACAGAAACTTCTCAGCATACCAATGCATTTTTGTCCTACTAGGCAAGACCAAACAAAAATATTCACTTCGTTTGCCCTTATGATATTATACAATACTAAAAGCAAACTAAACCACTGAAATTATGAGTGAATAATACATTCAGAAACAGAACATGTAGTAATATTTAATGACTATGTCTTAATTTTAATTGTAAATCTGAAGGAAATAAAATAAAAGCAAGCTTACTGATTTTATTTCTCACATGGCAAAGACTCTACTATTATCAAACAGGGGAGGGGTTTTCAAGGAAAGAAAAAAAAAGAACCTCCTATCTTAAAAATATTGGAAATCTAGCTTATTTCTATTGCTGGTTAGAGAGGGAAAAATTTTTAGAATTGGAATACTATTAGAAAGTCAATCAATGAAAATTTAATATTAAACTTTCCAGCTGAAAACTTTGTAATATAAGAGATAGAACTGCCCTCAAGACTTATGAGTAAAACTTAAGAAAATGAAGACTATATATTTGATCTGGTCCTATGTTAGCATGGCTGAGAATCTTTTGTTATCTTTAAAGTTTATTAGTACTGTTCAGACTACTTTCATTTTTTAACCATTTCTAGTGTGAATTCTAATACTATTTCAATAGAATAACCTAGCTAATATGTAGCTCTAGATTACAAAATATAAAGGCTCTTTTCAAAATGCTTCTGTAGGTGTTAAATTAATTCCAAATACATCTGTATTAACTTTTCTGTTAAGCTTTTTGGAATTGTAATACATTTTTGTTTATGGCATGAAATTCATTCAGTAGTTTGAGTACAAGTGAATATAAAGGGTTAACACAAAGCTGGAATATGATGGTGAGCTCTGGCACTTAACTAAATATCCTTATATTATGGTATGAACTATGTCAGACATTCTGCCTTTACCTTGCTACCAACAACATATACAAGCAAAACCCAATGAAACTGAAGAAAACAAAACAAAACAAGAAGATAGTGTCAAAATAATGCATAATTACGATTATTGGTAAATCATATCATTTTGGAGAATTACAATTGCCCACTTTCAGTGCTTCTTTTGCTTTATTAAAGCTTACAGTTAGATCTTTTGAAAACCCAGTTAGGATTAAATTAAATCCCAGAATGAGCTACATATGCAAAATTTTCTCAGACCTTACTGTCATCTTGCATTTTTTTTAAAAAATAAAATGTCTTAAACTGTCTTGAGTTTGATAATCCTACAAGCTAAAAAGAGGAATAATTGTGCCGTGTTTCTTAAATTTTCAGATTAAAATATTTGGTGCACAATTTAAAAAGAAAGGTCATGGGGAGGAATATCCAGAGGATGATACTTTGCCCGAGGAAAATGTACAGCTCATTGCCTACGTTAAATGACTCTGCAACTGCACAAGAACCTAAGAGATGGTACTCACCACTCTAATATAAGGAGCACACAGCCAAGCTTTGTGGTTATTTTTTTTTTCACAAATTGCTTGTTTTTTTCCCCCTAAAATGTTCAACATCAGTTAAACATTACCAGAAAATAAATTATTACTCACCATCTGTCTTAGAATCTGAGTATTATATTCCCCATTATAAAAATTTAGTAATCACAACCTTAGAAAGGGTTATGGAAATTCATCATTCATTTGATATACAGACAATACAGAATTCAAGAACAAAATAATCAGCACTAAATAATTATTGTTAGAAATTGCAATAACAAAACTTCAATAATACCTCATGGTAAAATGAGTAGTATTACTTTGCTTTTCATCCTGGGGTGGCAGTTGTAAAGTTAGTCACCATGGCACATTTACTCACAAAAAGACAATTCTTTAATATTAAGCAGAAGAAATTATGTTGGACACCGTTACCCACATTACTGCTCACAGTGATGGAACAATAAAAGGAGTGCAGAGAATTATCATAGGCAGTACTGTGCATAGAATAGAGGCAATAATACCTGTTCTATTATCAGTCTGTTCCTGCATACAAAATCCATACCATATAGTGTGCCCCGAATTCTACCTCACAATAATATTAATCAATTTAAAATCAGGACTTTATGGAACTGTTTTGGTGATATCAACTTAAGTTGATATTCAATGCCTTAATGCAGCTACCACTTTGTGTATCTCAATGGAACAAAGACCAGTACAATGTGGTTCTTCTGGCCTTGATTTTTCAGATTTCATGTCCCAGCTAGAAGAAATGACCAGTGAGCTTACTAAGAGTCTAGTCTTGTAATAAACTATAAACTTTTGTGCTAGAAGAATCTAAGGATGGAATTTTCCCAAGACAGGCACCAAAACATCCATTTAAGAGCATTACCAAACTCATGGTTTCACTACATATATTTACGTTTTGAAGGGAAAATATTGTCTTTAAATTCTAGCAGCCTCTGAGCACAACTTGAGGGATTTAAAAGTTTAAATGATTTACTGAGTTGATTTCCGTTGCATGATGGTGCCTTGGCAAGGCATACTTTCTTTGGTTGCCTGATTAAAATCAACTATTAGGTGAAAATTGGAGTGGGTCATGAAATGAGTGTGTGAGTGTTTGACCTGATTAATGATTTCAGTGAGCTGTGTGGTGCCAAACAGGTGCAAATATCCAATTTCTGGTCACATCAGAATGGGCTAAAGAGTTTACTCTTCTGATCTGCATGTACTCTTCACAAATGCCTACTAAATTCTACGTTGTTTGATTATAAATCCACTTAAAGATGTTTAGATTTAACTAATAAATAAATGTGGCTTTTTTTTTTTTGCTTTTGACTAAAGCCTCCAATCTGTACCACAAACACCTCAGTCCCTTGTGCGTTCTATTCTTTTTTCTAATTTAATGTGGTTAATTATCTCTAAATCACACCTCCAGTTTATTCCCTTGTCTGACTTAGTTCTTCTAAGACAATGTTCATTAGACTCATCCATGTTTCATAAGGAATTATATACTTATTTTACTTATTTTGTCATGTTGATACAAAGTTTTGCTACAGAGTCCCAGACTAGGTTGAAACTCAGCAAAACAAAACCACCTTGAACTTGCTATCCTGCCTCTGCTTCTGGAAGGCTGTTTCTATAGAATTGCATCAGTATCCTTGGAATATATATTGCCTGTTCTAATCTTTAGTGTTTCATGCAGAAATATTCTTTTGATATGACATTCTAGTGAATGGATGTGGTCCCAACTTCTTTGTCAACAACAGAAAAAAAAAAAAAAAACTGTGATGAGAATCCAAAAGACAATGGCAAGTAAAAGTACCATGTGAACGAAGCTTTTCCTTATTCCCCCACTAAGTGATTGATAAAAGATGAGATAGCTGGATAAACTAGACACAACCAAAGTTTACACTGAATTTCAAAAATGCCATGAGTGCATGTTATCAAGTAAAGATCAAAGCATTATAGATTAATATGCTGTATGGTAGGAAGAACTTCTAAAAAAATTTTGTATTTCTTAAAGTAGCATCATTCTTTGCCTGTGGTTTCTCTTATAATTCCCACATTCTTTATCTCAAGAAAATTACTTAAGGAAATGCATGCTCTTTGAAATGAGTACTAAGTTCACCTCTCATTCATGTGTAGTACAGTCTTAGGGATGACTTTACTTTAAGAATAATTTTTACCCTAAAGTATGTAAGTATAAACCTATTCTCTGAGAATTTACATGCAAATTCACTTACACATTGAATATATACAATCAGTATAATGTATTTCTATATCTCCCATACATTTATTTTTTTTAGCTGTGTAAGTTACTAAACAGTTTTGGCTATTAAACTTCAGTTAATATCACTTATTGCTGCCGACAATAACTGCTTACTGATAGGAGCCTGGTATTGGCTGTTCCCTGAGAGGTTTTACAAGTACCTGACCAATTCAGATGCAGATACAGCCAACCATCAGAAGGAGCCCAGGGACCCCCAAGGAAGAGGTAGGAGAAAGACTTTAGGAGCTGAAGGGGATTGTAATCTCATAGGAAGAACAATATTAGCTAACTGGACCACCCAGAGCTTCCAGGTATTAGACCGCCAACCAAAGAGTATAGAGGAGGGAGTCATGACTCCCTCATGATACATATGTAGCAGACGAAAGCCTTATCTGAAATAAATGGGAAGGGAGGTCCTTGGTCCTGTGGAGGCTTGATACCCCAGCATAGGGTAATGCTAGAGCAGTGAAGCAGGAGTGGGTGAATGGGTGGAGGAACTCCCTCGTAGAGGCAAAGGGGATGGGGGAGAAGAGGGATAGGATGGGGGGTTTGTGAAGGGGTAACCGGTAAGGGGTACATCGTTTGAAACGTAAGTGAACAAAATGATTAATAAAAATTAATATTTCTTTTTTTGATATTATATGGATTTTAATACATCTAAAAGTTATTTAATTTCCTCAACTTTTCTTTTTTTTTCCATTTTTATTAGGTATTTAGCTCATTTACATTTCCAATGCTATAGCAAAAGTCCCCCATATCCACCCACCCCCACTCCCCTGCCCACCCACTCCCCCTTTTTGGCCCTGGTGTTCCCCTGTACTGGGGCATATAAAGTTTGCAAGTCCAATGGGCCTCTCTTTCCAGTGATGGCCGACTAGGCCATCTTTTGATATATATGCAGCTAGAGTCAAGAGCTCTGGGGTATTGGTTAGTTCATAATGTTGTTCTACCTATAGGGTTGCAGATCCCTTTAGCTCCTTGGCTACTTTTTTTGGCTCTTCCATTGGGAGCCCTATGATCCATCCATTAGCTGACTGTGAGCATCCACTTCTGTGTTTGCTAGGCCCCGGCATAGTCTCACAAGAGACAGCTACATCTGGGTCCTTTCAATAAAATCTTGCTAGTGTATGCAATGGTGTCAGCGTTTGGATGCTGATTATGGGGTGGATCCCTGGATATGGCAGTCTCTACATTGTCCATCCTTTCATCTCAGCTCCAAACTTTGTCTCTGTAACTCCTTCCATGGGTGTTTTGTTCCCAAATCTAAGGAGGGGCATAGTGTCCACACTTCAGTCTTCATTCTTCTTGAGTTTCATATGTTTAGCAAATTATATCTTATATCTTGGGTATCCTAGGTTTGGGGCTAATATCCACTTATCAGTGAGTACATATTGTGTGAGTTTCTTTGTGAATGTGTTACCTCACTCAGGATGATGCCCTCCAGGTCCATCCATTTGGCTAGGAATTTCATAAATTCATTCTTTTTAATAGCTGAGTAATACTCCATTGTGTAGATGTACCACATTTTCTGTATCCATTCCTCTGTTGAGGGGCATCTAGGTTCTTTCCAGCTTCTGGCTATTATAAATAAGGCTGCTATGAACATAGTGGAGCATGTGTCCTTCTTACCAGTTGGGGCATTTTCTGGATATATGCCCAGGAGAGGTATTGCTGGATCCTCCGGTAGTACTATGTCCAATTTTCTGAGGAACCGCCAGACTGATTTCCAGAGTGGTTGTATAAGCCTGCACTCCCACCAACAATGGAGGAGTGTTCCTCTTTCTCCACATCCACGCCAGCATCTGCTGTCACCTGAATTTTTGATCTTAGACATTCTGACTGGTGTGAGGTGGAATCTCAGGGTTGTTTTGATTTGCATTTCCCTGATGATTAAGGATGTTGAACATTTTTTCAGGTGTTTCTCTGCCATTCGGTATTCCTCAGGTGAGAATTCTTTGTTCAGTTCTGAGCCCTATTTTTTAATGGGGTTATTTGATTTTCTGAAGTCCACCTTCTTGAGTTCTTTATATATGTTGGATATTAGTCCCCTATCTGATTTAGGATAGGTAAAGATCCTTTCCCAATCTGTTGGTGGTCTTTTTGTCTTATTGACGGTGTCTTTTGCCTTGCAGAAACTTTGGAGTTTCATTAGGTCCCATTTGTCAATTCTCGATCTTACAGCACAAGCCATTGCTGTTCTGTTCAGGAATTTTTCCCCTGTGCCCATATCTTCAAGGCTTTTCCCCACTTTCTCCTCTATAAGTTTCAGTGTCTCTGGTTTTATGTGAAGTTCCTTGATCCACTTAGATTTGACCTTAGTACAAGGAGATAAGTATGGATCGATTCACATTCTTCTACACGATAACAAACAGTTGTGCCAGCACCAATTGTTGAAAATGCTGTCTTTCTTCCACTGGATGTTTTTAGCTTCCTTTTCGAAGATCAAGTGACCATAGGTGTGTGGGTTCATTTCTGGGTCTTCAATTCTATTCCATTGGTCTACTTGTCTGTCTCTATACCAGTACCAAGCAGTTTTTATCACAATTGCTCTGTAGTAAAGCTTTAGGTCTGGCATGGTGATTCCGCCAGAAGTTCTTTTATCCTTGAGAAGACTTTTTGCTATCCTAGGTTTTTTGTTATTCCAGACAAATTTGCAAATTGCTCCTTCCAATTCGTTGAAGAATTGAGTTGGAATTTTGATGGGGATTGCATTGAATCTGTAGATTGCTTTTGGCAAGATAGCCATTTTTACAATGTTGATCCTGCCAATCCATGAGCATGGGAGATCTTTCCATCTTCTGAGATCTTCCTTAATTTCTTTCTTCAGAGATTTGAAGTTTTTATCATACAGATCTTTCACTTCCTTAGTTAGAGTCACGCCAAGATATTTTATATTATTTGTGACTATTGAGAAGGGTGTTGTTTCCCTAATTTCTTTCTCAGCCTGTTTATTCTTTGTATAGAGAAAGGCCATTGACTTGTTTGAGTTTATTTTATATCCAGCTACTTCACCGAAGCTGTTTATCAGGTTTAGGAGTTCTCTGGTAGAATTTTTAGGGTCACTTATATATACTATCATATCATCTGCAAAAAGTGATATTTTGACTTCCTCTTTTCCAATTTGTATCCCCTTGATCTCCTTTTGTTGTCGAATTGCTCTGGCTAATACTTCAAGTACTATGTTGAAAAGGTAGGGAGAAAGTGGGCAGCCTTGTCTAGTCCCTGATTTTAGTGGGATTGCTTCCAGCTTCTCTCCATTTACTTTGATGTTGGCTACTGGTTTGCTGTAGATTGCTTAATTAATATTTCTTATCATTCAGAGAGCATTGCCCAAATAATATATGTGCAAGAGCGCATGCCCCATGGTCCCACGTGCTAGAAGTTGATATGATGATGTTGCTATTGTAACTTTCCATGATGCTACATCCATAGGAAACTGTATACTATTCCTTCTTGGAAGACAGATTTATCGTTAACATAATGACTAAATGACTAGAAATAAAGATTAAGCTTGGCATTATTAAAATGCCTTAAAATTTCAAGAGAATTTTTAGCCGTTCAGGGACCACGAAGAACTGGGTATACCTGAAAGGGAGGTTGGGAATGAAATAGGATGGGCCGGCAAAAGAAGAAGGAAGCCAAGACAAAGGTTCTCTGATCAAGGCTCAAAGTTTAATTTTCAGCTGTGCGTTTATATAGGGGAAACCCAAAGACCCATCCTTTGTTTTGGCTGGGTTGTGTTGCTTGGTTTCAGCTGGATTCTGTGGCAGAACAAGCTCAGCAGCTCAGGAGGCAGTCTGCTTCTGCAGGTGGGCAAGGCAGGAGATTTTTAACTAGGTCAGAAGACTCCACCCAGTTTGGTGGAAGATGGACTGTGGCAAACAATTAAGGTCTGATTAGCCTGCTCAGGACTGAAGGGGAGGGCACAGAACTTTTTTGAAAATAACAAAACAAAACAAAACAAAACATAACAAACAAACAAACAAAAAAACTGCCTTAGAATGAAAGACCTATCCTTGAGATGTGAGTTTTCACATGAATAGAGGACCTCCTTGCAGGAGTCTTCCTGTGTGTAAGTATCTGATCATAACAGGAACAAAATAAGAAAAATTCACATGGTATGAATGTGGAAACAAACTTAGAGATCTCACTCACAGTAATTGACATTCTTTTAGACAGAGTTCCCCCTAATACTCATGTTCTTGGCTTTTGAAGCTATGTTGCCAAAAATCAGGGTACAACTCACTGTTGCCAGGTGTGCCATGTCTCACAGGCTGCCAGAGAAACCCTGAAGGCTGTTTGTAAGATGTCATGCTTGTGGTGGGTTGGGTATTTCCTAAGACTTTAATATACACAAAGGTAGCTTGTAATAATTACTTGAAATGGAGAACAATATAGCTTAAATATTAAAATGTTAGATGAAAACTACATTGCCATACCTGCAAAGAAAATACATTGAATGTAAGATAAAAATGAAAGATTTAGGAAGATTATTGTGCATACTATTTTGTAAGTTGTGGAGCAGAATACACGAAGCTTGGTTTTGAGAATTCCCACACCTTGATTCTTGTAGATATCAATGCATTCTTTAATTAAATACTTCTTTAAAATAGTGAGTTTTATACTGATTACCCTGGATAATGCCCAGATTTCTTATCAGTTAGATTGAGAAATATCCCTTGGACTTTCATTGCATCTTGAATATACTATTTCTGTCATTGAAATAACTTTACACATTTGAGTTTTAATTTTGTTCATCAGAATCTACAAACTTTCTCATATTTCCGTGAAAATTTGGTACCAGACAGTATTCCTGCAGCTCACATTCCTGAACTAGAAATTGATGTAAGCGATTGTGATGCCCATGACTCCTACGAGAGTTGTTCTTATCCTTTACTCTCAAATTTCATAAGATGTAGAGATAAGACGAGCAATTATGAAATAAGCACATCAGACACAGTTTTGTATTTTTATGGAAAAGATGTTTCAACGGACTACGGATACACTTGATCCAAAATATGCAACTGCAACTTTGGTCAGAGAATTGTGAGAGATCAGCTTACAGTGTAGATTCTCATGTGGATGGAAGATATATGACACACATTCCTTAAGTCATGCGCAAATGTGATAACATACAGTGGTTTATAAGAGAACATTAAATGTTGTGTGTTCCTTGAAGATAAAGATTGTTCCTTATTCATATATGTACATATTACACACACAGTATGTCCCTGAAAAGTTCTTTGTGATGAAGTTATGCTTATTGAATTTGTTGTTTTGAGTTATACTACTTCACTAGAGTGAATATAGGAGTCTGTAAACCTAGGTCAGTGCCATGCGTAGGAATCCCACGAAGAGCTTAATAAAATATCTCATTTTTTCTATGATATTCTTTTTCTATGTGACATAGACACTTAATTCAATTAGGAATGAGTTAGCAGTGTAAAATAAAAATAAGGTAAAAAAGAGGAAAAAGATCATAGAAATTTTGGTTATAAAAAGAAAAGTAGCAACTAAGAAAAGGTTATATTTATTTAACATTTTTTTAGGTTTTTCTTTAATAAGATATCTTCTTTATTTATATTTCAAATGTTATCCCCTTTTCTAGTTTCCCCTCTGAAAATCCCCTATCTTCTCCCCTTTCCCCCTGCTCCCCAACCCACCACTCCCATTCCTGGCCCTGGCATTCCCCTATCCTGGGGCATAGAGCCTTCACAGGACCAAGGGCTTCTCCTTCCATTGATGACTGACTAGGCCATCCTCTGCTATGAATATAGCTAGAGCCACAAGATCCACCATGTGTTTTCTTTGATTGGTGGTATAGTTCCAAGGAACTCTGACGGTACTGGTTAGAAACTTTTTATATAATTATATAATGTTACAATTATACAGTAGCAAAATCAATATTCATTTAATTTTATTGGAATTAAACATAAAGACAGTAAGATTAAGGAAAAGAAAATGCAGAATATATATTCATTTAACCAGCCATTAGCAATTTGATTTTTGAAATATGTATCTTAATTTAAAATATCATTAGAAAATAAGCTGAATTCTTCTTGGAAGAGGATAGCTGATTTTAATTCATAAAAGTTGTCTTCTTTTTTTTCATGTTGTGACAAAACATTCTTACCAAAGAAAGCAATATACATGAGAGAAAAAGTTTCTTTAGCTGATAATTCTAGATTATAGTACATGTCAGTAAGAAAGGCAAAATAGCAAGGACGTTAAGGTATTGCTCCACAACCTTAGAGCAGAGAAAATAGATGGATGCATTCTTCAAATATTTAACTGACTTTACTTCTCAATCAATCCCAGTTTATTCAGTCCAAGAGTGCTCCCTATATTCAAGGTAAGTGCTCTGACCACCATTAAACAATTAAGATTCCTAACAGTCATGTCCACAGACCAAGCTTATTGAAGAAATTCCTCATTGAGAATCTCTTTCGAGGTGATTTTATACTCTTTCAAGCTGACAGTTAAAACTAACCATTGCAGAAGTATTCTCTTTCTCTCCCTAAGTGCACCCAAACCAAGCCAATATTTAAAGAAACAAAATGAGAACAAAGATAGAAATAACTCACAACAAAGGTCTTGCTATTGTCCACAGACCCTCAAAGATTCATTTAGGTTCATATTTTATATAACTAGACTATAGCCCATCACAGGCTGCTTAGACGTACATACAAGACTTTCTTGGAGAAAGTATATCTTCTATCATTTTTTTTAGTTTAAACAAACTTGAGTTCTTTGTAAAGTTTCGATATTAGAGTTTGGCGACTCTTATAGAAGAATAGGAAGGATTGGGGCCAGAAATGGGATAGAAACTCCACAGAAAGACCAACAGAGTTAACTAACCTGGACTCTTCAGGCTTTCAGGAGTCTTTACCACCAATCAAAGAACATACATGGGCTGGGCCTGCTAGACCTCCCCACTCATATGTAGCAGATGTGCAGGGTAGTCTTCATCTGGGCCTGGAACAACTAGAACAGGGACTGTCCTAAAAGCCATTGGCTGTACTTGAGACATGTCCTTCTAGCTGTGCTGCCTTGTCTTGTGTCACTGTAAGAGGAGATGCCTAGCCTTGCAGAAGTGTCTGGATTAGAGGATACCCAGGGGAGCCACACCCACTCAGAGGAAAAGGGGAGGGGTGACCAGGAGGGGGTAGCAGTGAGTAGGATGTAAAGGGAATAAGGAAAACAAATAAATTAAAAAAAAAAAAAAACAAAAGCAAGATCAAAACAAACATATGATTTGAGCATTTTGATTTAGTGGTAGTTATTTTGCAGACTTTGTAGTAGCATAGAGTCTGTAGGTTTCTGCTTCACTCTGATGGCTGGTATTAGAAATCTTCATGAGTTTACCAAATGTAATCTATGAGGAAAGCCTTCAGCTAGCTACTACCAAGTGAAACCTGGGATTTAGCAGTTGAAATACTTGGTTAAAGAACACGAGTAATTACCTTTGCCTTTTGAATAAATGCTTTCCACAGCTTCTCCTTTTACAGATGTGTTTATTATTCACTGTAGCATATCTTATGCTTTTTGCTGTTTTTCAGTGTTTGTTAATGCACAATATGAATAAATTGTGTTACCAAATTACATTTCCCAAAGTAAATTTTGTGAATTTTGATTGAATGCTTTGATTTTTTACATATTACTAAAATGTATACCACCAAAGAATATATGTATAACAAAATTTAATATGATTATTGTTAATAATAAATAATGTTTCCTATTTATTGTCATTTCCTTCATCTATTGATTGTTTCTTTCCTATGTTTTCCCCTTACAGAGCTGACATAGATGGATCTTTAGCTCATGGACTGAAGATATAAATGAGAAAAACAAAGAGTTTCCATGGAATAATCATCAGATTTCATGGTAATTTCAAAATGAGAAGTCTACTAGAGAGGCAAACTTGATCTCTTTCTAATAAGGTCCAGAGACCTTTGAAGTTCTGTGTATGTAACTGTAACACATTCTTGCTTGCCAGAGGGTTTAATTCAGAACAAAAAATATAAGTTAATAACATCCTGAAAGCTTTCCTAATATGATGCATTGTTGTGCCTTGTTGGAGATCTCCAGAAGACCAGCAAAGAGTCAACTCTGAAGCAATCACACTAGGATCTCTTTATTCCAAGCTCAAGCTTGGGTCACACCACCTACTCTGATGCAGCAGAGCAGGAGGAAGAAGTCCCTAGTTCTCAGTGGGACAAGGTTTTATAGAACATGTTAGGCAAGTGAGGGAGGTTCTAGTCTGGCACATATTCAATTGTGGGGGCCATTACAAAATTTTTAGGTGCCTTTAGCGTAATTGGCTGCTGCTGGGAGTCAAACCATACACTTCTGCTTTCCTCCTGAATGGTGGTTGGAAGTGGATTGCCAGGGGAGTAACCTGGAGACTGTTAGTTAACTCAAGTTCAACCCTGGATCAGGTTCTCTAAGATGGAATCTGAATCCAAGATCACTAACAATTACTAACTGCTTTATGTGTGTTTTCTTCTTATCTTCACACAATTAGCTCTTCATTACCATAAGCTCTTAAATTTATAATTTTATCACCCACGGTATATAACTAAGAAAGCTGGTGCCTATAATTATTCAGCAGTTTTGTCCAGTGCCCACAGCTGGAATGTATCTATATAACAAACATTTTACCTTCTTACTTCTGTACTACCTATAAAGGTGTCTGTGGATATCAGCACTTATTCACCTAGCAGAAGCTACAATCACCCTGAGGAGAAACCTCCAGGCAGCTACAGGGAGTAATTTTGATTAGGTTAGCCTCTGTACACACCTATGGGTGATTATCTTCGTTAGGTTAATTGAAAAGGCTGACCTACCCTAACATTGTAGCATACATCTTGCTTGGATACTGTACCTCTTGCTTGGATCCTGTACCTCTTGCTTGCATCTTGGACTGAAAAAGAGGAAAGTTTGTTGAGTCTGAGCTTTCCTCATACTCTACTCCTGGCAGGTTCTTCTACTGTAATTTTTTTCACCGTGGTGGAGTTTAATCCTGAACTGTAACTTAAAATTAACCCATTGTTTAAGAGATTTTTTTTGTCAAGGATTTTAATACAAGATCATAGGAGGCAATACCCAGGTTCCAGATATGCTAAGCACTTAAACTGTCTAGCTGCTGCAGTTTTTCTTTCTTGATAAAGAAATGGAATTGTGTATGTGTTTCAGAGAGACCAATGAAGCTTCTTTAATTAACATTGCACTCTATAGCAGGTTTCCATATGGAGTCCATTCAAAGTTGTCATTTTTATTTATATCTTGAAAGCCCAGCTGGGTGACAACTGTTGAAACAATACAATTTCAAGACTCACAGCAAAAGTGAGAAAAGTAAAATTCTTCTCAGGCTTCATGACTTCTCCATATTTGTACTTTGTACAAGCAAGTTGATGTGCTAATACATATTTTAGAAAGATAAGAACTCAAGCATATTGTGTTAGGGAAAATATCCAAAATAATTTAAGTCATTGATTAGATGCTGATCTTTACACAATGACTCAAGTGATTGTCACTTACTCTTGCAAATGTAATTCAGATATTTTTCTACATTTATAATCTCAAAATAACTAATCATACATATTTAAGTATATTTATGATATATGATAAAACAAATTTAATTAACAATAAATATCAAAATTCAGTGTACTAGTATTCTGTATAGTGAAATAGAGGAAGAAAAGGGGAAGGACAAAAATTACAAGGATCTGTAGATATGGATTAGCAAATATGTGTGTGCTTGCTTTTATTTTGGATTAGCTTATGAGTTTTTGAGTGTGTTATACTTTTGTAATAACAAAAATTAACTCAATGCTAAGTATAAACAGAAACTGTATTCTTTAAGCATATAGATATATAAAAGTACACTTAAAAAGGACTAAGAATACAGCAATGGAATTATATATTATCAGTCTAGTATATCATGATGGCTTTATGTCCATTGTAAACCACTGACTTAACTATGTCTGACCAAATATGGGTGGGTACCTTTCCAGATAATTTCTTCCCATATGCATCCCGACAGTTGCCAGTAAGTTTTTGAATATGACTCATCAAAAATCTAAAAGAATATATATTTCATTCAATTATCTCCAGAGACTCGGGCAGTGTTAATGCTAAAATAGCTCTTGATGTTTAAAACAATGGAATAAGGATGGCTATTTTGTTTGTTTGTCAAAGTGTTTATTTTTCATCTGCCTTGATTCTCTGAGTTTATCATTATATCATATTTTCAAGAAAAGAGTATTTTTGTGCCTTCCTCATTTTGTCTGAAAATTAAAGAATAAATGTCACCTGCACTCCTAAAGTCATGTGGAATATAAACATTCTCACTCTTCCATAGAAAAAGAAACAGCATCCCTGGGATGAAACCTACTTGGTCAGGATGGATGATTGTTTTGATGTGTTCTTGGATTCGGTTAGCAAGAACTTTATTGAGGATTTTTGCATCGATATTCATAAGGGAAATTGGTCTGAAGTTCTCTATCTTTGTTGGGTCTTTTTGTGGTTTAGGTATCAGAGTAATAGTGGCTTCATAAAATGAGTTGGGTAGAGTACATTCTACTTCTTTCTTGTGGAATAGTTTGTGAAGAACTGGAATTAGATCTTCTTTGAAGGTCTGATAGAACTCTGCACTAAACCCGTCTGGTCCTGGGCTTTTTTTGGCTGGGAGACTATTAATAACTGCTTCTATTTCTTTAGGGGATATGGGACTGTTTAGATTGTCAACTTGATCCTGATTCAACTTTGGTACCTGGTATCTGTCCAGAAATTTGTCCATTTCGTCCAGGTTTTCCAGTTTTTCTTGAGTATAGCCTTTTGTAGAAGGATATGATGGTGTTTTGGATTTCTTCAGGATCTGTTGTTATGTCTCCCTTTTCATTTCTGATTTTGTTAATTAGGATGCTTTCCCTGTGCCCTCTAGTGAGTCTGGCTAAGGGTTTATCTATCTTGTTGATTTTCTCAAAGAACCAGCTCCTTGATTGGTTGATTCTTTGAACAGTTCTTCTTGTTTACACTTGGTTGATTTCACCCCTGAGTTTCATTATTTCCTGCCTTCTACTCCTCTTGGGTGAATTTGCTTCCGTTTCTTCTAGACGTTTTAGGTGTGTTGTCAAGCTGCTAATGTGTGCTCTCTCCAGTTTCTTTTTGGAGGCACTCAGAGCTATGAGTTTTCCTCTTAGGAATGCTTTCAGTGTGTCCCATAAGTTTAGGTATGTTGTGGCTTCATTTTCATTAAACTCCAAAAAGTCCTTAATTTCTTTTTCTATTACTTCCTTGACCAAGGTATCATTGAGAAGAGTGTTGTTCAGTTTCCACGTGAATGTTGGCTTTCTATTATTTATTTTGTTATTGAAGATCAGCCTTAGACCATGGTGGTCTGATAGGATGCATGGGACAATTTCAATATTTTTGTATATGTTGAGGTTTGTTTTATGACCAATTATGTAGTCAATTTTAGAGAAGGTACCATGAGGTGCTGAGAAGAAGGTATATCCTTTTGTTTTAGGATAAAATGTTATGTAGATATCTGTTAAGTCCATTTCTTTCATCACTTCTGTTAGTTTCACTGTGTCCCTGTTTAGTTTCTGTTTCCATGATCTGTCCATTGGTGAAAGTGGTGTGTTGATGTCTCCCACTATTATTGTGTGAGGTGCAATGTGTGCTTTGAGCTTACTAAAGTTTCTTTAATGAATGTGGCTGCCCTTGTATTTGGAGCATAGATATTCAGAATTGAGAGTTCCTCTTGGAGGATTTTACCTTTGATGAGTATGAAGTGCTCCTCCTTGTCTTTATTGATGACTTTGGGTTGGAAGTCAATCTTATCAGATATTAGGATGGTTACTCCAGCTTGTTTCTTCATACCATTTGCTTGGAAAATTGTTTTCCAGCCTTTCATTCTGAGGTAGTGTCTATCTTTTTCTATGAGATGAGTTTCCTGTAAGCAGCAAAATGTTGGGTCTTGTTTGTGTAGCCAGTTTGTTAGTCTATGTCTTTTTATTGGGGTGTTGAGACCATTGATATTAAGAGATATTAAGGAAAAGTAATTGTTGCTTCCTGTTATTTTTGTTGTTAAAGTTGGCATTCTGTTCTTGTGGCTGTCTTCTTTTAGTTTTGTTGAGGGATTATCTTCTTGTTTTTTCTAGGGCGTAGTTCCCATCCTTGTATTGGTTTTTTTTCTGTTATTATCCTTTGAAGGGCTGGATTCGTGGAGAGATAATGGGTGAACTTAGTTTTGTCGGAATACTCTGGAAATCAGTCTGGCGGTTCTTCAGAAAATTGGACATAGTACTACCGGAGGATCCCGCAATACCTCTCCTGGGCATATATCCAGAAGATGTCCCAACCGGTAAGAAGAACACATACTCCACTATGTTCATAGCAGCCTTATTTATAATAGCCAGAAGCTGGAAAGAACCCAGATGCCCCTCAACAGAGGAATGGATACAGAAAATGTGGTACATTTACACAATGGAATACTACTCAGCTATTAAAAAAAATGAATTTATGAAATTCCTAGGCAAATGGATGGACCTGGAGGGTATCATCCTGAGTGAAGTAACCCAATCACAAAGGAATTCGCACAATATGTACTCACTGATAAGTGGATATTAGCCCAGAAACTTAGGATACCCAAGATATAAGATACAACTTGCCAAACGAATGAAATTCAAGAAGAATGAAGACCAAAGTGTGGACATTCTACCCTTTCTTAGAAATGGGAACAAAACACCCATAGAAGGAGTTACAGAGACAAAATTTGGAGCTGTGACGAAAGGATGGACCATCTAGTGATTACCATATGCAGGGATCCATCCCATAATCAGCTTCCAAATGCTGACACCATTGCATACACTAGCAAGATTTTGCTGAAAGGACCCAGATATAGCTCTCTCTTGTGAGACTATGCCGGGGCCTAGCAAACCCAGAAGTGGAAGATCACAGTCAGCGATTGGATGGGTCACACGGCCCCTAATGAAGGACCTAGAGAAATTACCCAAGGAGCTAAAGGGAACTGCAACCCTATAGGTGGAACAACAATATGAACTAACCAGTACCCGGGAGCTCTTTTCTTTAGCTGCATATGTATCAAAAATGGCCTAGTCGGTCATCACTGCAAAGAGAGGCCCATTGGACTTGCAAACTTTATATGCCCCAGTACAGGGGAACACCAGGGCCAAAAAGGGGCAGTAGCTGGGTAGGGGATGAGGGGGTGGGTATGGGGGACCTTTGGGATAGCATTGAAAATGTAAACGAGAAAAATACCTAATTAAAAAAAAATCAAAAAAAAAAAAAAAAAAAAGGAAACAGCTTGTAGCTTAGTATGCCAAGACAATGACTTAGAACATTAGCTATGTACTTGTCTCAGCCATTGTGTCAAAACCAGCACATTGAGAATGAGAAGTTACTCTCCTCATTCTATTTTTCAGAACTTTATCGTTGAATGTATCAGTCCACACTTAACATGATTATTATATAAACTCTAAGTGAGTGTCAAAACCACTGAGAGCATGGGACAAGGCAATAGCTCCATGCAAACATTGCTTAGAATATATCAGGTATAGGTGCCTCTTATTCAAATAGGACATCATAGTTGCCTAAGGAAAGAAGTATGTGTATTTATATCAGTAAGAGTTCATGATTATGGGGGTTTATAAGTAAAAATTTCAATTCTGATAAAGTTGGGTAGATTTCAACAATTTTCTCTTCCAAAACCTAGTGCCGAATCTATTTTGTACACTTTGAACAATAAATTGCAATTTTGTTCCACTGCTCTAAGATTCTGCTTCCTTGTGGTAATCAGAGATGGTAATTGCTGGAAAATTTATCAAGGCTGCTCTCGGGCACACAGGGAAGCCTTGGTTTTCTGTAATCATCATTTATTAATTCCTTAACTACAAATTTCATCAGATTATCAACATCTTAATAAATACTTTGAAAATTTGGCCAGGCATAACATCACATAAAGTAAATGCCACTGGCAAATAATTGTGGTTTCTGTTTCTCTCCAATTATTGATTTTCTCTTTATGTTCAAAATCTTTTCCACCTGTTCCTAAGACGTGATCTGTGCCAGCTAATACTTTGCATTTGTGCTGATGTTTTACAGGTGGTAACTCTACAGGTTCTATTCCATTCCAGTTAACACATTTTGACTAAACCTAAAACACACACATTCACACACACACACACACACACACACACACACACACACACACACACACACACGCACACACACAAAATTAATGAGAGTGTCTTAGTTATGGTTTTATTGAGTGAAATAATATACCATGACAGTGGCAACTCTTATAATAGAAAGCATTTAATTAAAGCTTCTTACAGTTAAAAAGTTTATTCCATTACAATCTTGGCAGGAAAGCATGGTGGCATGAAGGCAGATAAGGGGAGAGAAAAGGCCCTGAGAGTTCTACATCTTGATCAACAAGCACTTTTTCCAACAAGACCATAATACTCCAACAATGTTGCTCCTCCTAATAATGTCACTCTCAATGGGCATATTGGGGGAAATTTTAATTCAAACTACTACATTCCATACTCCCTGGTCCCAATAGGCTGATAGTTGTATCATAATGCAAAATACTTTTAGTCCAACTTCAACAGTCGCCATCGGCTAACAGTTTTATTTATTTATTTATTTATTTATTTATTTATTTTGGTTTTTCGAGACAGGGTTTCTCTGTATAGCCCTGACTGTCCTGAAACTCACTCTGTAGAACAGGCTGGCCTCAAACTCAGAAATCCGCCTGCCTCTGCCTCCCAAGTGCTGGGATTAAAGGTGTGTGCCACCACGCCCTGCTAGGCTAACAGTTTTGACCCTGTGAAAAGTTTCTTTTGAGAGTCATGGCTATCTCTTAACTGTAATCACCTATAAAATTAGAATCTTAAAGCATATCACATACCTTCAATATATAATGGCATATTACCATTCCAAAAAAAAAAAAAAAAACAAAACAGGAACATAATGAGAATATACTGGAACCAAATGAGATAGAATACCAGCTGGGCAAACGCCCAACTCTGCATGTCCATAACTAATGTCAAAGTGATCTTCAGATCTCCAACGGCATTCAGCTTTATTGACTGCAATGTACTTCTTTTTCTTTGGCTGTTTCAACTCCTTGTTCCATGTTTTCTTGTCAGATATCCTGTGGTTCTGTCATCTCCAACATGTTGGAGTTTTCAGTGCAATTTAGGCTTCACTTTCAGAGCTTCACACAATGGTATCAATGTAGGGAACATCTCTGACACATGTATGGCCTCAGCACCTTTTCCTTATCTTTTGAGGGAGACTCCATAACCCCTTTGTTCTATCCTTCATTCTAAAGGCAGAGCCACATGGCTGAAGCTGCCAACTTCTATACCTTGCTGGCACTAGAACATGGCTGGTTGTACAAGCTTCTGTTTTATAGCTCTCTATTGTGGTTGGCTTCCTTCCCTGCCTAAACCTGGGTGCTCTGAAGACCAGACAAGCCTGAAAGACAGAGATATACTTACCCCTGTCTCCTGGGAGCTGGGATTAGAGGTGTGTACCACCAAAACGTGGCCTATATTTATATTGAATTTCTTTGGACAAGTTGGAAGCTTAGCTGGGTGGCATCTTGCCATGAGGTCACCACTCATTTTATTTCATTTTAACATCAAGATTTTTTTTTAGTCTTTATCTCACCGAACAGAAAATTTCCACTTTCTGTTGCTCCTTTTCCCCTTATAGTGTACATTTTGTATTTTTCCATACTGAGCTTGCTACTTTTTCTTATAAATCTCTATAAGAATTAACACTAATAACAAGACAACAGTCAACACTTTGAGGTTTCCTCTGCCAATGTCATTAATCCGAAACTCTTTAATTTAGCCTCAGACAGACTTTTAGGACAAATTAAAAAAAAAACAGTTTTATTCTTTGCCAAAATATCATAAGAGACTGCCATACCTAGGGATCCTTCCCCTCTGTTGACATAAAACTCAGACACTATTGCTGATGCTAAGAAGTGCTTACTTACAGGAGCCCAGTGTAGCTGTCCCCTGAGAGTCTCTGCCAGAGCCTGACCATTACAGATGATGATATACACATCCAAACATTGGACTGAGTGCAGGGACTCCAATGGGGAAGTTAAGGCAAGGAATGTAAGCTGAAGGGGATTGCAGCCTCATAGGAAGAACAACAATATTAACCAACAGGGCCCTCTAAAGCTCCCAGGGACTAAATCCCAAACCAAAGAGTAAACAGGGGAAGCCCACAGCTCCTTCTGGGTATATAGCAGATGATTGCCTTGTCTGGCAGCACTGAGAGGGGCGGTCCTTAGTCCTATGGAGGCTTGATTATCCAGGATAGGCTAGGAAGCAGGGGGAGGGAGGAGGGGATGGCGAGTTGTGGATTGGAGACTGGGAAGGGGGAATAACATTTGGAATGTAAGTAAATAAAATAAACAATAAAAATAAAAAATTAAAAAACAAAAACATTCTCTAGTCCAATAAAAATATTCTTCTTGTCTAAAACCAAATAAGCAGAGCTCCCATGCTTCAAATAACCTTCAGCTGTCTATGAAGAGACACCGTGACAAAGGCTACTTTTATAAAATTTTAAGCATTCAAACAGATCATGGTGTAAGTCAATTTTTAAAGCATTTAAGAATAGGTGTGCTCCTCCCTGGAGAAGACCATTGATCCCACTTTTGCTTATAATCCTTTGCCTAGACTTGAGGCTCACTACCTTTCCCTAGTCTAGGCTATCATGTCTGTTAGTGTTGTCCTTGCTTAGGGTATCCATTACCAAATAACTCACTCAAGAATATGCACATATAAAACTATTGCATAGGCAGATCAGGCTATATTTGTATGTTTTCACACACATATACAAACATAATTAAAGAGAAAAGTCATGAATTTGAAGATAGCTGAGACAGAGGTATATAGTAGACTTAGAAGTAGGGAAAATAATGTTACTATAATCTCAAAAATATTTGAAGTTTTAGAAAATAGATTGTAAGAGAATTAAGACAAATCTGAATTTATTCTATAATATGGAATAATACTACTTTTGTTTCTCTGGATAGTCAAATCTGAAGCTGAATTAGTCAGTCTTTAAATATAACTCATGATATGATGTGCATGAAATTGAAGTAATAAATCATAACTTTCATGGAACATGAACAGGCTCTTTAGTGCTGGGGAAATATAAGAACTGCTGAGGTAGAATCTGGTCTGTTCTTTCTACAGGGCAATGCTAGTTTTAGAAGCAAAAGAATTTATTAAAAAGTCAGTGGTACCAACTCTAATGTTGATGTTTTTATTTTATTTTATTTTATTTTTAAGCTAGACACAGGAACATTTATTTATTTTTTTTTAAATTTTTATTAGGTATTTAGCTCATTTACATTTCCAATGCTATACCAAAAGTCCCCCATACCCACCAACCCCACTCCCCTACCCACCCACTCCCCCTTTTTGGCCCTGGCGCTCCCCTGTACTGGGGCATATAAAGTTTGCGTGTCCAATGGGCCTCTCTTTCCAGTGATGGCCAACTAGGCCATGTTTTGATACATATGCAGCTAGAGTCAAGAGCTCCGGGGTACTGGTTAGTTCATAATGTTGTTCCACCTATAGGGTTGCAGATCCCTTTAGCTCCTTGGGTACTTTCTCTAGCTCCTCCATTGGGAGCCCTGTGATCCATCCATTAGCTGACTGTGAGCATCCACTTTTGTGTTTGATAGGCCCCGGCATAGTCTCACAAGACAGGCTGAGAAAGAAATTAGGGAAACAACACCCTTCTCAATAGTCACAAATAATATAAAATATCTCGGCGTGACTCTAACTAAGGAAGTGAAAGATCTGTATGATAAAAACTTCAAGTCTCTGAAGAAAGAAATTAAAGAAGATCTCTGAAGATGGAAGGATCTCCCATGCTCATGGATTGGCAGGATCAACATTGTGAAAATGGCTATCTTGCCAAAAGCAATCTACAGATTCAATGCAATCCCCATCAAAATTCCAACTCAATTCTTCAACGAATTAGAAGGAGCAATTTGCAAATTCATCGGGAATAACAAAAAACCTAGGATAGCAAAAACTCTTCTCAAGGATAAAAGAACCTCTGGTGGAATCACCATGCCTGACCTAAAGCTTTACTACAGAGCAATTGTGATAAAAACTGCATGGTACTGGTATAGAAACAGACAAGTAGACCAATGGAATAGAATTGAAGACTGAGAAATGAACCCACACACCTATGGTCACTTGATCTTCGACAAGGGAGCTAAAACCATCCAGTGGAAGAAAGACAGCATTTTCAACAATTGGTGCTGGCACAACTGGTTGTTATCATGTTGATGTTTTTAAACTGTAAAGTAAAAGCCATTAGCAGAAGGCTATCGGCTGAGTCATTTCAGAGAAGAGAAGGAAGCAATTGCCTTAGTCCCATGGTAGCAGTATTTCATGTGCATAAGTGACAGTGAAAGAGGCCTTGGGCTTTTGTCTTGTTTTGTTTTAGGATTCATAATACCATGCTCCATTTCTATCCTCTTTGGAAATAAAAATGGTTTGCCCCAGGGTCCATAGATCTTCCTATTAGAATTTATTTTTGAGATGATCAGTGATTGTGGGCCAGGCAGTCTGAGACAAGCACACTTAAGTTAAAGCACAGCAAGAGCTTGTAGCTCAGTAATTCATAAGCAAATTAAGATTTCCTTTCCATTAAGTTACTTGATTCTCCTGATGATTGAAAAATTACAGTGTCTATCAAATTTGTTCTTAGACATGCATTTATGCTCTTAAATTGATTTTAAGTAAATGCTTTCTTTGAAATTACAAAAGAGAGTAGATTTGAAACAGAGTAACAGGGTATAATAATTCACTTTCTTGTTCTTTATCATGTCTTACAACATTTGAACCATGAGACAATTTAAAATCCACTATTTACTCACTGCCTGTTATTTATGGAGTATTGTTTAATACTTCACATCTAAAAATCACTTCACCACACATTTCACTCATATTTCATGCAACCTTGGCATGATTATTCTACTTTAAAAATATAATCTGATGTTAACACTTCAATATCTGTTAAAGAAGAGATGATGAAGCATTAGAAGTTAAAATAAAGAAAAGAAGTTAAAAAGGATCCAAAGGATAAGAAAAGTCAAGGAACGTATGGTAGCACAACATCAGTTCATGAACACAGGAACTCTCTGTCCTGCGAGTGTAAGAAAGGAACATACCAAACACAAAGCAGAACACGAATTTACATGGCTACTGCCTGCACTAAGTATATCAAACAAGTTTATTCTGGGATCAGCCCTCTAGAATAGATCTAAAAGATGTTAGTTTAAAGCAGGCATATTTGTCTTCTGCCTCCTAAAATCTTTCCATCACCTCTTCTGGGGGCTTCCCTGAGTGTTGGGTTGTGTTCTACATGTATCAGTTAGGGTTGGATGTCTCCCAGTCAGTGATTAAATCTTCTACAATTGTATGTCCCTCTACTCTTGTAACTTCCATCGAAGCTACAGCAGACACTATGTTAAATCATGACAAATGAAAATACCACGTAGCACTAAAATAAATTTGGACATTCATCATTATTAATTTCCACAGGAGAGCTAATTTTCACATTTATAATTGAATTCCCCCTTTTAAAATTGTCAGTTAGTTACATAACTGTTAACTTTATGACTTACTGCATCATTTGCGTTATTAATCACAAATAATTTGATAAATATGACATCATAAATGTATTAATATATTAACCTTATAATATTTATATTTAGTTACTACTTGATAAACAAATATGGACACCAAATTATTTTAGGTTTTAATTTAAGATTATTTTCTGGAATATAAAATTGCTAATATAATTGGTCACAACCCTGTTTTGAAATGTAAACATATTGTATGATATGTTTAAACTTGAGAGTACCTATTTTCTATAAACCCTACGTTTTAGTTATATGATTTCATTCAAACTTTTTCTTACAGATTTACAAAATATAAAAACTATCATCATTTACACATCATTCACAGTTACCATACTATGCAACAGCATTCCAAATTTCTTGCCACGAATTACAACTTAAACAGAGTAATCAACTTCTGACATGACACCCTCTCTTCCACTTTTCCCTGGTATCCACCATTCTATTCTTATCATTTTAGATTCCTCATATGATCACAGTCATGTGGCTCTGATCGTCTGTTTCAGGATTTTTCATAGAACATAATGTTCTCTCTCTACCCATGTTGCCATCAATAACAGAATTTCATTGTTTTGTTAATCCTGAATAACACGTCATGAAATATAAGGATATTTATTTAGTCAAGATTTTATATGTATCATAACTCAAATGTAATATTATATATTCATAAATATTTAAATTGACACATACTTATAAAAGCTCATAAATATATGAGCTTCAAAGTAATGATTAAATTAAAATCCACTATTTTAACTGATAGTCTTATTAAAGAACCTCATATATGACATCTGTAATGATTATCAATTAAAATCGGGATTAGGTTACTACCCCTAAAAGCAAAGATCCAAGCAAATAAGTATTCCTCTAGTTTGTAATTTTGTATGATAGTTAAAACTGGAGAAGGGACTACATTTCTGGCATGCACTGTCATTTGAAGTATGATAGAAATTTGTGATAAAAAGACACTGGTCCTTTAATTACCTTATTTATTCTAAGATATGATTATGTTTCATTTCATAATTGATATATAATGATCATTTGAATAACATTGTTTATAGAAAAAACACCAAATCATGTAAGAAACTTGAGAGATTTCCAGAACTAGAACAGAAAACATTTTTTTTTTCTGAACAGCAAGTCACCAACTAAGATTATAGCACAGTCAGCCTCTGAGGAAGCTATGAGGTCCAGTGACTATTGTCCATGTCTTCAGTGATGCATATCACATTCTTTATGAGGCTCAAAATTACTTGAGCTCAGTCTTTGGGCCTATAATTGTGTTCATGTCTAATACATTGTATAGAACACACAGAAGAACTGACTTTTCAAGGGGCTTTGGTTTCAAATCTGTTGTGTAAATTAGGCTAAGTAAAACACTAATTTTGCCCTTTGTCTCCTTGTTTGGAATTATTCATTGTTATGTTGTTTAATTCGGCATTCCTATTCAGAGTGCCTTAACTTCTTTGCACAGTTCTGTGCATAACACCTGAAATGGAAAAGGTCTACAATGTCAGAATTTTTGGTTTCTGTTCATAAATAAAATAGGAGACATCTTAAAGGAATGACTGGTCACATCTTGACTCTTACCTGCATCTGACCTCCTTTCAAGACTTGAACTTTCACCTGTGCTTTGCCTTGTAATGCTACATTTGTTATTATTTCCTTGTATCTCCCTAGCTTCACCAGTTCCTGTCACTTCCCAATAGCATGATGCTGAAGACTGGATTTTACTATGTAAACGTTTTCAAGACACTGAAGATTTGAAGTATTTTTTAATATAGCCAACTTTTCTCATAACAAGTCCTTTATTTGAATCAGGTAAACACACGCATTGTTAACATCATGACTGTAGAAGATTACACTCCTTTTCATGGTTCCTTTTATTTATTATTGTTGTATTTCTTTATCTAGATTTGCTACTATCTTCCATATGTTCCTAGTGTGCTTCTTTCTACTTCATATCCCCCTTTTGACACAAGCCTTCTCCTGAATCACTTAACTTGACCTTTTCATTAAGCAACATAATATGTAGCCTCACTACAAACTCAGAGTCATAAAGACCAATCAGGAATGGATAGAATCTACTAAAAACATGAGCAAAAGCCAACACTCTGACCTATCTCATACATCAGTGTTTCAGAAAGAAAAAAAAAATTAAGTCGGTTTGAAAGGAAGAAGAGCAGGACATGGGAAGAACTGAAGAAGGGTAATAGGCATAAAATATATTGGAAGAAAAACATTTTCAATAAAATGGGGGGGGGGAATCCAATTCTCAAATATTTTTAGTATCCCTCCACTGTATACAGCAATGATTTCTACATGGATGTGCATATACTACAACATGGACAACATACTGTATTCTAAATACAGCTTTACAGAAAAATGTTTTCTATATGTATGTGATAATTCCCTTGTCCAGATGTATAGTCAAAATATAACACCTACAGTGTATTTTATTCATGTACCATTCTAGCTTTTATTGAAAATATATGTTTAAAAAAGAATATCGTGTACACTGCTCTGCATTTTCTGTTAAATTGGTTGGAGTAAATAATGAAATATTTCATCTCTCAAAATAATGATGCTCTAGACAGATCAGAATGTTGGCTTTGACTCATCATTTTGTAAGATGCTATCTATGTCCAATTGGCCTTTATAATTCTGGGTTTTTAGTGAGGTAACATAATATATTGGAATGTCAAAACTGCTTTTTTTTTTTTCAAATTTCAAAAAGAAACAATTCCCTCAAGTTAGACCAGTCATTGGTTGGCCACTCCCACAAGCTCTGAGCCACCACTACCACAGTGCTTCTTGCAGGTAGGACAGGTTGATAGATTTTGTGTCTGGGTTGATGTCCTATTCTCACCATCCAGAGCCTAACCTGGTCACAGAAGATGACCAGTTCAGGCTCCATATCCTCTATTACTAGGAGTCCTTGCTAGGGTTACCTTCACAGGTTCCAGGAACTTTCCACTCCATGAAGTTTCCACACTACTCCTAAATGCTTACACATTTCACTCATCTCTCCCACAACTCTCTGCCTCCATCCTTTCCTCCCCACCTTAACCCTCCTTTACCCATCACTACCTGCCCTGAGTTCAATCACTCAATCTATTGTAATTCTTCTCCCTAGACATAAGTGAATATCCTTCATTTAATAGCTAATATGCAATTGTAAGTGAGTACATATGTTTGTATTTATGTGTCTTTGTTTCCTTGCTCAGGATGACATTTTTCCTATTTCAACCCATTTGCCTGTAAATTTCTTGATGTCAGTTTTCTCTAATACCTGTGAAATAATCCATTTGGTAAATGTATCACAATTTCTTCATCCATTTTCAGTTCAGGGATATCTAGATTATTTCCAGTTTCTGGGTATTATGAATAAAGCTATGAACATAATTTTAAAATAATGTTCTGGTGGCAGGATAGGGTATCATTGGGGTATGTGACCAAAAGTGGTATAGCTGTTTCATGACAGATATCAATTTTCAATGATTTTCTGTGGAATGACCAAATTGATTGACAGTGGATGTACAAGTTTACAGTCCCACCACCACTGGTGAAGTCTTTGCCTTGCTCTACATCCTTGCCAACATGAACAGTCATTTGGGCTATTTATCTTCGCCATTCTGGCAGGTATAATATGGAATCTTTGGGCCATTTTGATTTGCATTTTCATGATAGTTAAAGATGTTGAACATTTAACTGTTTCTCAGCTATTTGAAATCTCTCTAAAAATACCTGTCTGTTTAGACCTGTACCCCAAATTTAATTTGAATCTAACATTCTTCTTAAAATGTACATATTCCAACAATAGTTGTATGTATACTTCCAGTTGGTTCATAAATCCTCATTATATGTATATACCTAAATATATGTATCTATATCTAATCTATATCATATATATACATAACTATTATAAATCTATACAGTCATATTGTACGTAAGTTCTACATGCTGCTTTAGTAATTAGGTCCTTTAAATTCTAGTTCCTTATCTTTGAATTGCAATGTCATTCTTTCAAGTGATCTTACTAATGTAATCAAGTGATCTTACTCTGCAATCTTTGAGTTCTCCAATGACTTTCAAATTAAGTTTAATACAAATGGAGGTTCCTGTAGTTTACTTGCAAAAGCTCTCTTTTATGAGCTCCCTTCTATGAAACAAGCATATAAAGGTAAATCTATTTGGCTACAGGTTTAGAGTTCTTCTTGCTCTGATTTGGCCAGTTATTACTACATGGTCACACTGAGTTTCAAGGATGTGCTAGTTTCTGTACAAAACAATGTCATTCATAGTTGAACCAAGTAGAGCATCTTTACCAGAAAGTAGCTCTTCATTTTTTAAAATGAGGACCCAGCATTCAAGTGTATATTTAGCAAACCACAAGACACCTACTTTTTTATTCTCAGCTGGCAAACAATTTAAAGTTTTCTTTTCTTAATTTTTCTTTTTCTTTTATTTATTTTTAATTTTTCAAGACATGGTTTCTTTGTGCATTCCTGGATATCCTGGAACTCACTCTGTAGACCAGGCTGGACTTGAACTCAGAAATCTACCTGCATCAATGTTTTCTTATTTTAGAAAACACAAGCTACTAAAAGAATGAAAATAAAGTTAAAACATAGCAAAAGCTGTACTGTAGGAAAAAGCATGATAATGTATGAGTTGTAAATAAATGGAAAAAAGACACATGAAAAAATATGTTAGAAATTTTATGAACACATGAGATGGGAAGAAATCTCAAATACTGTCAATAAATCATACACATACCTATTTCTGATATAAAAACCCCATCAAAACTACATATATAGAACTTTTGTTTTCAAAACTGTGATTACATGATATTTTTAAGATAATGGATTATATCAAGTTATAATGGAAGGGAAGTTCCATCAATTATAATAGTCTTAGGGTTTCTATTGCTGTGATGAGACATGACCATGGAAAACTTTCTAAGGGAAGACATTTAATTTGGGTCTAGCTTAGAGTTTCAGAGGTTCAGTCTATTATTAATGCAGGAACCATGGCAGGCATGGTGCTCAGGAAAGCATTGGAAGTTCTAAGTCTTGGTCCACAGACAGTAGAATGAGATCATTCTATAGTGGACATAACTTGAGCATATGACATTTCAAAGTCCACCCACACAGTAACACACTTTCTCCAACAAGGCCACACCTACTCCAAGAAAACCACATCTCCTAATACTTCCATTCATTCAAAGACATCAATCTATGTGGTCAAATATTTAAATCACCACAATACAGACATTCTGTGAGAAAAATCAGAATATGTAATTTACTAATGTTCATGTAATATAAAAACACAAGTTGAAAAATTCATGGAATTTTCTGATAACAAAATCCTCAACAAGTTATGGAAAGTACAAATAATACAATAGAAATCTCTATGACTTAAGTCTCTAATTAAAGGATAGATGTCCAAATAACTATCCAAATAGTGGTTACCTGTGTAATATGCTTATAATGAAGTATTAAAAACAAAAAATAGATTCATCTAATTACAAAAATACAGCCACATAGTCTTTAAGAAAAGCTCCAGTGTATAATATTGTCAATGCAAAAACACAACTTTTACATTGAATATGAGATAGTTAATTTTGTATCTAAATTATGTGTTGGCAATATATACTAGAGACTTTTCTTATGTTGTAACTCAAATGATTTGTAGAAATCAGAGAAAAATTTTCCAATCTAAGGAAAGAGGTGCTAACCAAGGTTCAAAAAGCATAAGACTCACGAAATAGACAGGACCACAAAAGTAAATTCTCCACTTCAGAAGTGTTTAAAAATTTTTTTTTCTTTTATCCCAACTTGCCAAGTGGTATAACAGCTTTATGAGACTTAGAGAGAAGTAATTATATGATTATCTGTCTTTTCTCATTATAAATACACATAAAGTTATTGTGGATACATAATTGGAATTTTCCATTTGAGTCATAACCTAGCAAATAACAGTTGTGTTCATAAGTTTATCAGCTGTATTTTATCTTGAGGGCATTATTTCTTTTGTTTTTGTTCTTTTGTTGTTGTTGGGTTTTTTGTTAGTTTGTTTATTTGTTTGTTTTTCTGAGACAGGGTTTCTCTGTATAGCCCTGGCTGTCCAGGAACTCACTTTGTACACCAGGCTGACCTCGAACTCAGAAACCTGCCTGCCTCTGCCTCCCGAGTGCTGGGATTAAAGGCGTGCACCACCACACCAGGCAAAGACATTATTTCTTGAGGTACTCAATTTCCACCGGATCGTGCAATATGTCTTTTGCCTCTTCACCAAAGTTCTTTGAGCCTTGAAGAGAAAGATTTGATGGAGACATACAATTTAGCATTTAGTGAGCGTATCAAGATCTTTCAATCTCTGCACAGTGTTTATTTATAGGTCTGCATTTGATTCCATCTACTGCAGGTAAAATCTTCGCAGAAGATGGCTGAGCAAGACAATAAATTTAAAATTAACTTTCTCTAATGCTGTCCCAGTGCTCAGTAGACAAACCACATTTAAAGGCAAGCCCCATTACCAGCAATAGATGGGCAAGTTAGAGCAAACTCAGTGGTACTTTTCTAGATATTTGTCTCATAATGATCTGTCTGGGGAATTTTCTTGGTGCTATGAAGAAAGAACAACACGCATACAAAGCCAGGCACCCTAAAATGCCAGCAGATTTTAAAGGCCATGAAAATCAAAGCGTATTAAAACAGTGTATAACACATTAGGTACCTAGTTCAGACCACTATATCCAGAAATATGACAGTCATAATCAAGGACCATATACTTGTGAAATTCTTAAATTTTAAATATTAATAAATACGAATAAACAATATTGTGAGGTAATATGTGTTCATTACAATGATACACATTAGAATCTTATTCACAAATAGAAAATATGATAATTGGAGTAAGTTGTTTTTCTTGAGAAGGTATACAAGTATTGAAGGAATAAAAGAAATTCTGAAAATAAGTACAACAGAAATCCATGTCTAACAATTGTCTTCAAATATGTAAAATCACATGTTCATAGCTCATGCTAAATAAATTTTAAAATACATTTTAAATTTATTTTTGACATATTCAAGTTATGTTTATCTCTAATTTGCAAAAGATAACAAAATAACACAGCAACTTCTCTACCACATATTGCTATATTTCCAAATAGAATATCTCTGAGCATATTATATTTCATTAACAAGTCATATTAATGAGCTGTGTTTCTTTTCATCATCATGAAAGTTTTATGTGTATATTTTTATATATTTATATATACACATATAAATTAATTCTATCAGAACAATGTCTATTTCTTTTAATGATATCTATATCTATATATCTATATTTATCTATCTACCTATCTATTTAATTCCAATCATTTGCATGCTCAGAACCATTATTATATTTTATATAATTATATATTATACTATATATTTATATATAGCATATAATAATATATAGCAGCATAAATATATTACAGGTAACATATTGTTATACATTTATGCTACTGTAAATTCTACTTTATTTGAATCAATTAATTAAATTATTAAGTGTATGAAATGATTTTCTTCAAAAAATCTGTTTTTTAATATAATTTTATTTGTGTTTCATTTTTACACTCCATATTCCATTCCCCACCCTTCCCTATCCACCCTCTGACTGCTCCAGATCCCACCCCTCCTCTCCACCCTACCCCATCTCCACTTGGATGCCCCCAACCCCACCTCACCAGACCTCAAAACTCCTGGGGCCTCCAGTCTCTTAAGGGTTAGGTGCATCATCTCTGAATGAACACAGACCCGGAAGTCCTCTACTGTATGGATGTTGGGAGCCTCATATCAGTTGTTGTATGCTGTCTGTTTGGTGGTCCAGTGTTTGAAAATTTTGGGGGGGTCCAGATTAATTAAGCTGAATTAGGGAAGGCTCAAACAAATCTGTTAATGATGTTTAGTATGATAATAAATTAGGGTAAAAGACATCAATTGTCTCAATACATGCTAAAATGGCATTTTCAAATTTAACTTGGAGGCTGTAGAGATGACTCTGAATAAATCACTCTTATATAGGGCCCAAGTTTAGTTTCCAGAATCCATGTCTGTGACTCATCATTGACTATAGTTCAAGTTTCTGGTGGTATTGTTCTTTATCTAACCTTTTCAGGTATCTGCATGCTTGTGGATATATCCACACACAGACACATATAAATATACACAATGAAAATAAAACAAATCTTCAAAATTGATTTTTCTTGTCAAAACATATCTCAGCATACAGTAGAGCATAAAGTATATTACAAAATAAAACCTTTACTTTGAATCCAGATTGTTTACAATCTCACCGTAATTATTTCTCATTCACTTCTAAATGAAGAATATTTTCAAATGTGCAACCATAATACAAAATTCTTAGAGCAATTCTGCAATTGCTTCTCTTCTGCCTTGGTGCATTTTAGATTTAATATAGTTTCCTTAGAAAGTCAAAGAGCTTTTCCCAAACTACATCTTGAAACCATAAGAAACATGTTCTTTGGCCCAATGTCTACTACTTCCCATTTCACACATATATTTTAGAAACCACAGATTAGAGGCATGTTTCCTTTCTTGAAGAATAACACTTTTGTGTAAATCTACAGTTATTAGTCATTAATGCCATTTGTGGATATATCTTTAGAATGTGAGCCAAACTCACATTTACTCAAGGAACATCACAGATCAGGCTGGGATTAAACCCCAGAATAAACCTTTTTATCCTATTAAGCTTGTTCAACTTCCTCTTTTTCTACATAAGTTGGAATATTATTAATATTCTCCAGGAATCACTGCTGAAACTTTGACTCAGTTGAATGTACTTCAAATGTGTAAATTACCTTCAATACCTTTTAGGAAATTTTGAGTTGAATAGGGCAAGTTCAGCAGTTATGAATTGGGAAGTAAGAAAAACATAGTTTTTGAAACCTGAAGTTTCTGCCTCCTTATTCCTATATTCTCTTCATTTTATAATACCATGGGTAGGTAAGGGAATTGTGAATGATAATAAATGTGCAACTAAATAGCTACATCCATGCCAAAGACATCAAGCAAATCTGTTATGTATCTTCTCTGAGTTTTGATTTTCATGCTTCCTATAGAGGTAAATTTTAAATATATGTGAAATAGAAACCCATGTGTCATATAGGATATGATCTAATTAATTAATAAAATAGTTATAATATCTGTATTCCCCAAATTAGGTTTTATATTAGGATGTAAGTACACTACTATAAGTTCTTTTAGTTAAACCATGTAATGACCCTGAAAATACACAGACCACTCACCCAGATGTAGGAGAAAAACTGACTGACAGGCCCACTCTTGACAGTCTACTTCATGCCATGGCCTCTTTCACCACTCTCCTGCAGCCAGGCAGTAACCAGGGCAAAGTACCAATTCAGATCCCTAGAATCACCCAAAAGCCCCATCCTTCAATAGGCTTCCCAACAATTTGACAGTAGTAGTCCCTTTCTCTTCAACTGTTTCCATTCGACCTTATTCCAGAGACTAAGTGTTGTTGCAATTGTCTTAATTCCTTTATCTTCTAAAGAAGATAAGAACCCTGGTTATACCCTTTCTTTAGAGTTTCCTTTTCCTCTTCCCTTTAAATCTTTTTTTACTTATACATCCATGTTGTCAGTTCTTCTTGGACTCATAATCTGACAGGTTTGCTCTGTGTGTGACATTGAGTTTTATGTTTACATTATATTTTATTTACAAGTAGGATTTCACAAAATGGAAAGAAAGAAGTTTGAAACATTCTTCAAATGTACTGAATATATTTTCATCAAATGTAATACAAATCACCACATACTATACAAAGAGAAAGAAAAAATAAATAAGCTACTGAATGTTTTAAATCCTTAAAATGATAAGCATATCTCCCTTCTAGGTTGGGCTTAGTTGTTTGATTTTTAATTACAAACCTGTTGTTTTAGAATCAGTAAAACCAAGATCTAATGTTTTCATTGTAAATATATCTTTTCTCAATATGGATAGGAATAATAAAAATTCAATTACTTGTAGCTAATGTCTTGGCAAATAACAATTTTGGTCTCAAAAGTTATACTAATAAAATACCTTGCCTTGTTTATTTACAAATATGTGCTTACATGTTTGACAGTCAAAGAAGAAAGATAAATGGTAAGGTACACATTTTGTACATCTACTTTAGTTCAGAGGCCCTTGGGAAAAACAGTGAATAAATCCCTAATGTATTAGTGACAATTTGATTTTATTATTGGCTTTCTTAATTTTAAAAATAGCATCTTTTGAAGAACTAGCTAACTTATTTTTAGCACTATTTTGAAGCAAGTGAGAGGTTTTTAAGTGAGCTTCTGAAGGATGGAAAATTGAGAAGTTCAGGAACTTCTCAAGGTCATATCTAAAAAAAGAGTCCAGGTAAAGTCAATCTGTAGTAACTGCACAGCTAGGCTAATTGACGAGTCTGATTGCTTAAATGCCTTTGGCTTTCTGAAATTAGTTATAGAGTTTGCACATTTATGCTTGGAAAACTGGATTTTTCCCTTTCATTGATTTATAGAACTTGAAAAAACATTAACTAAATTATACCAGGCTAAGTTTTAGAACTCTAAATTTCTTGGATTTTATCCACTTTTATAATGTCATTCTGACTATTTAAACATAGAGGTTGTGTTTTTGACACCTGTGTTATGGCAATACTATTAGCAAAATAGCCTATGCAAAGTTGATGAGAACTTGGACAAACATTTTAACAACTAAAGCCTTTTAAGTAGTTACCATGCCACCAAGAATCTTCCACTCATCTGACAATCACTGAAGATTGATAGGTGTGTGTGTGTGTGTGTGTGTGTGTGTGTGTGTGTGTGTGTGTGTTACTTACATGTGGTCTGGAAAATGCTACTGAGGACTTCCTCATGTATTTGCTATTAGTTTTCTTCTTGCCAATCATTTCAAAAGTTGCAGTGCAGTATTTTATGAAACTATATAAAATTATTTGTATCTTTCACAGTGTGCTTCATACCTCTCCCTTTATCTATCTATCTATCTATCTATCTATCTATCTATCTATCTATCTATCTATTACTTAAAAATAGACATCAGTTCATTTCTAGTTCATTTTTAGATGAGAATGGAAACAGTTTCTTACTACTGTATTTTAACACTGGTCTTGAATAAGAGCTAAATAAGGTGTTTTTCCCATTCCTTCAGTATTCTTTGAAATCCTTAAGTTTCTATAGCATTCACAGGCTTATTTTTGAAATAAGATATTACACCTCTTACTGTTGTATTAAGAAGTATTTTATAATTGCTAGCTTAGTTTCAAGTTGTTTGTCTCTATTATAATATTTTTTATTAAGGAAAGAGGAAAAGGAAGAAATAAAAAAAAAGTAGTAAAGGAAAATGAGAGAGGGGAAGGGGAGGGAGAGGGGGAGGAAGAGGGAGAGTGAGAGAGGGAGGGGGAGGGAGAGGGAGGAGAGGAGGAAGGCCTGCAAGTAGTCAGAGTGGCTGTGGTGTCTCCTAGGCCTATAATCCTAGCATACAGGAGAAGACATGTGAGATGTACAAAGGTCACCATCATCTGATTAGAGTTAGGGTGACTAGCTTAAACTCTAGGGGATCTTGTTTCAAAATTATACATGGCAACACAAAATAGACTAGGAAGAAAATTCTCAGTACTTTAGGGTGTCAATGAGGTAGGGACTCACAATTCTCTTACCTCATCACTCCTATTTCTAGTGATACCTAGTATCTTTCTGTGACTTCATGATATTAGTCACTGTAGTCAAACATATAAGTTTAGACATTGAAGAGGGGTTCCAAACCTTACATTTCTGCTTGTATCCTTCTCTATCGCTTTTAATGCACTCATGACATGTTGTTAGCACCCATTCACCTAATGTCAACATTTGGATTCAAGTAAACTTTATTGATAAAATACTAATACAGACTTTAATATTACATTGTTTTGAATATTACCTATGGGTTAATAGTTATACTGATATGGCTTTTAAACATTTTATGTCTGTCCTAAGTGTAATGAATTTCATTTATATGAATCTCATTATTTTACTATGAAAAATTTAGTAGCACTTATTGTACTTAAGATATCTTAACAGTAGATATTTCTTGTCTTACTTTCTGATATCTTATTCTATTTCACTGATACTTTCTTCTTTACTAACTATCCCTACTTGTTTACATTTAAAGAGATTTTGTTTGTTTGCTTTTGCTTTGAGACAGCTTCTTACTTTACAACTCAGGGTTGTCTAAGATTGATAGGAATCCTCCTACTGTAATCCCTGGAGATTACAGATGGGAGCTACCTTGATTGCCTAAGAGGTTATTTTTTTTAATTGAATACAATGCAATATGATTACATCTACACAACACTACATTCTCCAATTAAATTCCCTCCAATATGACACACAACACATACCTGACCGTCAGTTTCATCCCTCTGCCGTGCCTCTCTCACATAACACACTAAGGCCATAACTACATGGTAAGTCCCTATTGCTGGATAGACCACAGAGTTTTGCTACAGGACATAGAGAAATCAGCCTGAATTCCACGTGAAAATGTCTTCCCTACTGGCTACATTTCTTAGTGCCAGAAGGTAATACGCAGGCAGATAGGGGAGAAGAGACATCAGTGGTCTTACCCAGTACTACAAATAACCACCCCGCCCCCCACCCCCGAAGGAGAAGTTTGTCAACTGCTTCAATACTGACGTAGCTGCTATGGAATGATTCAACCTCATCACATTCTGATTATTCTGATTTTCTGTGTCAAGTGCACCATGGAAAATTAACAGTGGACACATGCTCAAAAGAGAATTATATTCCCTTTCCTAGTGAAAGAAAGATGAAATTTCAAGACCTGTAAGTCATATATAAAGTACTCAGAAATTGCTGGTTGTTTGTGAGTCTAGAGCCTGCCTGGGGCTGAGAAAAAAGAAAAGCAAACCTGGGTATGCCCCGTAGTTAAAATATTCCTGGGAACAGCTTAACCTTAAAGATAAAGAGGAATGTGAGGACATAACAGGGCTATCTAAACTGAGTCAACAATTCACAGAACTCTGACACCCTGCACGTACATGTAATTTTTCTGCTGATGTTTGAATAAGCCAATAGTGTGTCGATATGCTGAATTCCACACCTTTAAGACCCTTAACCCATAAAAACTCCTAGCTTCATAGCCTCGTGGCCAACATCTGTTATCTCCTGTGTGGGATGCATGTCGGTTCAGAGCTCCATAATTAAATGACCTCATGTAATTATATCAAGATGGTCCTTCGCGATTTTTTGGGTGCACACTGAATCAGGAATTGAGTTGGGGTTTCCCCACTAGGTTCTATCACTAGCAACTAACCATTGTGAATAGTTTCACCAATAAGGGACATGGCATGAAGAACACCCTTATGATCTATGCTCAGATTAGGCTTGCTGTGTTTTCAGCAAGTCTTGTGCAAGTAGCAACACATGAGCTCCTGTCAGTTCATGAGTGTAATAGTTATGTCATCCTCAGGAGACAGAATATCCTAGCACTCTTCTTCACCCTTAAGACCTTCCATTCTTTCTACTTCCTCTTCAACAGGGTTTCCACAGCTTTGGCCAAGCTTGGAGGGGGCACAAGTGTTAACTTCTATGCTCCATTCAGGCCTGAGTCCTCAGTCTGTGATTCTCTGCACTTTGACCAGAAGCATCTCATCTTTCATTAATTACTTCACATGGAAAGAAAAGTTGATCTGACAAAGTTTAAGAACAGTCTGTATCTATGAGTTTATTTAGAAGGTATTTTTTGGGGGTGGGGCGACGAGACAGGGTTTCTCTGTGTAGCCCTGGCTGTCCTCTAACTCACTCTGTAAACTGGTCTCAAACTCAGAAATTCTCCTGCCTCTGCCTCCCAAGTGCTGGGATTAAAGTTGTGCGCCACCAGGCCTGACTTTAGAAGGTAATTTTAATGAAATGGAAACTTCCAGTTCTTTGGAAAATTAGTTCTATCAAATAATGTTTTGCTGGGGCACACAGGTGAAAGAAGGTCTTGCTAAAGCAAATGCATGAAAGACTCTTTTTTTGAAGCAGATACGGGGGAAAGGATGTTTTGATATAGCGAACATGTGAAAGGACCGGGAATGAAGGAGTATAAATATGATCCCATAGACAGTGGGAGATGAGCACGGAACCTCGGTTTGGTTTGCTCTGCCTTGTTATTCTTCACGAAAGACACACATATATTGGTTCTCCTTACATAGCACTGTTAAATTGTGATAACTCTGCCATTGAGAGAAACTTGCCAAGAACTGCTTGTGAGGTTCCTGAGGCAGCTTTCTGCTTCTGCAGCCTCATCCCAGGCGAGGTGGTGAGGCTGTTGGTTTCTTCAGGATTGACTTACAGGTGCTTAATGTCTGATGTCTCCTTGTTGAAAGGACTGGACTACAGGTGCTGGTTCTTGTCTGGTAGCTACCTGCTTTGAGGACTGGTCTGTGGCTCCTGAATCATATATGGTGTTTGATATGGAACTGAACTGCTGACAAAGAAAATCAATCTTGTCCCCAAAGAAATATTGCTGAACTGCTCCACTTCCCCTGTATCCTAATAACTTTTTTCCCACTACCTCTGCTGGGTGGTGGGCTAGAGGAGAGGTTGAGTCCTCTAAAAAGCTCTAAAAGTAGGTTCCCAAAAATGTATGTAAAACTTGACAGCTCTGACAATTAGCAAAATTACCATTGCACATTCTACTGTAGGATATAGTTTACAGTATTAAGGATGAAATTTCTTCTTGCAAAGTCAATCCCAAAACAGATCAGAAACCAGTGATTCACTTACAACAATCATGTCGATATTGTATTGTATACCTATAGCTACATTTCTCTTGGATAATGGTTATTAAATTATGCAGTGTCCAGGTCCAAATCAGACCATTGATGTGTTTTCTCCCTGAGCATCCTCCAAAACAGCATGAAACCTATGTAGAAGAGAGGAATTTCTAGGCGAGATACAGATTAAATTTCTAGTAATTTCTTTGCAAAAGTGGGTGGTATTTTCAGCAGAATCATCTTTCCCATATAGATATTGTAAGGAAATAAGGAGAGTGGTAACCTGTGTGGTTTTGGAGCCTTCCTCATATGGCCTGACGAATAAATTATAGGGAGGCATCTTGTGCCTAGCCTTGTGATAATCATTGAATAAACGTGTCTACATAGGCTCATGAATGCAGAACAAGTTCTCAAGCTCATTTAATCTTTTAAAACATATTTTGAGATTAGCTTACTAATTAGTTGGTTCCTTTCAAGTTTTTTCATGTGTACTTAGTTTTGGTTTATCCAACTATTATTTATTATACGTATTGTCCACGGCCCTCACCTCCAGTTAATCCTTTAATCTCCCATATCTTTCACATAGCAAATATTATACAACACATCAAATTTTATTTATATTCTTTTTGCCTAGCCCTCTTTTTTGGTTTCATTTCCTGACACACCTGCTCCCATCACTGTTTAAGGCTTTCCACACTTAGCCAATATCTCTACTTTGTAGCTGTTTAAAGCAAACTATATTGATTTCATGAAATCAGATGCCCCTTACTTTGCTACAGCATTGGAGAAGCCAAATCATAAAAAGTACTAGAATGGGCGTTAAGCCCTAGTTTTGATAAAGACATCAGAAATCAACTCTTAGAGCACAATTGCTTCTATAGCTGCCAATTGACACCACATTATCACAGGAACACTATGATATGGGCAGTGATTCATAAACACCTGCGTCTCCAGGACACTGAGGGGAAATAAAACCTGCACTTTATTCCGTTCTCATATAAGTTATCAGCTACTAGAACCAATATATAGAGAAACACATCAAGAACTTAGTTTCAAAAAACTGTGAGGAAACAAATTTTAAGTTTACCAAACTCTGTCAATTCAAACACTGCTTGAAAGAAATTTTTTCAGAATATTTTTCAGTCTGTGTATGAGGAAAGGGCACTATGTTACACCCTGTACTAGCTGAACACAGTAAGGAGACCAATACAAGGATGAGACAAAATGGTTAATTTTAAATTGAATAACTGTTGTCTTAAATGCAAAGAATTTAATTAATATTTAGAAACATGTTCACTTGTTTATTCTTTAAACCTTTTTATTAATTTTTCATATATTATTTTTGGATCATATATTTTCACTCCCTCAGCCCTTCCCCAATTTCCCCAACATTCCTGTAGAATTCATATGCTTTTCCTCTTTTATCCTCTCTCAAAAACAAAAACAATAAGACAAAAAAACAAAACAAACATGCCAATATAACACACACAAAAAACCCACAAAATACAAAGGGTATGAAATTTGTTTTTGTTGTTGTTTATTTGTTTGTTTGGGCTACCCACTCTTGTGCATGACACTAGCCTTGAAGACAGCCTATTTTCCTCTTCCCAACAGTTATTGATTACAAATAGCTTCTTGGTTAAGTATGATATTTTGTGTCCACTTACCATCTCATTACTAGGACTTTTGTATATTTTGACACTCTGAAGAACTTGTGGAGTCTTTGTGAGCTCATGTTTATCAGACCTGTTATGTTTAGATAGTGTTCTTGCCTTGAAGTTATCCACCACCTCTGGCTCATTCTGTTTTCAGTTCTTCATAGACTTTTGAGCCTTGAGAGGAAGGTTTTTGAAAGAGGCTGAGTGCTCCTAAGTCCTTCACTTTCTGCACATTGTCCAGTTGAAAATATGTGTTAATAACCACCTACTGCAAGAAGTTTCTTCCTTGAGGGTTTAGTGATACTCTGATCTATGAGTATAGCAATATGCCACTAGGCATCATTTTATTGCTACTCTCTTTTGCAAAATAGTAGTTTTTTTTTTTTCTTTAAGGCCCACAACCTAGCTAGTTTCTGTTTATTTTTTATTTACTAATATACTTGTTTACAATCCAGCCATTGACTCCCTTTTGGTCCCCCATAATTTGTCCATCCTGTTCCTCCTTCCCCTGTCTCCAAGAGGATGCTCCCTCCAATACCAGGCACCCACTTCCCTGGAGACTCAAGGCTTTGGAGGATTAGACTCATCTTCTACTGAGGCCAGACCAGGCAGTCCTCTGCTATGAATGTGCCAGGGTCTTCGGACCAGTGCTTATAGGCTACATGGTTGGTGGCTGAGCTTCTGGGAGGTGCGAGGGGTCCTGTCTATTTAAGATTGCTGGCCGTCCTAGGGGGTCACTCTTCAATTCAGCTTCTTTAATCCTTCAGCTTATTCAACCATAGGGGCCCCCAGCTTCAGTCCAATGGTTGGATGTAAGTATCTGCATCTGTCTCAGTCAGCTGTTGGGTAGACCTCTCAGAGAGTAGCCATGCTAGTCCCCAGTCTGTAAGCACATCACAGCATCAGCAATAGGGTCAGACTTTAGTCCTCCCTGCCCTATGAGATGGATCTCAAGTTGGACTGGTCACTGGATTACCTTTCCTTCAGTCTCTTTTCATTTTTTGTTTCTGCAGTTCTTTTAGACAGTAACAATTCTGGGTCAAAAATTTTGACTTTGGGTTTGTAAAACCATCCCCACTTGGGGACTCTTTCTATCTACTGGAAGTGGACTCTTCAAGTTCCCTCTCTCCACTGTTGGGCATTTTGGCCATGGTCACCTCCCGTAAGCACTGAGAATTTTTCACCTTGCAAGTCTCTCACACTTTCTAAAGGGTCCGCATCACAACCACCCATCCTTGAGGCTACATATTTCCATTCATTCTGCTGACCCTATATGCTTCTTTCCTGTCTCCCTCCATACCTGATTCTGCTGATTTTTCCCCCCTCACCCTACCCTCTCCCACCCAGGTCCCACCCTGCCTCTGCCTTCTGTGATTATTTTCTTCCCCACTTCTGAGTGTGATTGAAGCATCCTCACTTGGGCCCTCTCTTTGTTAACATTTTTGAGTTCTGTGGATTGTATCCTGGATATTTTGTGCATTTGTGGCTAATATCCACTGATTAGTGAGTTCATACCATGCATGGACATTTGGGTCAGAGATACCTTACTTTTTATTCAATTTCTCTTCTATTAGATTCATAGTATCTAGTTTTATGTCTAGGTCCTTGATCCACTTGGATTAGAGCTTTGTGCAAGGTGACAAATATGGATCTATTTTCCTTTTTCTACTTACAGAGTTCCAGTTAGTCCAGCACCATTTATTGAAGATGCTTTTGCCCCCGTGTATGTTTTTCTGCTTCATTGTCAAAGGCCAAGTGTCCATAAGTGTATGGGTTTATATATGGGTCTTCAACTCTATGCCGCTGTTTTATCTCTGTGTTTCTGTACCAATACCATGGAGTTTTATCACTCAGCTCTGTAGAACAGCATAAGCTCAGGGATGGTGATTCCCATAGAAGTTATTTTATTCTTGAGAATTAGTTTCACTATCCTGGGTGTTTTTTACTTCTGTATGTGAAATTGAAAATTGCTCTTTCCATGCCTTTGAAGAATTGTGTTTTAATTTTGAAGTGGATTGTATTGCATCTGTAGATTGTTTTTGGTAATTGTTAATCCTATTGGTCCATGAGTATGGGAGATCTTTCCATCTTCTGAAGTTTTCTTTGATTAATTTCTTCAGAGACCTTGAAGTTCTTTTCACACAGATCTTTCTATTGTTATGTGAGAGCTACCTCAAGATATTTTATATTACTTTTGACTATTGTGAAGGGTATTGTTTCTCTATTTTCTTTCTCAGCCCATTTATCATTTGTATAAAAGAAGGCTCCTGATTTGTTTGAGTTAATTTAACTTCCAACCACTTTGCTGAAGTTGTTGATCAGCTGTGGAAGTTCTCTGGTAGAATTTTTGGGGTTGCTTATGTATACTATCTTATCATCTGCAAATAGTAATACCTTGACTTCTGCTTTGCCAATTTGTATCCCCTTTAATCTTCTTTTGTTGTCTAATTTCTTTAGCTAGAACCTTGAGGTATATTGAATAGATATAGAGGAAGGGGCACCCTTGTCTTGTCCCTGCATTTAGTAGGATTGCTTCAAGATCTCTCCCTTTAAATACTGGCTGTTGGTTTACTGTATACTGCTTTTATTATTTTTAAAATTTGGGCTATGAAGTACTCATCTCTTCAATACTTTTAACATGAAGGAGTATTGAATTTCGTCAAAAGCTTTTTTCAGCATCGAATAAGGTAAACGTGCGTTTTTTTTTTTCTTTTGAGTTTGTTTATATAATTGATTGTATATTAAGCCATCCATGTGTTCCTGGGATGAATCATATTTGATCATACTGAATGATGACTTTGATCTGTTCTTGGATTCAGTTTGTGAGAGTTGTTTTGGGTATTTTTGCCTCAATATTCATAAGGGAAATTGGTCTAAAATTCTCTTTCATTGTTGAGTGTTTTGTGATTTATGTATCAGCATAACTGTGGCTTCATATAATGAATTATGTGGTATTCTTTTTGTTACTATTTTGTGGAATAGTTTGAGGAGTATTGGTATTATTCTTGTATGGTCAGGAAGTATTTTGCTCTAAAACCACCTGACCCTTTCTTCCTTCCTTCCTTCCTTTCTTTCTTTCTTTCTTTCTTTCTTTTTTTTCTTTCTCCTTTTTACCTTAGGGGTAATCGGACTGTATAAATAGTTTACTTACTCTTCATTTAACTTGAGTATGTGGTATCTGTTTAGAAAATCATCCATTTCATCTATATTTTCCAGTTTTGTTGAGTGTATGCTTTTGTAATATAATCTGGTGATTTTTTTTGGATATTTTATTTATTTATATTTCAAATGTTATCCCCTTTCCTGATTTTCTCCCCAGAAATCTCCTATTCTATCCGCCCACCTACTGCTTCTATGAGAGTGTGCCTCCACCCATCCACCCACTTCCCACCTTCCTACCCTCGCATTCCCCTACACTGGGGCATCAAGTTTTCACAGGACCAAGGGCTTCTTCTTCCATTGATGCCACACAAGGCTATTCTCTGCTACATATATGGCTGAAGCCAGGTGCATATATGTACCTCCATGCATACTCCTTTGTTAGTGGTTTTAGATCCTGGGAGTTCGGGTTGATTAATGTTGTAGTTCTTCCTATGGGGTTGCAAACCCTTCAGGTCTTTCTATAACTCCTCCATTGGAGACCCTGTGATCAGTTCAGTGGCTGGTTGCAAGCATCTGCTTTTGTGTATATCAGCATCTGGCAGAGCTTCTCAGGAGACAACATTATCAGTCTCCTGTCATCATTCACTTCTTGGCATCCACAATAGTGTCTAGATTTGGTGACAGTATATGGGATGGATCTCCAGGTAAGGCAGTCTCTGGATGTTCTTTCCTCAGTCTCTCCACACTGTATCTTTGTATTTGCTCCCTTGAGTATTTTGTTACCCCTTCTAAGAAGGAGGGAGGCACCCACACTTTGGTCTTCCTTCTTCTTGAGCTTCATGTTGTCTGTGAATTGCATCTTGGGTATTCTGAGCTTTTGGGCTAATATCCACTTATCAGTGAGTGCATACCATGCATGTATTTTGTGATTGGGTTACCTCACTCAGGAAGATATTTTGTAGTTCCATCTATTCACCTAAATATTTCATGAATTTATTGTTTTTAATAACTGAGTAGTACTCCATTGTGCAAATGTACCACATTTTCTGTATCCATTACTCTGTTGAAGGACATGTGGGTTTATTCCAGCCTCTGAGTATTATAAATAAATCTTTTATGAACATAGTGGAGTATGTGTCCCTATTATATATTGGAGTATCTTCTGGGTATATACCCAGGAGTGGTATAGCTATGTCCTCAGGTAATTCTTCTTCCAATTTCTGAGGAACCACCAGACTGATTTCTAGACTGGTTTTACTAGCTTATAGTCCCACCAACAATGGAGTAGTGTTCTGGTAATTTTTTGAATTTCCTTGGTTTCTGTTGTTGTCTTCCTTTTCATTTCTGATTTTCTTGATTTGGATATTATCTGTGTCTGTTAATTTGGCTAAAGGTTTATCTATCTTGTCAACTATCTCAAAGATCCAGCTCTTGGTTTTGTTTATTCTTTGTATTGTTTCCTTTGTTTCTAATTCGTTGATTTCAGCCCTACATTTGATTATTTCCTTCAGTTTACTCATTTTGGGTATCGTGGGTATTTTAGAGCTTTCACGTGTGCTGTTAAGTAGCTAGTGTAGGAACTCACCAATTTCTTCTTGAGGGAACTTGGTGCTATGAATTGTTCAGGTTCTACAGATATGTCGGCTTTCTGTTGTTGTTGTTGCTATTGAAGTCTAGCCTTAGTTCACAGTGATCTGATGGGATGCATGGGATTATTTCAATCTTCTTGTATCTGTTGAGGCTTCTTTTCTGACCCGCTATATTGTCAGTTTTGGAAAAGGTAATATAAGATGCTGAGGAGGTAGTATTTTTGTTTGTTTGTTTTAGGGTGAAATATTCTCTCTGTATTTATTAAAACCATTTGTTTCATAACCTCTATTAGTTTCACTGTGTTTAGCTTCTGTTCCAATGATCTGTACATTTTTGAGAGTGCTGTGTTGAAGTTTACCTCTGTTATCATATGAGGTGCATTGTGTGTTTTGAGATTTAATAAAGTTTCCTTTATTGATGTGGTTGGCCTTGAATTTGTTGCATAGATATTCAGAATTGAGTCTTCATTGTGGTAGAATTTTTCTTTGATGAGTATGAAGTATCCTTCCCCATCTCTTTTGAAAACTTTTGATTGAAAGTCTAGGGAATTGAATGGCTACTCTAGCTTGCTTCTTAGGACCATTTTCTTGAAAAACATTTTTCCAGTCTTTCATTCTGAGGTGATATATATGTTTATCACTGATTTGTGTTTCTTGTAGGAAGCAAAATGGTGGATCCTGCTTGCATATTCAGCCTGTTAGCTATTTGATATTCTGTAGTCTTTTGTACATTTATGGCCATATATTACTTTGGTTGTGGAAGTTTCTCTCTATGAGTTTTTTGAAGATGTCTTCTGGTCTTTTGTGTCTTTGCTTTCTTTTATTCCTGTTATTCTTAGATTTGGTCTTTTCATTATGTCCCAGGTTTCCTGGATGTTTTGGGTTAGGAGCTTTTTATGGTTGATATTTTCTTTGGCTGTTGGGTCAGTATTTTCTATGGTCACTTCTAAGCCTATGATCTCTCTCTCTCTCTCTCTCTCTCTCTCTCTCTCTCTCTCTCTCTCTCTCTCTCTCTCTCTCATTATTTTTGGTTTAGTTATACATTTTTGTGTTAGTTAGGGCTTTACTGCTGTGAACAGACACCATGACCAAGGCAATTCTTATAAAAAACAACATTTAATTGGGGCTGGCTTACAGGTTCAGAGGTTCAGTCCATTTTCATCAAGGTGGGAGCATGGCAGTATCCAGGCAGGCATGGCGCAGGAGGAGCTGAGAGTTCTATGTCTTCATCCAAAGGCTGCTAGTGGAAGACTGACTTCAAGGCAACTAGGGTGGGGATGTTATACCCACACCCACAGTGACACACCCATTCCAACCAGGTCACACCTATTCCAACAAGGCCACACCTTCAAATGGTGTCACTCCCTGGTCCAAGGATATATAAACCATCACAATTTTCTTTATTTACATTTCAAATGTTATCCCTTTCCTTGTCCCCCCCCCCCAAAAAAAACCCTCTTTTCCACCCTGCCCCCCCCCTCGGCTTACCAACCCACCCTCTCCTGCTTCCTGGGCCTGGCATGACTTTATACTAGAGCATAGAACCTTTACAGGATCAAGGGCCTCTCCTCCCATTGATAACTAACTAGGCTACCCTTTGCTACATATGCAGCTATAGCAAGGAGTCCTACCATGTGTTTTCTTTGGTTGGTGGTTTACTCCCAGAGAGCTCTGGGGATACTTTTTTGTTCACACTGTTGTTCCTCCTATGGGGCTGTAAATCCCTTCAGCTCCTCGGATAATTTCTCTAGCTCCTTCATTGGGGACCCTGTGCTCTGTCCAATGGATGGCTGTGAGCATCCACTTATGTATTATTTAGTAACTGGCAGAGACTCTCAGGAGACAGCTATATCAGGTTCCTGTCAGCAAGCTTTTGTTGGCGTCCACAGTAGTGTCTGGGATTGGAGGTTGTATATGGGATGGATCCCCAGGTGAAACAGTCTATGGATGGTTATTCCTTCAGTCTCTGCTCCACACTTTGTCTCTGTAACTCCTTCCATGGGTATTTTGTTTCCCATTCTAAGGATCAAGATATCCATAGTTTGGTGTTCTTTCTTCTCGAGTTTCATGGGTTTTGTGAATTATATCTTGGGAATTCTGAGCTTTTGGACTAATATATACTTATAATTGAGTGAAAATCATGTGTGTTCTTTTATGATTTGGTTACCTCATTCAGATGATATCTTCCCGACCCATCCATTTGCTTAAAAATTTTATAAATTCATTGCTTTTAATAGCTGAATAGTACTCCATTGTTTATATGTAGGACATTCTGTATCCATTCCTCTGTTAGGGACATCTGGGTTCTTTCCAGTTTCTGGCTATTATAAATAAGGCTGCTATGACCACAGTGGAAAATATGTCCTTATTACAAGTTGGAAAATATTCTAGGTATATGCCCAGGAGAGATATTGCTGGATCCTCCAGTAGTACTATGTTCACTTTTCTGAGAAACCACCAGACTGATTACCAGAGATTTTGAACCAGCTTCCAATCCCACCAACAATGGAGGAGTGTCCCTCTTTTTCCACATCTTCACAGGCATCTGTTGTCCCCTAAATTTTTGATCTTAGCTTTTCTGACTGGTTTGAGGTACAATCTCAGTGTTGTTTTGATTTGCATTTCCCTGATGATTAAGGATGTTGAACATTATTTCATGGGCTTCTTAGCCATTCCATATTCCTCAGTTGAGAATTCTTTGTTTAGCTCAATAACCCATTTTTTTTAATGGGGTTATTTGATTTTCTGGAGTCCAGCTTCTTGAGTTCTTTGTATATATTGGATATTAGTCCCCTATCACATTTAGGATTTGTAAAGATCCGTTCTTAATCTGTTGGTGGCCTTTTTGTCTTATTGACAGAATCTTTTGCCTCACAGAAGCTTTGCAGTTTTATGAGATCCCATTTATCGATTCTCAATCTAACAGCACAAGCCATTGCTGTTCTGTCCAGGAATTTTTCCCCTTTGCCCATTTCTTTGAGGTTTTTCCCTACTTTCTCCTCTATAAGTGAAAATATCTCGATTTCATGTGAACTTCCTTGATTCACTTAGACTTGCTCTTTTTAAAAGGAGAAAAGAATGAATCAATTTTCATTCTTCTACATGATAACCACCAGTTTTGCCAGCAATATTTGTTGAAAATGCTGTCTTTATTCCACTGGATATTTTTAGCTCCTTTGCCAAAGATCAAGTGACCATAGGTGTGTGGATTCATTTCTGGGTCTTCAATTGTATTCCATTGATCTACCTGTATGTCGCTGTACCAGTACCATGCAGTTTTTAAAACAATTGCTCTGTAGTGCAGTTTTAGGTCAGGCATGGTGCTTTCACAAGAGGTTCTTTTATTGTTGAGAAGAGTTTTTGCTATCCTAGGATTTTTGTTATTCCAGATGAATTTGCAAATTGTCCTTTCTAACTCTGTGAAGAATTGAGTTGGAATTGTGATGGAGATTGCACTGAATCTATAGATTGCTTTCTGCAAGTTAGCCATTTTGTACTATATTAATCTTTCCAACCCATGTGCATGGGAGATCTTTCCATCTTCTGAGATCTTCATTTATTTCTTCCTTCAGAGACTTGAAGTTCTTATCATACACTTCCTTAGTTGGAGTCAAACCAAGGTATTATATCTTATTTGTGACTATTGTGAAGGGTGTTGTTTCCCTAATTTCTTTCTCAGCCTATTTATCCTTTGTGTAGAGAAAGGCCAAGGCCACTGATTTGTTTGAGTTAATTTTATATCCAGCTACTGCACTGACGCTGTTCATCAGGTTTAGGAGTTCTCTGGTGGAATTTTTAGGGTCACTTACATTTACTATCATATCATCTGCAAATAGTGATATTTGGACTTCTTCCTTTAATTTGGATCACTTGATGTCCTTCTGTTTCTTAATTGCTCTGGCTAGGTCTTAGAGTACTATATTGAATAGGTAGGGAGAAAGTAGACTGCCTTGTCTAGTCCCTGACTTTAGTAGGATTGCTTTCTGCTTCTCTCCATTAAGTTTGATGTTGGCTACTGGTTTGCTGTATATTGCTTTTATTATGTTAAGGTATGGGCCTTGAATTCCTGATCTTTCCAAGACTTTCTTTTTTTTTTCTTTTTTTTCTTTTTTTAAGGGTTATTTTATTTATTTACATTTCAAATGTTGTCCCCCTTCCTGGTTTCCCCTCTGCAAATACCCTATTACATCCCCTCTCCCCTGCCTCTATGAGGGTGCTCCCCCTCTCACTCACCCACTTCTATCTCACCGCTCTAGCATCCCCCTACACTGGGGCGTCAAGCCTCCACAGGACCAAGGGCCTCCCCTCCCCTCGATGTCTGACAAGGCCATCCTCTGCTACATAGGCAGCTGGAGCCATGAGTCCTTTCATGTGTACTGTTTGGTTGGTGGATTAGTCCCTGGGAGCTCAGGGTGTTCTGGTTGGTTGATATTGTTGCAATCTCCCTCACCTCCTTCAGTCCTTCCCCTAACTCCTTCATTGGGGTCCCCGTACTCAGTTGGATGGTTGGTTGTGAGCATCCATCTCTGTATTGATCAGGTGCTGGCAGAGCCTCTCAGGGGACAGCTATATCAGGCTGCTGTTAGCAAGAGCTTCTTGGCATCAGCAATAGTGTCTGGGATTTGGTGTCTGCAGATGGGATGGATTTGCAGTTTAAAACTAATTGTTTATTCCTGCTGTTCTCAAACAGTGTCACTTTCCAGTCCTGGCTGGCTTCGAACTCCCTGCATGGATTAGGTTGGCTTATCTTTCTACCTGCCACGCCCTCCAGTGTGAGTGGCAGCACAGCAGGGCTGGGCCACCACATTTGGCCACTTGTTACTGTTTTTTTTTTTAATTTTTTATTAGGTATTTAGCTCATTTACATTTCCAATGCTACACCAAAAGTCCCCCATACCCACCCACCCCCACTCCCCTACCCACCCACTCCCCCTTTTTGGCCCTGGCGTTCCCCTGTCCTGGGGCATATAAAGTTTGCGTGTCCAATGGGCCTCTCTTTCCAGTGATGGCCGACTAGGCCATCTTTTGATACATATGCAGCTAGAGTCAAGAGCTCCGGGGTACTGGTTAGTTCATAATGTTGTTCCACCTATAGGGTTGCAGATCCCTTTAGCTCCTTGGCTACTTTCTCTAGCTCTTCCATTGGGAGCCCTGTGATCCATCCATTAGCTGACTGTGAGCATCCACTTCTGTGTTCGCTAGGCCCCGGCATAGTCTCACAAGAGACAGCTACATCTGGGTCCTTTCAATAAAATCTTGCTAGTGTATGCAATGGTGTCAGCATTTGGATGCTGATTATGGGGTGGATCCCTGGATATGGCAGTCTCTACATGGTCCATCCTTTCATCTCAGCTCCAAACTTTGTCTCTGTAACTCCTTCCATGGGTGTTTTGTTCCCACTTCTAAGGAGGGCCATAGTGTCCACACTTCAGTCTTCATTCTTCTTGAGTTTCATGTGTTTAGGAAATTGTATCTTCTATCTTGGGTATCCTAGGTTTTGGGCTAATATCCACTTATCAGTGAGTACATATTGTGTGAGTTCCTTTGTGAATGTGTTACCTCACTCAGGATGATGCCCTCCAGGTCCATCCATTTGGCTAGGAATTTCATAAATTCATTCTTTTTAATAGCTGAGTAGTACTCCATTGTGTAGATGTACATTTTCTGTATCCATTCCTCTGTTGAGGGGCATCTGGGTTCTTTCCAGCTTCTGGCTAATATAAATAAGGCTGCTATGAACATAGTGGAGCATGTGTCCTTCTTACCAGTTGGGGCATCTTCTGGATATATGCCCAGGAGAGGTATTGCTGGATCCTCCGGTAGTACTATGTCCAATTTTCTGAGGAACCGCCAGACTGATTTCCAGAGTGGCTGTACAAGCCTGCAATCCCACCAACAATGGAGGAGTGTTCCTCTTTCTCCACATCCTCGCCAGCATCTGCTGTCACCTGAATTTTTGATCTTAGCCATTCTGACTGGTGTGAGGTGGAATCTCAGGGTTGTTTTGATTTGCATTTCCATAATGATTAAGGATGTTGAACATTTTTTCAGGTGCTTCTCTGCCATTCTGTATTCCTCAGGTGAGAATTCTTTGTTCAGTTCTGAGCCCCATTTTTTAATGGGGTTATTTGATTTTCTGAAGTCCACCTTCTTGAGTTCTTTATATATGTTGGATATTAGTCCCCTATCTGATTTAGGATAGGTAAAGATCCTTTCCCAATCTGTTGGTGGTCTTTTTGTCTTATTGACGGTGTCTTTTGCCTTGCAGAAACTTTGGAGTTTCATTAGGTCCCATTTGTCAATTCTCGATCTTACAGCACAAGCCATTGCTGTTCTGTTCAGGAATTTTTCCCCTGTGCCCATATCTTCAAGGCTTTTCCCCACTTTCTCCTCTATAAGTTTCAGTGTCTCTGGTTTTAAGTGAAGTTCCTTGATCCACTTAGATTTGACCTTAGTACAAGGAGATAAGTATGGATCGATTCACATTCTTCTACATGATAACAACCAGTTGTGCCAGCACCAATTGTTGAAAATGCTGTCTTTCTTCCACTGGATGGTTTTAGCTCCCTTGTCGAAGATCAAGTGACCATAGGTGTGTGGGTTCATTTCTCGGTCTTCAACTCTATTCCATTGGTCTACTTGTCTGTCTCTATACCAGTGCCATGCAATTTTTATCACAATTGCTCTGTAGTAAAGCTTTAGGTCAGGCATGGTGATTCCACCAGAGGTTCTTTTATCCTTGAGAAGAGTTTTTGCTATCCTAGGTTTTTTGTTATTCCAGATGAATTTGCAAATTGCTCCTTCTAATTCGTTGAAGAATTGAGTTGGAATTTTGATTGGGATGGCATTGAATCTGTAGATTGCTTTTGGCAAGATAGCCATTTTTACAATGTTGATCCTGCCAATCCATGAGCATGGGAGATCCTTCCATCTTCTGAGATCTTCTTTAATTTCTTTCTTCAAAGACTTGATGTTTTTATCATACAGATCTTTCACTTACTTAGTTAGAGTCACGCCAAGATATTTTATATTATTTGTGACTATTGAGAAGGGTGTTGTTTCCCTAATTTCTTTCTCAGCCTGTTTATTCTTTGTATAGAGAAAGGCCATTGACTTGTTTGAGTTTATTTTACATCCAGCTACTTCACCGAAGCTGTTTATCAGGTTTAGGAGTTCTCTGGTGGAATTTTTGGGGTCACTTATATATACTATCATATCATCTGCAAAAAGTGATATTTTGACTTCCTCTGTTCCAATTTGTATCCCCTTGATCTCCTTTTGTTGTCGAATTGCTCTGGCTAATACTTCAAGTACTATGTTGAAAAGGTAGGGAGAAAGTGGGCAGCCTTGTCTAGTCCCTGATTTTAGTGGGATTGCTTCCAGCCTCTCTCCATTTACTTTGATATTGGCTACTGGTTTGCTGTAGATTGCTTTTATCATGTTTAGGTATGGGCCTTGAATTCCCGATCTTTCCAGAACTTTTATCATGAATGGGTGTTGGATCTTGTCAAATGCTTTTTCTGCATCTAAGGAGATGATCATGTAGTTTTTGTCTTTGAGTTTGTTTATATAATGGATTACATTGATGGATTTTCGTATATTAAACCATCCCTGCATCCCTGGAATAAAACCTACTTGGTCAGGATGGATGATTGCTTTAATGTGTTCTTGGATTCGGTTAGCTAGAATTTTATTGAGGATTTTTGCATTGATATTCATAAGAGAAATTGGTCTGAAGTTCTCTATCTTTGTTGGATCTTTCTGTGGTTTAAGTATCAGAGTAATAGTGGCTTCATAAAATGAGTTGGGTAGAGTACCTTCTACTTCTATCTTGTGAAAAAGTTTGTGCAGAACTGGATTTAGATCTTCTTTGAAGGTCTGACAGAACTCTGCACTAAACCCTTCTGGTCCTGGGCTTTTTTTGGCTGGGAGACTATTTGTAACTGCTTCTATTTCTTTAGGGGATATGGGACTGTTTAGAAGGTCAACTTGATCCTGATTCAACTTTGGTACCTGGTATCTGTGCAGAAATTTGTCCATTTCGTCCAGGTTTTCCAGTTTTGTTGAGTATAGCCTTTTGTAGAAGGATCTGATGGTGTTTTGGATTTCTTCAGGATCTGTTGTTATGTCTCCCTTTTCAGTTCTGATTTTGTTAATTAGGATTTTGTCCCTGTGCCCTCTAGTGAGTCTAGCTAATGGTTTATCTATCTTGTTGATTTTCTCAAAGAACCAACTCCTCGTTTGGTTAATTCTTTGAATAGTTCTTCTTGTTTCCACTTGGTTGATTTCACCCCTGAGTTTGATTATTTCCTGCCGTCTACTCCTCTTGGGTGAATTTGCTTCCTTTTTTTCTAGAGCTTTTAGATGTGTTGTCAAGCTGCTAGTATGTGCTCTCTCCCGTTTCTTCTTGGAGGCACTCAGAGCTATGAGTTTCCCTCTCAGAAATGCTTTCATTGTGTCCCAAAGGTTTGGGTACGTTGTGGCTTCATTTTCATTAAACTCTAAAAAGTCTTTAATTTCTTTCTTTATTTCTTCCTTGACCAAGGTATCGTTGAATAGAATATTGTTCAGCTTCTAAGTCAATGTTGGCTTTCTATTATTTATGTTGTTATTGAATATCAGCCTTAGTCCATGGTGAACTGATAGGATGCATGGGGTAATCACAAAATTTTTGTATCTGTTGAGGCCTGTTTTGTGACCAATTATGTTGTCATTTTTTGAGAAGGAACCATGAGGTGCTGCAAAGAAGTTATATCCTTTTGTTTTAGGATAAAATGTTGTGTAGATATCTGTTAAATCTATTTCTTTCATAACTTCTGTTTCAATGTGACTCTGTTTAGTTTCTGTTTCTAGGATATGTCCATTGGTGAGAGTGGAGTGTTGAAGTCTCCCACTATTATTGTGTGAGGTGCAATATGTGCTTTGAGCTTTACCAAAGTTTCTTTAATGAATGTGGCTCTCCTTGCCTTTGGGGCATAGATATTCAGGATTGAGAGTTCATCTTGTTAGATTTTACCTTTGATGAGTATAAAGTGCCCCTCCTTGTCTTTTTTGATAACTTTGGGTTGGATGTCAATTTTATTAGACATTAGAATGGCTACTCTAGCTTGTTCCTTCATACTGTTAGGTTGGCAAATTGTTTTCCAGCCTTTCACTCTGAGGTATTGTTTATCTTTTTTCCTGAGGTGGGTTTCCTGTATGCAGCAAAATGTTGGGCAAATGGATGTATCTGGAGGATATCATCCTGAGTGAGGTAACCCAATCACAAAAGAAGTCACTTGATATGCACTCACTGATAAGTGGATATTAGCCCAAAAACCTAGAATACCCAAGATACAACTTCCAAAACACAAGAAAATCAAAAAGGAAGACCAACGTGTGAATACTTCATTCCTCCCTATAATACAGAATAAAATATCCATGGAAGGAGTTGCAGAGACAAAGTTTGGAACTAAGAGGAAATGATGGACCATCCAGAGACTGCCCCACCTGGGGGTCCATCCCATAATCAGCCACCAAACACAGACACTATTGCATATGTATGCCAGCAAGATTTTTTTGAAGGGACCCTGATAAGGCTGTCTCCTATGAGGCTTTGCCAGTGCCTGACAGATACAGAAGTGAATGCTCACAATCATCAATAGGATGGAACACAGGGTCCCCAATATAGGAGCTAGAGAAAGTACCCAAGAGCTGAAGGGGTCTGTAACCCTATAGGTTGAGCAGCAATATGACCTAATCAGTACCCCCAGAGCTTATATCTCTAGCTTCATATGTAGCAGAAGATGGCTTAGTCGGCCATCATTGGAAAGAGACCCCTTTGTCTAGCAAACTTTATATGCCCCAGTACAGGAGAATGCCAGGGCCAAGAAGTGGGAGGGAGTGGGTAGGGGAGTAGGGCAGGGGGAGGATATAGGGGACTTTTGGGATAACATTTGAAATGTAAATGAAGAAAATATCTAATTAAAAAATCTGTCCAGGATCTTCTGGCTTTCATAGCCTCTGGTGAGAAGTCTGGTGTAATTCTAATAGGCCTGCCTTTATAATTTACTTGACATATTTATTTCCCTTACTGCTTTTAATATTCTATCTTTAGTTAGTGCATTTGTTGTTTTAATTATTATGTGTCTGGAGGAATCTCTTTTCTGGTCCCATGTATTTGGAGTTCTATATGTTTCTTGCATGTTCACGGGCATCTCTTTCTTTAGGTTAGGGAAGTTTTCTTCTATAATTTTGTTGAAGATATTTGCTGGCCCTTTAAGTTGAAATTCTTCTTTCCTATCTATTCCTATTATCTACAGGTTTGGTCTTCTCATTGTGTCCTGGATTTCCTTGATGTTTTGAGTTAGGATCTTTTTGCATTTTGCATTTTTTTTGATTGTTGTGTTCATGTTGTTTATGGAATCTTCTGCATCTGAGATTCTCTCTTCCATCTTTTATATTCTGTTGCTGATGCTAGCATCTATGATTCCTGATTTCTTTCCTAGGGTTTCTATCTCCAGAGTTGTCTCCCTTTGGATTTTCTTTATTGTTTCTACTCCTGTTTTTATATCTTGGATGGCTTTGTTCAATTCCATCACCTGTTTGGTAGTATTTTCCTGGAATTCTTTAAGGTATTTTTGTGTTTCTTCTTAAAGAGCTTCTACTTGTTTAGATGTGTTTTCTTATAATTCTTTAAGGGATTTTTGTGCTTCTTCTTTAAGTACTTCTACCTGTTCTGCAGTGTTCTCCAGTTTATCTTTAAGTGTATTATTAATGCTCTTCTTAAAATCCTCTACCAGCATCATGAGATATGATTTTAAATCTGAATCTTACTTTTCGGGTGTGTTGGGGTATCCAGGACTTGCTATTGTTGGAGTACTTGGTTCTTATGATGCCATGTGGTCTTGGTTTCTGTTAGTAAGTTTCTTAAGTTTGCCTTTCGCCATCTGGTAATCTCTGGTGTTAGATGTTCTAGCTGTCTGTGGCTGGAGCTTGTTCCTCCTGTGATTCTGTAAGCCTCTGACAGCACTTCTGGGAGTCCAACTCTCTCTTGAGTCCCAGTGGTCAGAGCACTCTCTGCAGTCTAGCACTCCTCCTGTAGGGAAGGTGCACAGAGGTCTGGGTCTCAGCTCTGCCTCCTGACTGAAAATGAAGGCCCAAAGGGACCCGGTCCAAGAAGCTCTGTTGCTTTTCCAGCTGTCCACCCTCCTGCACCAACTGGTCTCTGAGAGACTTTGGATACAAGATGGTGCTCTCACCTGAGTCCTGGGGTCAGAGCCCTCCTGGAGGGTGAATCTCCTCTAGCGGGGACAGTGATCAGAGAATGTTCGCTTCTTAAAGAAAGTTTGTTTTTGATGTCTAGCTGCAAACCATTTTTATAAAAATAATTTTAGGTGCTTTAAAAATATAATTTAGAACCAAGATTCCTTATTTGATTCTTATTTCCCACGTATAGCTATTTTAGAAAAGACACTCACCTATCACTGATGCTTACTGAATGATACATCCCTATTTATTTACTAATTCCAATATTTTGTCAAAAACCTGTGCTCTGCTCATGTGTCTTTAAAGGTTCTAGACTTGCTTCAAAATGTACATCATACCCTGTGTATTTCACTCATTTTGCCATTAGACAGTATTTTGAAGGGTGTTTGTTTGTTTTTATAAGTGTGTTTATTCTTCTAGGCTCTTCCCAACATTTCTTCTAGGTTCCTCCCAACAGTTACCTAGCAACAGCCAAGTAGGAGCTTGCTACTTGTTATCAAAGAACCGTTTGACCTCTTTCTACTCTCTCTCTCCATCTCTGTGCCTCTCTTTCTCTGCCTCTACTCCCTTCTCAAACCCCTTCTTATGCTCCAAAATAAACTTCATTTTATACTAGATCTGTCTTATAGCTGGGACCCCAGTGCAGGATGCCTTCAGCAGGACCCACTAAGAGGACCCCTTCTTGTCATGTCATACTGTATTTAAGAAAACATTCATAAGAACCAGAGAAAGTCATGCACCAGTAAGCTTTATTCATACTGGCAAGTAAAGCCAGAACCAGCAGGTAAAATGTACTATTCTTACTTGTTTCTCATATAGCTCAGACTATCCTTGAACTGTTTCATCTTAACTCCTCTGTATGGGAAATACAGACATTTGCTCCCTTGTCTGGCAAAAATATTTTTAAAAAAGTATTTCTTGTATTTGTACTTTAGGATTAAGAGGAATTGTTTATTTTATGACCTTTCTAATCTACCAATTGCATTCTTTCTATTTTTATATTTCCTAAAAACACTAGCCACTCAGTTGAGTGAATGAATAGTTGCAGGTTTTGATTGTCATTTTGCATAACTTATTATTTATAAATATGTTTCAAAACCCTTCATTTTACTTTTTTCATCAATCTTTATGAAAAGAAATTCAAGTAATTTTTTCTATTGAATTGCTATTTCTATCAAATGCCAACAAAGGCACTTCATAGTGAATTCCATCCACTTGATAGCTTTTTAAACCACTTACACTAGTTATCTCTTTTTACTAAAGAAAATCCATTGTTGAGGTTAATCAGATACAGGTTTGACTTTAAATTTAAACCTGGATACAACAGTATTATGGCAGAACACTTAGAGTTTGGTGAGTATGCAGAGGAATTGGAAGCTGAAAGGGCCTGCAAGACTTCAAATGTGAGAGTAATGGACTTATTACACATTCTAAATCCTAAAATTCCTGACTTTAACAGACCAATCCTAAATGAAAGAGAAGTACACAAGTTTACTTGAAAATTGCCATGATAGCGACCTAAGACTGTAAAGCATTTCATGAAAATTTTTAAAGAAATATAAATCCAGGCCAGTGCACATAGAGATAGACATTCTGATATTTATCAAGCTCCTTTTATGACTAAATCATAAATCAAACCTAAGGAAGCATATTTTTTTTCATTTTCTGGTTAACATATGAAATAGCAGATTTCCATGACCCGCAGTCATAAATCAGTCCCAATGATTAGTACAATTGTAAAACATATGAAAATCAGACATTTACATGAACATGCAACCAAACATTCCAGGAATCATTACAATCTATGCAAAAAGTCAAAATTCTCACTCTAAAGAAGGTAATAAAAAATTTATTCTGGAGCCCAGTATTAGTGATTTTGACCAAATACCATGTTCCAACTTGGAAAGAGTTTCATGAAAATTTGTAACAAAGTGAAAAAAAGACACTCTTCAAATACATTGATGAAAAATCATTGGGTAAAATGATTGTAGCAAAGAGACACAAACTCAGCTATTTTCCTCGAACTTTTATTCTGAGAACATTTTTAGCTTTTTGGTTGGTGGAAGCTTGCAAACCCATTTCCATAATGCCTGTGGTTTTAGATGCCAACAGTCTACTAAAAGTCCAGTTGTTCTAGTTGTTCACCAGTTGTTCGGTAGTTTGTTTATTTTCATAATGTGAGTACATAATTGGTGTATTCTTTCCATTGGTTGTTTTTAAATCTTCAATTTTTTCATGAATATAATTTTCAAATACTAACTATAGTTTCTCTATTTACTTTTATTTTCAAAACTACTGTTTTGATATAGCAAATGACATTTAGATTGCCTGAAACTTCACATATGTATGATGTAATAAGCCCATGAATTTCTGAACTTGATCTTAGCTGCCTTTCTTTTGCACCATATCCATGAGAAAATGGTGAAGGATGCCTGGTTTATCATCTTCTTTCTGGACACTAATTCTCCTGTAGGTTATGTTTTGGACATTGAGGATTAGAGGTTTTGCTACTGTTGAAGGAACAGTAATTTCAGCTTGTAAGTGAGCCATCTCCAATCCACCTTCATCATAGTCTCCTTTAGATCCTTAAAGTTTCTAGCTTGAATAGGGCCCTATTTATACCTTTCAGTTCCTCCTGGCTCTTGGTCCACATAACATGCAAAGTCTTGTCCAGTTAATCTGGAGGTATAGAGGGAAGTGCATCTTCTACATCCTAGAAGTGAAAAGCATTCATTTGATTGATTTGGGTGGGGTTGTGGTACAGGTATATCAGTCCTTATTTTTCCTAATTAGAAGCATATACATTCTCTAAGGCAAAACTGTATTCTGGCAATTCATATCAGCTTCACTAGGCAATCTTTGAAAATCTAATCTGTGGTTACTCTCGAAGTAAGAGTTTGGCATACTACGTAAATAGTCACAGAATCTCGTAACTTCTGTGGCCCTAGATACCACATGTGCCACGAATGCTGCTGGTTTATCCCCAGTCCAGATCCTTAGCCTCAGGCATTTGTTTGAAAGAAACATTACCTGGAAACTTTTCCTTTCATTCTTAAAACTCATAGCACAAAATGCTAGGTTCTGAAACATTGTTATGTATTGACTATATCCTGTACTTACATAATATAGATATTTCTAGATATCCTTCTTATTTCTGCCTACTGCATAAATACATTTTTCTACAAAGTCCTTTCATATACTTCCATAAAGGTCTTTTTTCAAGGAAACTGATGATACAAATTTTAACACATTCTTGTTTAGTCTGTACTGAACATTTTTACAATTCATGAAGAACAATTGAGTTTGAAGCTGTGATAAGTCTTTGTTGTGCTATGTGCTTTTTTCCTGTGGGCTAACTTTACCTTCCACCCTCTACTGCATAGAAGGGATCTGAGGAGGCCATTGTTTGTTGTGGGTTCACATTTGTTTTGATGAGCCTGTTGTTATAATTATTGCATTTTATCCTTTCTAAGTAACTGAGATCCACCTCTGCTGACCTTTTTTTTTTTTCATTGTTTATCTTCTAATCATCTCACATCCAAATGAGGGTGTTATCTTGGCTGTCTGAGGTTTTCTTTCTTTTGTCTTTTGAGTAGTCTCCCTTTTATTGCACTCTGCTGCTGAATCCCTCTCTTCAATCAGTTTCTTAATATCTAAGATGTGTAACTCATCGATCATTTTTATTTACTGAAAACAGTTCGTTAAAGAAGCCATAGCAAAGGTGCTTACGGTTTTCAGATTATTTTTGAATTCAGGTTATTTAAAGAATACTTCACTAATCCCCCTATAAACCTCTTAATTTTATTTTATATAATCTTATTTTATATAAGTATACATGCTGCAAAAATATAAGTCCATATTTTATATACACAGTCATAAATCACAGGTTGCCTATTTATAACTGAATTTTGTCATCTTTTCTAGTTTAAATTATAAAAGTTGTATTACTAGGCCCAACAACATTCTTCTGTGATATTTCATTGTTTGACACTCTTATGAGAATGCCTGAACAAATGTAAGTAAAGAATGTGGAATCTGGTTAGCAACATGGCATGCCAAGTTGCTAACAATTTTTTTAAATTCATATTTTTCTTATTGTTCATAATAGGATAGAATTATACTTTTACTTCTTACTGGTAGACATTATAGTTGGTAACAAATTTGTGTATGTTTATTGCAAAAATATAATCTGATTTTCTGAGCAACGTTTATTAATTTTACTTGGGTATAGAACGCATACTTTAGTCAAGATCAATTAGTGCCACCTACCAATGGAGACAAATGTCTGGCCATCGAAGTGTAATTTTTACAAAATGTACTTTGTATGACTGTACAGCTTAAGCTTTGTTGATAAGTTTTTATTGATAATTACTTATGAATTTCTATGTTATTCTCATGGAAGTTCCCTTAAATACAATATCATTTGGTCAGGCATGTCTTGAGTTTCCTGAACAAGGTGACCTTATTGGTGTGCATTCTATAAACTATGCCTGATTCAGTGAGAGCAGTGTTTGTGTGGTTTGTGGGCTGACTCCTGAATCCCTACTTTTCTATTCAGTAGCAGTTAGGACAATAAGCCAAAATCAGAAATGGTGATACCTTGCCATAAATTATGTGACAAGAGGGATAGGAAATTCATTTGTGTCAAAAGCCTGGGTTTTCAGAGCTGGAGAGATGGCTCAGAGGTTAAGAGCACTGGCTGTTCTTCAAGAGATCCTGAGCTCAATTTCTAGCAACTCCATGGTGACTGATAACCATCTAGAAAGTTAACCTTGAGATCTGGTGCCCTTTTCTGGCCTGCAGGCAAATATGCAAACAGAATGCTGTTGTAAGACTCCAGGGAGCCTTAGCTTTCTGGAGATCCTGTGAATAAAACACATGAAGCTGGGATTGAGGCAAAAAGCAAGAGGAATTTATTGTTCCTGTGCACCAGGTTCGTCCCAGACCCAAAGGAGAGGCAGTGGCCCCCAGCACCCAACTGGTGAGTTTTTATATGGTTTCCAGAGGTAGAATAGAGCATCAGCAACTAGGCACAATATGATTGGCAGAGCAGTGCACCATTTAAACTGGTCTTTAGGGAATGAGTTGACAAGGACATCCCTTGTCTGAAGGTGAGCAACAGTCAGTCCTGTGGAATGTGTCCCCATCTGTAGGTCAGTTCCCACCCTGTGGTCTGAGAAATGTTAATTAGCCTCTCCCTTCTGGAGGGGCAAGTGTTTCAGGACCTTACCAAAGTTCCTAAGCTGATCTTTTCACTGTAAATTTAATAAATTAATAAATCAGGTTTTCCTAGGTGATTTTGGGTCCCTGTTGGTCATGTGCAATAGCTTGAAGAGCCAAGTTGTGATATTCCTTGGAATTCCCATGATGACACACTCAGACATGCCTAGAAACAACCAGAAAAGTGGCCAGAGAGCTCCATTTATACAATGAACAGGGCATTACTGGCTAATGCTGCAGGATGTTTGATCACACTTGAACCCCAGGACTGTGTTTCCTACTGAAAATCCCTTTCTGTGGTGTAACTCACCCCTAGCACAGAGCTTTAAACCAAGAGCTGTCTGTTTATTGTAAACAAAGGCTATCTCTTTCTTCTGTTGTGCCTCAACCCTAGCACACAACTTTATTCCAAAGGTAAATAATGTCAACCACTAGTCAGTAGGCAGAGCAAGTAACCAGCTGACAGGGAAAAATATAAGTAAACAGAAAGTAGTTTTTTTTGAACAAAGGGTATTTAAGACAACATAGAGGAGGAGAAGGGACTAAATCACCAACCAAAGAGGAAACATGCAGGGACCTATTGCTCTAGGTGAATATGTAGCAGAGAATGGCCTTGTTGGACATCAATGGGAGGAGAGACCCTTGGTACTGTGAAGACATGATGCCTCAGTACAGGGAAATGCCAGCACCAGGAAGCAGGAGTAGGTGGGTTGATGAGCAGGCTGAGAGGGATGAGATAGGGGGTTTTCAAAGGGGAAACCATGAAAGAGGATAACATTTGAAATGTAAATAAAGAAAATATCTAATTAAAAATATACCTAAGATGAAATAAAAGAAAATTAAAAAACATTTAAAAAAAAGAAATGTAAGTAAAAAATATCTAATTTTAAAAAGAAGAACATTTCATAGTAAAGACTTATATAACAGTTGAGAAAATTAATGAAAAACATAAGGGAGAAGAGAAAAAAAAAGAATGTTTCCCTTCTAGATGTAAGCAGAATAGGATGGTCAGTTGGGTGTTTTCCTGTGTCTCTGAATTTAAGGTCACTCTGCAGAGCAAGATTCGGAACAAACAAGCATAGACAGTGAAGGAGTTGGAAAACAGAGCTACTGATAATGTGATAGAACAAGAGGGCCATGTTCCAGTTTCTGCAAGCTGCAGAACTAGGCAGCTTCAGCCATGTGTCTCTGGCTTTATAGTCAAGAGAAGCAAGAAACTACTGGGACAGACGATTGATGCTGGTTGGCTGTAGCTAAGAAATTAGCGGTGATTAAGAAGAAACCAGCATCACTGAGGTGATATCTTCTGGGAAGTGTTTTCTCAGAGCACAAAGAAGCAATGTTCCAGAGATAGCTAAGGTTGTACCTTGTGGTGCAGCTGTACTTGGCAATGTGTAAGAGTCACCCTGGTGATACTGGTATTAAAGGCATGAAGGGGTCATAAAGAGCAGCTGAGGCATGGCACTATCAGAAGCCATAGAAGGCCATTGGTGGAGAGGTAGCCTCCATTGCAATTGATAGCTCTGGACTGAAGTGATAATGTTTGGCACTATGAAGAGAGCCTGTGAGATGTTATTGCTGAAGCCTAGTTGCAACTGAAGATCCCAGTGTATTGGAGATGCCAGTACCATGTGATGATCACTAAGAGCAGCAGCAAGAGTAGAGAAGATCAACCTAAGCTTAGAATGCCACAGAGTGCAGAGCTGGAGAAGTGAAGCATTGGAGGAGCCCAAAAGTTCATGTGTGGAAGGAGCTATATCACTGAAGTTTCCTTGGAGAATCAAGATTTTTGAGATGCCAGAGCCACAGGCTATTTGCTGAAGAAAGCTGATAACAGGGAGTAGAACCAGCCGAGGAAAAAGAAGTTTGCAGTAAACAAAGATGAAAATGGCTTTGGAGATTTGAAGACCACTTTGATATAAGACAAGGAGATGTTTGTAATTTGCCCAGCTCATTTGCTGTCATGCTTTGAGGATTCCAGTTAAGTGATTGGATGAATCTCAGTAGAGTTTGAACATTGGCCTTTAAACATGGACAATAATACAGACTATGGGAATTTAGAAGTTGGACTAAATGTATGTTTTTATTTTGCTAAGGCTAAATATGGCCCCCACAGATTTATGTGTTAGGACAAGCCTATGGAGGTTAGGGAGTAGAATGAAATGGTTTATAAATACTCATCCCAGGGAGTGGTGCTATTTGGACATGTGGCCTTGTTGGAATAGGTGTATCACTGTGGGTGGTGGCTTTAATATCCTAGCTCTAGCTCCCTGGAGGCTTTGACTCTGCTAGCAGCCTTCAGATTAAGAGGCAGAACTCTCAGCTCCTCCTACACCTTGCCTGCCTGGATGGTGACATGTTGCAGCCTTGATGATACTGGACTGTACTTCTGAAGCTGTAAGTAGCTCCAATTACACATAGTAATTTATAAGATTTGCCTTGGTCATGGTGTCTGTTCACAGCAGCAAAAGCCTAACTGAGACAGTGGGATGGTTGTTTCAATATGCTAGTCTTAGAGAATATCACTATTAAGAGGTGAGGCCATGCTAAATTAGATTTGGCCTTGGTGGAAGAAATGTGTCACTGTGGGGGTGGGAATTGAGACCCTTCTCCAGTCTACCAATGACAAAAGCTTCTCCTGTTTGAATTCAGGAGAGGATATACATTCTTACCTCTTCAAATGTTATGGCTATCTAGACCTATGAACCAATAAGCCAGCCCCAATTCACTATTGTTTTTTTATTAAAGTTGCTTTGGTCATGCTGTCTCTGTAGAGCAATAGAAACCCTAACTAAGTCAGTCTTTGACAACAGGAGTGAGATATTGACATAATAGGCCTGGCCATGTGTTTGTTTGGAGGAATGTGGATTTGGGGACTTTTGATTTAGAAAGTGGTGCAATGCATTAAGGGGTGCCTTTGGCCCATCCTACAAGAAATATGGAAGAAATTGGTACTGAGGGTGACTTAAAGTGATGCAAAAGGTTTTATAGTAGGAAGATATTAGTATGTGGGCTAGAAACTGTTTGAGTGGTATTTTGGTGAAGAATCTGGCTGCTTTTGCCATTATCTGAAGAGACTTAGGAGGCACAGTCTAGCATGAAGAGAATAAGAAAAATTGCACGACAACTGAAGTCTAACAAGAGCCCAACATAGACTTTGTTCTCTGGTTCACTCTCATGAAAGTGTTTTGATGATGTTTACCAAGCTCATAAAGGAAAAATACAAAATATGAGGGGCAAGACTTAAAGGAGCACTAAGAAGTGAAATGGAGCTGGATCCTGTGTGGAAGGAGATAAGCAGCTTAAGGGAGTGATGATCTCAGGGCAAGATTCCAACTAGCTAATCTCATTGTTATTGCACGTAAACTAGCAATAGTTATGTGATATTCAGCAGTATTACCTGGTTATAGTTTTTATTTGTCCTTTTATTTGTACTTTTATTTGTACTTTTAATGTGGAATGAACTACTATCTGGGAATGGAGGGTCCTCTTGTGATCCAGAACTTGAGGCTGAATGCACTGGATTTTGATTTATATCTTGAAGAACCATGGCAATGAGAAGCTTAAAGAGATCTCCAAATTCAAGGCCAATCTAGAACAGAGAGAGTTGCAGGTAGAGAAAAGCTTAGAGCCGGGCACGGTAGACCATGCCATTTATCCAAGCATTCAGAAGACAGAGCCCTGAAGATCTCTGAGTTCAAGGTCAGTAGACAGAGCAAGTTCCAGGACCACCAAGCTTAGGCAGTGAGTGAAATCATTAAAAATGGAGATTTGGTGATGATGTAATAGAACAAGGGGGCATTTTCCAGCCCCAGCAAGAAGCAGAACTTGGCAGCCTCAGCCACTTGGCTCTGCTTTTACAGTCAATAGTAGAGGGGGATACTGGAACAATTGATACTGCATAGCAGGAGCTTAGAAATTTGCAGTGGTTACGAAGAGACCAGCAGAGTAGACCCTCTGGCATCACTTACATATACTATCATATCATGTGCAAATAGCTGTCCTTTCACTTGTCCTTTCCCATTTGCATTCTTCTAATCCCCTTTAGGTGTCCTATTGCTTATTAATTTAATGCTGTCTATTGGTTTGTTATTTATTGCTTTTATTTTTTTAATTTTTAAAATTATTTTTTATTATTATTTTTATCAGAACAGTTTATTGACGATATAGCATGTAATGACCCAGTCCCTAAATATACAACATCAAACAGAGAGTCCTGTCTAGAGATGGGTAATCAAGGGCACCCCATGGGCGGGCAACTCCTGGTGCAGCTGCTGGAAGATCATGGCACAATGGTTCCTCTCCTGGGTCTTGCCAAGAGCGTGGTACAGCCTGGCCTGGAATTAAGCAGCATCCCTGATGGGCGCTCTGCAGTCCACTTGTGCAAAGTAGTTCTTGGCTTCACTGAGTTTCTGAATGGCCGCTTCCAGACCTTCTGCTTTCTTCACTGGGTCATAGGACGCTGCCGAAGCCTCTTGGCACTTGGACACTAAGAACATGCACGACCTTTGTCCAGGATAGCCCTGTCAGCTAGGATGGGCTCGATAGCCATGTGAAGAAGGGTTAAGGCCTGTTCTGGGATTCTAAGGATGAGCTGGGCATAAGCCAAGTTGAGCACAGTTTCGAAGGCCAAGTATTGTAATCAGTATTCTTTGGAGAGGGCCAGAGCTTCCAGGAGCACAGGCATGGCAATAGTCGGGGACGAAAGAGCGCCAGTACAGCTCTGTCACTGACAGGAGGACACTGATGACTATTTCTATATTCTTTAACTTCTGACAGTACGTCAGCAACTTCTGCAGAAGCTTGTGTGCCTCTGTCATTTGGTTCTGAGCTTGCAGTACGACTGCTTTCCTGTATACACCTTCTATGCCATTAATCGCTGTGATTCCTGTAACAAGTGAATCAGCCAAATGAATTTGCCATCATTCAATGCTATGTCAAACTGTATTTTTTGATCCCACAGCATCCATTTCTGGGCGTGCTGACTGTTGGGTGGAAATCGGTCTTTCAAGTGCTTTAATACTTCACCAGCAGCCACGAAACAGCTCTGTTCTGCATGGAACTCTGCAAGATGGCAGCAAGCGAAGGCAAAGGACTCAGTATTGTTCTGATGCACGCCTGCATTCAGCAATTCCAGGCTGTTCATGCTAGGCAACATCTGGGCTTGATGCAGTGCCATGGTGCTGCGGCCGTACAGCCTCCAGATGGCCGTTTTCTGTGCAATGAGGATATCGATAAGTTCCAACAAGCTGTGTTTCCAGTCCAGGAGGTCAGAGTCCTTTAGGGCATCCATCAGTCTGTTGGCCTTTTTCCCAGCAAAACCTCCGTGTTCAAAACTTTTTCAGCTCAACGCACAGCCTCCTGCATTATTTTGACCACCTGATTCTCAGTGGTGCAGAGGGAAAAAGTAATGGGGAAGAAGGTTATGGTGGGAGCCATATGCTGCTCTCAACTGGCTGCCCTGCACTGCCTCTTCTGTCACTATCAACAGGCAGAGCTCGCCCTGCAGGAGGCAATTAGGATTGCCCAGGAGTCCTAGGATCACGTGTGTCTGCAGCACTGTTTTAGATGGCTTTATGTGCTGGGGCAGAAGAGAGCCCATAGCTATGTTCTGTTGGAGCACTCTGTGAAGAATGCAGTACATTTTGGGTTATTTATTGCTTTTATTATGTTTAGGATGTATCTTGTATCCTTCTATTCTGGAGGACTTTTAACAAGAAGTTGTGTAGGGTATTTCAGCATCCAAAAAATGAAAATTTTTTTACTTATTTTTATTTTATTTATTTTTTCTATTTTGGTGGATTATGTTGATGGGCTTTGCTATCTATCAACACCTGAATCCCTGAAATGAAGCCTACTTGAACATCCTAGATGGTGTCTTTGATGTGTTCTTGGATTCTGTGTGTGATATTTGAATGTTCATGATGGAACTTCTTCTCTGATTCCCTTTCCATGTTGTGTTTTTGTGTGATTTAATTACCAGGTTGCTTGTGGCCTCAGAGAAGGAGTTTGGCCATGATCATTCTGTTTCTATTTAGTTGAGTATTTAGAGGACTATTGGTATTAGGTCTTCATTAAAAGTCTTGGAGAATTCTGCACTAAAAGCATGTGGCCCTGGCTTTGTTTTTTTTTTTTGGGGGGGGGAGTGAATGACTTTTGATGACTTTTTCTTTTCTCTTAGGAAACATAGAATCATTTAGTTACTTTTCTAGATCTAGATTAACCTTTGGTAATTGGTGTCTATCTAGAATTTCAACAATTTCATATTGATTTCTTTTCAGTATTTTAGAGTATAGGCTTTTGAAGCCAGACCTAATGATTTTTTGAAGTTCCTCAGTGTTCATTGTTATGTCCCTCTTTTCATTTCTGATTTTGGTAATTTGGGTATTGTCTCTTTGCCTTTTAGTTCATTTGGGAAAGGGGTTGTCTATCTTGTTGATTTTCTCAAAGAGCCAGCTCTTGGATTCCTTGACTTTTTTAAATATCCTCTTTGTTTCTCATTGATTGATTTGATTTCTGTTTTATTTCCTGCCATCCAGTCCTACCAAACTCTCAATGGGATGAGACTTTGCCTCACCTTGGGAACTGAAGCATGTAATAAACAAAGCTCTTGCTGTTCTCTGTGGTGGGTGATGCACATGACAGCCTCACTGCAAACCCTGCATAGCCAGGTTTAAGGGTGTATTGAATTAGCCCACTTTGTCAGTGTTACCTGCAAGGTGCCATGACACATTAAATAAAGTCAGTACACACCTCCACTATATTTTTCACTTCGGTCTTTCCAGTCATATTGGAAAATATTATAATGTGTTCATGAATGCACACACACACACACACACACATACACACACACACAGAGAGAGAAAGAGAGAGAGAGACAGAGAGAGAGACAGAGAGAGAGAGAGAGAGAGAGAGAGAGAGAGGAAGAGAGAGAGAGAGACATACAGACAGACAGAGACAGAGAGACAAAGTGACAGGCAGGTAGAAAGAACTTGTGGAAGATCTGTTCCTTCTACTCTTTTATTTGCTAAGAAGGAACCCGTGTTTCTAGGATTGATACCAAGGATGAATACCAGTTGATGCATCTCATTAGCTGATCATCTCAACCAAAACATTTCATGAGTTTTATCTATATTTATGTTCTATGTGATGTTTGAGTTTGTGAGTGTATGTGTGTGTGTGTGTGTGTGTTGTTTATTGAAATTGTGAACATTCTTTGCAACCTTAGAATAATGTGTAAATTAACAAAAAAACAGTACAAATGTAATCTTTGGAGGAAGCTGTGGGTGGGTAGATTGGAGGTTAGAGTGACTTGCAGCCCCTCTAGAGACTTTCTTTTCATTGTAGGTTACAACTCAAATGCAATACTGCTCGTTATTTTATTTTTCTTCTGCTATAGCCCCCAGACTAGAGATGAACCTACTACATTGTGAATTCTGGCAAATACTCTACAACTGTATTACATCCCAGGGCTGGAACCCAACTCATCTTCTGCAACAATTACAGGGCAGGCTGGATGAAGACACTCAACCTACAATGTGGCCATCTCATGACTGGTTCATGAGAATGGCTTCCAAAATGATTTCAAGACTGGGAATGTTTAGCTATCTGGGAGAGAAAATAAGGAGACTCAGTCTACACTGTACATTAAGGACTGTTTATTCTGTTAAAGGCTGACATAGATTATTGACTCATGTCACATGTGAAAGTAAATAAAAATCCAGGTTAATGTATGCATCTGGTAGGATTTACCAAACACACCACCATACATGAGTGGACTTAGAAAGACCCAGGCCCCTCAGGGTTCTAAGGTATTCAAGGAGTCTCCACAAATACAATAGTAACATGCTAGTGTAGTCTAAATTTTCTCTCACTGGTCTCACCTCAGTTCTAGTGTACTGCTGAGTGGGGCATTGGGCTATGCACAGACAGGCTGGTCTCCAGTTGAGCTGTGGTCTGATCCCCAGAAGGGTGATAATTCACCTACATGATATGGTAGACATGCCCTCTTGCTCCTGGAACTCTGGCTCCTGCCTAAGATACCACCCCCCACAGCACCCACATGGGAAGCATGGCTAGAAGTAAAGTAGGCAATTTTCCAAGCTTCTTACCTTCAGTCTAAACTCCTCCCCAGTTACCTAGCAACAGTAAAGAATGAATATAAGGGTGGCTGCTTGGCTCCACCTTGCTCTCTTACTTGTCTCTCTCTTACTTCTTGCTCTCACCCTCTCTCCCCTCTGTCTTCTCCTCCCCTGTCTCCTCTCATCTCACTCTCTCCTTCTTACTTTCTCTTTCTCTCTAGCCTTCCCCCATCTCTCTCTCTTGCTCTCTCTCTCTCCCTTCAATCTTTCCCATGTGTTTCTATAATAAAGCTCTAAAATCATAGATTGTCTGTGTTCATCAAGGCTACACTCACTCTCAATAGACTGGGAACCTCTCTTTCCTCATCCCTCTCTCCCATGACCCCAGGGCTTTTGAGAGTAGCCCCAGGGCTCCCACGTTGGGCTGCCCATTGACCACCCAACAAAGAGTTAGTCAGAGGCTTGGATGGCCACCTGGGGCTGAGTGGAAAGAGGCTGGCTGCCCTCCCATGTCCACCTGACCAGAGCATAGATGGGACTCTGGTTGGGCTTTGGGTCTTTCCTCTCTCTCTTCACCAGGGCCCACTTTTAGCTTCCACACTGCTGATGAACTTCTGTCACTTCATGAAAATTAGAAGACCTAAAGTAGAGAGTAGCCAAAGCCTCTATCCTGATACTCTGCTGAGATTTTAAATGTTCTGGTGTGTCAATACTATTTGTAGATTACTTCCTCCACACTATAATGCTCTGACTAATCTCCAGTCTCAATTAATTATTTCTATTCCATTAATTGGACAGCAGTCATCTGGAAGAAGCTCTTCCTCAATATACTCCCAGATATGCTATGGGAAAAGGTCAGCTGCACCTGTGTCTCCTAGGTTCCCCACTTGCACAGACATGCTCTCTACCAGAAACATGTGGCCACAGCTGCAGGCTCCATTCACGGTGACTGCTCTTGAGCTTCCTCCCCACATTGCTCATGTTGATACTTTTGTTCTTACTAAGAAGGTTTCATCAGCCCAACACAGCCTACAGGAGGCCAGACTCAATTCTGAATTTTAAGGATATGCGTAATCTACATGGTCATCCTAGATTAGAGGTGAAAGATCTGCTCTAAAATTGAAAATAAGGGATGCTGGGGTATGATCCTTAGTACACAGTGAGCAGTGGTAACACCAGAGCCCTGCATACATGCCAGGCAGCCTAGGAGAATGAGCATGCACAGCTCAAGCACCTGCACCTACACATCTCCTGAGATTTCTCCACTTACTTGGAGGTGATCCAGTCAACCTAATATAGCACATGCACTAGAAGGAGAATTGGTATCCTGCAGAAGGTGTGGGGATGCCTCACAGGTTAGGGAATCTACTGCTCTCTCAAAAGACCCACATGGGTCCTAACAGTCATGTAAAACAGGGGTTATTATTCCTTCTTCTGGCCTCTGAGTTTACTACACTCAGGAAGTGCTGCAGACATACAGTAGGAAAAACAAACATTCACATAAATAACAATATCTCTAAACAGCACAAAAACAAAACAATCAAACCAAAAACCACAGGAAATGTGTGTTCAAGAACAACATCATCTACCAAGTGACATTTCAAAGCCTGACTTAGAAAGCCATTATCTCTATTGTTTGGTTGTCACTGATTCTGTATTGCAGGCAAAACTGAGGTACATGGCTCTGACCTTCCTGATTTATTTCCTATTCCTTTGGGAATGTTTTTATTTCCTCAGCAGCATTAGAGCAATGACTGTATATTAATCAAAATCTGGTCCACAGTGTCAGTCAAGAATGTGCTTTATAGAGTGCTATAATTTAGATGTAGGAGAATACATAGCAGCATGGATACAGTATGGAACAGATTGCATCATAAAGTGTGTTTCCATGGGGTAAGCCACATTATCCACAAGAGACCATCTTCTTGTATACCCCTTGGTGACATTCACTTCACTCTGTAGCCTAGGCTGCCTGACACTTACAGAAATCCATCTCTGGCTGTGGGTTCTAGGTTTACAGGAGTGGAGAGGAAACCTGAATAAGGAAGATGGTCTTAGAGTCAAGAGTTGTAAATCAATTTTTATTTACTAGAAATACAATGTTTAATAAACAGGCTTTAAAAGTACAATACTATAAAGAGATGAAAAGAAAAATTCAACCATGAAAACCAAATAAGAACATATAACTTCAGCAAAACCTAAAAACTAAATAAAACAATAAAGAGCAAAACTTTAACCAAAACTTGAACAGAAAATGATTGAACATCAGCACCCTTTCACTGCATGTTAAGGAGTACAGACCTACAGCCTGTATCTCCTCTTGGACTGCTGTTGGAGGGGCAGTCACCTCAGTTGTTTCTCAAGAGGTGTTGCCAGAACAGGAAAGGGAACAACACCCTGAATCAGCTGGCTCACTGGCTTCCTCCCATTCACACCGTGTAAATGTACTGAGTGTAATAAGATTCATTCAAGGTAGACTGTGGATGTTGGGGATGGAGTTCAGCAGGGGGCTCCTGAGGTGGAAACTCATTCTGCAGGAGGCTCTCTTCCTGGGATGTGGACATTTCAGCTCTTGCTGGAGTCGCTGAGTCCTAGGAGAGGAAGGCAGTTCTTAAGACACAGGCTTGGTGGAGACCTAAATGTCATCTGTCAGACTGCTGTCTCCCACTACCTCAACAGGACAGTTAACAATGATCTATTAACTGAAACCATTGCTGTTATATACATGTAGGGCAAAATGTCAAACAACACTCACAAACACATGGACTGGCAAGCTGTCACTCAGACTTCTATGCTTGCAAACCAAGAATTGGGCAATAGGAAGAGACCTCATTGGATTGCAAGAAGAAAGGAGAAGCCCACCTGCCCCCTAGATTAATGACCATGAGAAGCATTCATTTGATATGTGCATTTTGATTTTAACCCTGGAAGGTTCTTCCCACCTCTAGTCACATGACCCTTGCGTGACCTCTGTCCCAGGACCTAGATGCTGCTCAATGCTCTGCATACCATCCCACTTATCATGAACACATTCAGAAATGTGGCATGTTATTCATCTGTCACCCTTTCTAGACTTCAGATTAAAGCAGAGCAGCAAGGTCCATTTGCCAATGATTTAGTTTCTCACAAGAGGCTAAATTCCCAGAATATGTGTGTATAAAAAGGGCAATGAACAACTACATTCCAAGAGGTGGGTGACTGTTTCGGAGTGTGGATTAGAAAGGTGGTAGGGGAAAGCAAAGATGAATCCAATGGGGCAAATGGTGTCAGACAGTATTTGCTTGAGTGAGCTGCTTGTCCCTACCTGAAGTTGTTGGGTCTCATGGTTGCTGGTCTGCTCCTGTTCGTCCATTCAGGTTCAAGTCAACCAAATACTTCTCAATGAGAGCCCAATCAATCTGTACTTCCTTGTTCTTCTGGTTCTGTGTGATGGACATCTTAAGATTCTTCTCCATCAAGAGCTGGCTATGTAGGTTTCTGGAAAAAACCTCTGCATAGTAAGATCCTGCAGCCTCCTCCTCTCATTCTTTTGTATAGGCTCAATAACCCCACCAGGACCCAGGCTCCCATGAAGACATAATACAATCCATCTCAATAAATCCATGACAGCTGCACAAACAGCAAACAGCCATTTCAGAGAAGAAGAAATCATTCTTGCAGTTGGAACACCAATAAGGGTCCATGTCTCTCCAAAAGAAAGAGGGATCTCCATCGATCTTTGACCGCCCAATGCATTAAGGCAACATCAATTAGTAGGGTGCAAATACCATCAGAGTAGATCAGCAGAACGAAAGGGAGGGCATCTATCCTTGTGTTATATCACACTCAGCTCTCTAAAACACTGCCTGATAACCAGACTCTCAGTAATGCATAATAACTATGCACAATCACTCTTCTACTGATGCTTTTAAGGATGCCTGGACAATGCTGGGAGGGGTAACAGTGTCTTACGGATTTATGAAAACTGAGTCTATTATCCCAAGGCACACTGATGGCTAAAAGCAGAATGGGTAGAAGCAGAACTGCAGACTCTCCAGTCCAGAAACCAAGGAATGCAGAAAGTGCCATTCCACTGTTGACTTGCTAACTGGTACTTATGTAAAGTAGTCTATCCACTTATTGAGCTCCTGGATATTCTCTTGGGCCTCAATTATCCCCATCTCTAACTTATGCACAGAAGACAGGACCTGGTTCTTCGTTGATCTCAGTTGTTCATAGAATGGATTTTTCTTCTGGGTGGGCTTGGTCCTAGGAAGACAGAACTCCATGAACATGGGCTTTTAGGAACACATTTCTCAGGCTGAGTGCTGGACTACCCCAGCCATGGAAAGCACATTCTGGATTCTATATACTGGGATGATCTTCAGCTTTGAATATTTGTTATCCTGGTCCAGGACAGCAGAAGCTAAGCATCAAGATGGAGGGTTCCCTGGCTCCCTGTGTTCATGCAGTAGGTTGGATGTAGCAGTCTAACCAGCTATGCTCTCAAGAGCCTAGGCCCAGGTCTTTGCCCACCAGAAACCTGTGATTACATTTTTCCTGTTTTCACAACTGGGGTGGTAAATCCTGAATAACTTATACCATAGACACAGACCTTACACATGATCCTGGAGTTGTGATCAGACATCAGCACAGCTTTATAACATGCCCAAGGGATACAAGTGCATTGACAACTGTGACCACATAGGCAAAGAACACTGTTGAATAAAGTGGGAGCTCTGAGACTTTAGCACTAACATCACCTTGAAATTGTTGTGAAGATGAATCCCCACACCAAAACACAGACCCCATAGGTTCCCAAGTTTGGGGGGAATATTAAACTTACAAAAATCATGCACATGTAGGTACATGTGCACACACACAGTCTCACACACTTGAACACACTCACACACTTGAACACACACACACACACACACACACACACACACACAGAGGAGAAAAGGAAACAAAGAATGAGAGACACAGACAGAAACAGAGAGCACAATGCGATGCAAAAGAAATGTATGCAGCATTACTGTCTTGCAGTATAAGGCAACAAAGAGGAACAGGAATGAGCCTCAGGCCTTCTAGATATACACTGAGAAGGATTATGTGGGACCAGGCCACTCTAGATACTACAAGGAGCTTCTAAGCACTCAGGCACCTGCCAGGCAAGTATAAACACTCACCATACACTCAAATCACGTAGAACCTTACAAAGCCACATCCTGTCAAGTGCTTTCCAAATGCATGCTGGGAACTCACTCTCTACTGCCTCTATCCCTGAATTCTTCATTCAGAATACAAGTCCTTCTTTTCTACTGGAGGAAGCAGAAGAGTCCATTTCTCATCTCCCTCCTGACCAAGCTTCAGGTTCTGCCTCTCTGCTATGAAGCATTCATGGACATGTGGTTGGGCATAGGGACAATCTGGTGGTACAGCTTCATAGAACCCAACTCCTATAAAGGATATGATGAGGCTGACATTGAAGACTCCAGACTGACACCACAGGGTTTGGAGCAGTGCATACCTATTGTAATTGGAACTCTCTTTGAAATCGATCAGGTGATCTCTCTGCTCATTTCTCAGCTGGATGAGGAGATGCAGCTCTGTGGTCAGCCTCTCTTTTTCCTTTTTGAACTTCTTCTTACTTACGTCAGGTGCAGTGGATGATGTGTGTCTTCGAGCCCCTTTAGGTAGAAGAATACAAAAATACTTTCATGTGAGAATTCAAAGAGTGTAGGCAGACCACCAAAAGAGAGACAATGCCTGGAAACTATTGACACCAGAAAGAGTTTGTTCTGGGCTTGAGATGCCTCCACAGTGGATCTCAGTTCTACCAGTACTCTAGAGAGACCAGGAGATGTAAACAGCCAGGTGTTTCCTCTGTCTCCCTAAACATGCTTATTACCAGAGAGATGTCTCCCTAAACATGCTTATTATTACCAGAGAGATGTCTCCCTAAACAAGCTTATCATTACCAGAGAGACAGCTTACTCAGGATGATTATCAACTGAACAGAGTGTAATTTGGCTTCAGAGCCATCAGTCCCGTGGTTTCACAAGTCAGATGGTAAAATCACAATTCTCAAGTACTTTAGTGCTTGGAGATGCTCAGATCTCCTACCCAGTTATGCTAGGCCCAGGACTTGGGCTTCAAAAGTCACGCAGTGAGAGAACATGGTCAAAATACTATCAATTGCCCCTACTGAAACACCAAACACCCAAGAAGTAGCAATAGGATCCCTTCTCTGTCTGGGTGTCTCCACTCTGACAGGTCTGTGGTTACAGTGTAGAAATGCCTGCCACTCACAACTGGTGATTAAGAAAGGTAAAGTGGGAACTGTCATGGACAGGATGTCAGAGTCATTCTGAGAACATGAGGTCATGGGCTGGAGCACAATTCTCTCTATTATACTACTCCCAAATAGCCACTGAAGTTAAAAAGCCCTGAGAGTGAAATACAGTCATGCCCTTCCCTAAAAGGGCATAGGTTAGACACTCTGTGACTCCTGATGGCCTCATTGTGTTGCCATGTAATACACACAATACTCAGTGAATGTAAATACTTAAGAGTTCTTAACATAACAGTTTTGGCCTTGCCAGCTCCTGCTTAGGGGATGGAGAAAGTAATGTTCTGAAATCCTTGATGTTCAAGAATTTTGATAATTATGGAAATTCTTTGCTACCCAGAGACTCCAGTTCCTGATCCCCATTACTAGAAAAGCCATCTCAGGCCACCCCTTCCAGGGAGCTCAACATCCACTTCCCAGGACTTACTCCAAATTCTCCAAGTCCACCTCCTTCGACCTTCATTACTCTCAGATGGAAGGCCAGCATCTTTCCTCCTCTCTCTGGCCTCTCTCCCATCCACATTGACTCTCCCAAAAAGATTGCAGAGTCGAGCAAACATGTTCACCAACCTAGTGGCTAGACACTGAGTGAGAATCCTATATGAGCTTGTTGCTACAACACTGGTGACATCACAGGAGATGCCAAGAACTCTCCAGGAGACAATAGAGTTTCCAAGAAGAGATTGCTGATGTCATGGTCTACAGCCTTTGACTCCCTGCACATGTTCATGTGTTTCAATACCAGAACACTTGTCAGAGGGCTTGATTTCTATTCTATAAAGGAGGGAACTTCGCTGACTTCTGTTGCAGGATATTTGATTGCATTTTAAACCCCAAGATTGTACTATATTCTGAAAACAAAAACAAAAACAAAAACAAACAAACAAACAAAAAACCCCAAACAAACAAACTAAAACCCTTTTTATAGTGTAGCTCATCCCTACCACAGACTTTTAACTCAAGAGCTTTCTGTTTGCTGTACCTTCTTGTCTGGCTCAGGTGTAGCACAGACCTTTATTGCAATACAAAGTCAACTCCAGGTCAAGAGGCAGAAGAATTAACCAGTTGAGAGGGAATGAAAACAACTAAACCAATGGAAGGTCTTTAAGTTCAAGGATATTTAAGACAGTGTGGAGAGAGATAAAAAAATGCTTTCCTTCTTAGAGGTCAGCAGGGCAGGAAGGTCAGTTGGGTGCTTTTCCTGACTCTTTGAGCTGGCTCCTGAGTCTTCATTTGTAAAATGAAATGCATTGCATATGTGTGTGTGTGTTTTTTTTAAATGTATTTATTAGTTATTCCATTCGATTATATCTCACATGATATACCACTTCCTGGTTACCCCTCCACCAATCCCTCAAGCCATATCTTCCCTCTCCTCCTCCCCTTCACCTGGATGAGGGTGCTGCTTCAACCCACTCACCCTTTCCTTCCCTACTGCCCTCTACACTAGGGCATCAAAACTCTCCACAACCAAGGGCCTCACCTCCCACTGCTTTCAGCAAGGCCATCCTCTGTTACAATGTACCTGGAGCTATAGATCCCTCCTTATACACTCCTGGGTTTGTAGTCTAGTCTCCGGGAACACTGGGTGGTCCTGTCAGCAGTTGTTGTTCTTCCAATAGAGTTGCAATCCCCCTCTGCACTTCCAGTTTTTCCCCAAGCTCCCCCAAGGAGTTCTGTTAGCTCAGTCTAATGGTTGGTTCCAACTGTCAGTTGCTGGCCAGACCTCCCAAAGAACTGCCACTCCAGGTTCCTGTCTGCAAGCACCTCTTGACCACAGGAACAGTGTCTGGTTTGGTTTCTTCAGACAGGATGGATCCCCAGGTAGGGCAGTCCCTGGATGGCCCTTCCTTCAGTCTCTGCCTCATTTCTTGTCCCTGTTCTTCCTTTGCTCAGGAACATTTCTGGGTTAAAAACTTTGAGATGGGTGGGTGTAACTAACCCTTGACAGAGGGCAATATCGGGGTGGGGGTAGGCAGACACACAGCTATCCTCTGGAGTTGGTCTCTACAGGTTTTATCTTCCCCTTCACTGTGCATTTCTGCTAAAGTCATCCCCTTTATGTCTTGGGAGCCTCACGATTCCCTGATGTCTGAGACCCACAAGAGGCTATCCTCTGTTCCTCACCCCCCAACCCCTACATATTTTTGTTCAATTTCCTGACCCTTTTTTTTCATACTTTTTTTTTCTTGGCCCTTTGTACCTGTCTCCCCTCCCTTTCAGTACCTTATACTTGCCCCCACCCCCTTATTTCCTTCCCTTCCTCTGTCTCTCCTATGTCCCATTCTACCTCCACCTCATATGATCATCTGTTCTCCCCTTAATGAAGGACTGAAGCATCCATACTCTGGTCTTCCTTCTAAGCACAATATGTTCTGTGGGTTGTATCATGAGCATTGTGATTTTTGGGTTAATATCCACTTATCAGTGAATACATACATGTGTGTTCTTTTGTGTCTGATTTACCTCACTCAGGATGATATTTTCTAGTTTCCTTCCAATTATCTTCGAATTGTATGAAGTCATTGTTTTTAATAGCTGACTAGTACTCCATTCTGTGAATGTACCACATTTTCTGTATCCATTCTTCTGTTGAGGGAAATCTGGGTTGTTTCCAGCTTCTGGCTATTTTACATAAGACTGCTACAAATATACTGGAGCAGGAGTCCTTGTTATATGTTGTAATATTTTTTGGGTATATGCTTAGGAGCGGTATTGCTGGGTCTTTAGGTAAAACTATTTCCAACTTTCTCAGGAACCACCAGATTGATTTCCAAAGTGGTTTTACCAGTTTGCTGTCCTACCAGCAGTGGAGGAGTGTTTCTCTTTCTCCAGGGCCTGTTCAACATCTGCTGTCACCTTCATATTTGATCTTAGCCAATATGACTTGCTTGAGGTGGAATCTCAAGGTTGTTTTCATTTGTATTTTCCTAATAACTAAGAGTGTTGAACATTTCTTTAAGTGTTTTTCAGCCATCTGTGATTCATCCGTTGACAATTCTCTGGCTCTGTATTCCACTTTTTAATAGGGTTATTTATTTCTCTAGAGTCTAACTTCTTTAGTTCTTCGTATATTTTAGATATGAGACCTCTATCAGATGTAGAGGTTTAAACGATCTTTTCGCAATCTGTGGGTTCCCATTTTGTCCTTTTGACAGTGTCCTTTTCTTCCAGAAGCTTTTTAATTCTATGAGGTCCCATTTGTTGATAGTTGATCTTAAAACATAAACCATTGTTTTTCCATTCAGAAAGTTTCTCCTGTGCTCAAGTATTCCAGGGTCTTCCCCACTTTCTCTTCTATTCGATTCAGCAAATCTGGTTTTATGTGGAGATACTTGATCCACTTGGACTTGACCTTTGTACAAGGAGATAAGAATGGATCAATTTGCATTCTTCTTCATGCTGACTGCCAATTGAACTAGGATCATATGTTGAAAATGCTGTCTATTTTCCACTGGCTGGATTTAGCTGCTTTGTAAAAGATCAAGTGACCATAGGTGTGTGGGTTCATCTCAGGGTTATCAGTTCTGTTCCAATTCTGTACCTGCCTGTCTCTGTACCAATACCATGTAGTTTTATTACTATTACTCTGTAATACAGCTTAAGGTCAGGGATGGTGTGATTCCCCCAGAATTTCCTTTATTGTTAAGAATATCATTTGCAAGTGAAAGATCTGTATGACTAGAACTTCATATCCCTGAAGAAAGAAATTGAAGAAGAACTCAGAAGATGGAAAAACATCCCAAGCTCATGGGTCAGTGTAATTAAGAGTAAAAATGGGCATCTTACTAAAAGCAGTCTACAGATTCAATGCAATCCCCATCAAAATTCCAACTCAACTCTTCATAGAGTTAGAAAGAGCAATTTGCCAATTCATTTGAAATAACAAAATCCCAAGAAAAATATTCGAAATATTTTGGTTAGAATCACACCAAATTTGTTTTATATTATTTGTAACTATTGTGTGAGTAATATTCAATGGAGTGATTGTCTTTCGAATTTTTAGAGGAAATCCACATGGCTCACTGACAGACATCCAAAGAAATGACATATCATTTTTGTTTCGTTTGTCTTTACCTCTCTTTTTCCTGAAGTTTAACTGAAAAGCACAAGACAATCAATGCAAATGAAAGAATTGTCCATTTCATGCTGATGATAAATTGAATCATGGAAAATGTATGCATCCTCTTGCGGTTTTACCCAGAATAAAGAATATTAAATTATTTTAGTCCGGATGGCTATATTAGTTTAATGGACCTATTAGGAAAGGAGCATCAATTACTTCTTTGTCATCAATACATTGACTCCTTTTCACTAAGACCATTAGATTCTCAAGCTACTCAGATCTCCAAGCAGCGTTCTGGTAGATACATTCAAATAATGTTAAAATTATACTTTGAAAACATTTTTGAAAAAAAAAATCCTTTCATCAAGAAACCTGTAAATTTGAATCTTGAAAAAATCTATCGAATGTATTTGTTATCTATCATTTTTCCATCCATCTATCTATCTATCTATCTATCTATCTATCTATCTATCTATCTGTCTGTCTATCTATCATCTTCTTTTTTATTATTGTTGACTGATACAACATCTACTTTTAGACACACTTGTTTTATTACGGAAAATACTACATTATATACAGTAAAATCTATTTACTATTTCATTTCTGAGTTTGTGTTTAGATCTTGGCAATTGGGTAAAATGACACAGTGGGGATGGTGAGTAAACATCAATTGGACATGCCAATTTCAATTTTTTTGGTATTTATTTGGTCATTGGAGGGCTGGCCTTTATGTAAATTTTAATTTTGTTTTCTGAAGTACCTTTTTAGTGTTTTAAATTTTCTTGTAATTTTATTACCAGCACATGTGAATTTCATTTTGCTAGTGTATTGCAGCAGAATTTATCTAAAACATGAATTCATTATTTTGAAGTCAAGTTTTTCAAGATATAGAGGTAAGGTTTATAAACAACTAAGAAAAAAATAATTTCATAGCATTGCTTTGAAATATCTATGTAGTCTTATCAGAAAGCAGTTGGTGGCAAATATTTCTTCTGTCACACGAGGTATGCATACACATGTCAGTCTTACATCTTCTTGGTTATGGCTATTTTAACAAGTGTGAGATTAGAGTTCATTGGGGTTATTACTTATGTTTATCCAAGACACTGTATAATCTTTCATGGGTTTTCTGTATGTTTGTATGTTTTCTTTAGGAGGTGTGATGCCAATCCTTTATACACAGATGCAGGCTTTATTATTAAAAAATAAATTACATGTTTGAATTAATGGTCAAATTTGAAGGTCTTGTGCTCTGTTGTGTACATCTTACTCTGCATAAAATTCAGATACAAAACACATTTTTTCCTTTATCTTTTCATATTTTTTTCAATAGCTTGGGCATTTCATCGTGGAAGAGGGGGTAGAGCAATTCTAGCAGATTATGCCTCCTTAAACTATTAGAAAAGTTACAGCAGTAAGCCTCAACAGCATGGCTGCCTATACATAATCTGAACAAGGACAACCGACAGATGTACTGCTGTCGAAGGGAGAAGACTCAGGAGGCCTCAACCCTAGAGAAAGAATTCATGCCAACTAAGGGATGTTGAAAGTGAGAGAATGGCCTTTCAAGGGAATAGAACACCAACTGGTTATTTAATGCCACGAAAACACATATAAAAAGTAACATCAGTTACTAGAGACTGATCACGCTGTATTTATGTATTAAAGAATACCACCATTACCCCACACTAAGGCCAATAACAATTAACACAAAAAGAGCCCATGAATTTGAAAAAGAGTAGGTGTGAAGATGAAGTTTATGAAGGAAAGGGAAGGGGAGATATGATATACAATTACTTTATCATTTCAGGGACATAAAAACTATATACAATAAAAAAGAATGAAGGGATTAATTTGGCTTGGAATTCAAAGGTGCAGTGCATCATCAAGGCAGAGAGGTCATGGACTCAGAAATCTCAGGCAGTTGGCCACTCATGAAACTGTGGTCAGGAAGTCGTGACACCGAAATGATTTATTGTGTTTTGCTATCTTACTTCTCTTTTTTCAGTGTGGGATCCTATCTGATAAAGTCATTTCTCGCACAGTGAGAGGAGGTTAGTCTACCTTTTTTTTTTCTTTTTTGTTTTCTCTAATGTATTTTATTCTATTTTTATTAGATATTTTCTTCATTTATATTTCAAATGCTATCCTGAAAGTTCCCCATACCCTCCCCACATCCCGTGCTGCTACCCACCCACTCCCACTTCTTGGCCCTGTTGTTCCCCTGTCCTGGGGCATATAAAGTTTGCAAGACCAAGGGTCCTCTCTTCCCAATGATGGCCGACTAGGCCATCTTCTGCTACATATGCAGCTAGAGACACAAGCTCTGGGGGGTACTGGTTAGTAACCTGGGGATACATCCCACAAATCAGCCACCAAACCCAGACACTATTGCATATGTCAGCAAGATTTTTCTGAAAGGACCCTGATATAGCTGTCTCGTGTGAGTCTATGCCAGTGCCTGGCAAATACAGAAGTAGATGCTCACAGTCATCTATAGGATGGAACACAGGGCCCCCAGTGGAGGAGCTAGAGAAAGTACCCAAGGAGCTGAAGCGGTCTACAACCCTATAGGTGGAACAACAACATGATCTAACCAGGTTAGTCTATCTTAATTAACCTAATCCTTATAACCTATTACAGATTAGTCTAATATCTTTACTTCAAGGTGATTCTATATCATATTAAATTTTCAGGTAATATAAACATTCCCATTTATAATATCTAATTTATAACACTCTACAACTACTATAAGTAAATTTGAAATAGCTTTTCTGGAAGAAAGATGCTAAGAACTTCACTTCTCATTTTTATAAAGTAATTCTTTCCTTCAATCAGTAGTCCTGATTACTTAGCATCATTCTCTGCTCCCTGAAAAACTGTACACCAGCTCCCTCTATTTTACACCTCATAGACTTATTGATAATTGATTTAGAAACCGTAAAACACCATGGCCATTGTTCAGTCAATGTTCAGTCATGTTTGTCTGCAGTTAGAATGAGAGAAAAGTGTTCTCCTCTGAAACCTGTGATCTCAATTTTCTTATTGTCTTGGTAGATTATTATATCACACTTGTCTCTTGATATTTGTTGAAACATCTCAACCAAAAATAAATGGTCTGCTGTACATACACCAGTAATATTGTTACTTACTAGTTCACATTTAAAAGAAAGCAAACAAATATCCAGAACTAAAGCATTTTAATGTCTGTACTAATATTCTATGGGTGGCAAAATAAATATTTATATGAACGGTAAAAGTGAAAGTTATTGTCAAATGACAGAAGGCCTTAATCCAGTAAAGATTTTACATTGTTTTTAATTTTCAAATTTCAGAATTATTTATAATAAAACAGACAAGAAATTCCTTATACATAGTACCTTAGTTACATTTCTAATTCTGTGAAGAGACATTATGATCAAGCAACTTTTCAAAAAAAAGTGTTTATTGGAATTTAGAGTTTAGAAGCAGGATCCATGATCATCATATTGGAGGAGATGACACTAGCCACATAGGCATGGTATTACAGAAGTAGCTAGTAATTTACATCTTATCTGCAAGTAGGACGGAGAAAGAGAGAGACAGAGACAGAGAGACAGGAGACAGAGAATGACAGAGAGACACAGAAAGAGACAAAGAGTGGACCACAGACAGAGAGACAGACAGAGACAGGTAGAGACAGAGAAAACCACAGAAGACACACTAACTTCCAGAGAGAGAGAGAGAGAGAAGCTAACAGAGCATGATGTGTTTTTTTGAAACTTCAAAGCTCACTGCCAGTGACATATGTCCTCCAACAAAGCCACAACTCTTTCCCACAGGGTCCCACTAACTGGGTCCATTTTTCAAATGTATAAATCTATGGGGCCATTATTATTCACACCACCATAGATAGGAACCCCACTTCATACCTTGATATTTTTGTTTTGTTTACAGCTGATTGAAACAAAAATTGACAATGACCTCAAAGCCTAGTCTTCAGAAGCAGGTGTTTTGAATTTGATATGTTGTTTTCCAAAAGATCTGTTAAGCATTGACATTTTTATTAAGGATGAGGTCTGAAAAATAATAGATGACAATATGTAATATTGAAAAATAATTTAGTAAAACTGTGCATGGGAAAATGAAAGATATATAGAGAAACTAGTGAACAGAATCTATGAGACACAGAAGTAAAGAAGCATAGTCTTAATGGTAGAAAAAAAGGAGCATAATATAGTTTAGAATTGTAAGGGAAATGGTAATAAATGAAATAAAATGAGAAAATATGCTCTAAAATTTAAGTAGAAAGAAACAGACAACTGAAGTTGATATGCTTGTAGGCTCCCAATGTATCAATGTAAACATGATCTGATAATTAAAGCTGCTATTGACATCTTGGACCCATTAGATTCTCCATGAGTCTCAAATGGATATCTTTGAGATAATTTCTTCCGTTCCCTATTGAGACAAATATAATTGATGTGTGAGGCTAAATTCATACTGAAAACCGTTTATTTTGTCATATAGCAAAGGGTGGAAAGTCAGATCCTAAATTTTCCAGTCTGACCTAACCCAGTAGTAACTGTGAAGCTCTGTTCTGGTGACTGCATTTTAAGTGGAAATCTGCTGCAAGGGCTTCTGGAAAAGCCTTTTATACTTCAGATGAAAATGGAAAAATTCATCTGGAGAACTTTCCTACCTACTTTATTCTTTTCAGGCATGGTTTTTGGCGAAGTAACATCCACCCTAGGCTCATAGAACCTTAAGTTAATATGCCTATGAAAGTAAAGCTGAAATGCAGATAGAACCACAACCTAATGTCATCTCTCTCTCTCTCTCTCTCTCTCTCTCTCTCTCTCTCTCTCTCTCTCTCTCTCTCTCTCTCTCTCTCCTCCCCTCCCGCCCTCCTTCCCTCCCTCACTCCCTCTCTATCTCTCTCTCTTGTATATATATATATATATTTTTCTTCCCCTAGACAGGGTTTCTCTGTATAGCCCTGGCTGTTCTGGAACTCACTTTGTAGACCAGGCTGGCTTCAAACTCAGAAATCCGCTTGCCTCTGCCACACATGTGCTGTAGTTAAAGGCATGTGCCACCATGCCCGGCTCTATATTTTACTTTTATATATATATTTTTTACTTATATATATATATATATTTTATATAGCATTGGATCATCAGATATTCATGTTCTGTAGTACCAGGAAGCATTTGTGAACTCTGAAAGACCAATCAGGAGAGGATCTGATACAATCATACAAGAGTCTTCATATATATATATATATATATATATATATATATATATATATATATATACATATATACATACATATATGCATATATATGACTTATATATATATATGACTTATATATTGTATATATATTTAAATTTTATATAGTTTATAATGACTTATATATTTTATAATGAGATGATATATCTCATTATATATATATGACAGTGATAGACATAGATATACATTTAAAACGAACATATATCAAAATTGCATTTGAATAGTCATTTTCAGAAAAATGAAAGCTCAGACAGTATGTTATCTGAAGATAATAGTAAATAAATGCTTGCACAAAAGTTACTTATTTCTTAAACAAATGTTACTAAATGACTCACTGTAACTTAAAGTAACAATAATAAACATGTCACATAGGACTTATGGTATAAAAAGAAATAATTCAATAGAATTATCCATAATCATAAAAGTTAACAATAAGGTAAATGGGATGATATGCCTTTATTAATATAAATGGGAAATTTAAGTATCAGGGAATGATACACAACATTAATTTTAAATATTATTGTCAACTTGGGAATCATAATTAGTGATACAATCTCCAATTATATAATTAATCAAAAAAGTAAATATAGTCTGTAGTCTTAAATGAAATATAAAATTGAAGTATTACTATAAATTTGTGAAATTCGAAAAATAAGTTTCTGTGTGTGTGTGTCAAGAGAGTTACACTTAAATCCATAAAGAGCTTTCATTTCTCACTCAGTGAAATGTCAATAGTTAAAACACACTACCATCTATGAAGATGAATTCTGCAACAAAATGAGATAGTGACTAGGCAATATTTTTTGACCTTTCTTTTAAAAGCCAAATGTATTTTGGTATTTTCAAAAAGGAAATAAAAGTAGATGTGTATCACTGATGTTATCATACATTTACAACTGCTTTATTTGTAATATATTTCAATTGTAGGAGCAACATGCAGACAAATATGTAAGTAGAAAGACTAATACATCAGCAGAAATCAGCTGCCTCACACATGAGCCACAATGTGCACTGATCTCCAATACAACAGGAATCAAACGAAGTCAAAGCCAAGTATCTGATAACATGTGATCACTTTACATGACAACATAGGAAATGTAAATTATTTTTTTTTTTGTCACAGATATTAACTTCCTAATTTTTAAAGGTGAATATATGGGAGCAAATTAGTTGAAAGAACTCAAGAAGAAATTTCTAAAGTGACAGAAATCTTCAATTTTTTGTGATGACTGTGATATATTTACATTCTGTTTCCACCAAGGCAACCCAGGCCCAGAAATCATGTATTTTCTCTCCTTTCATGATGATAGCATTGGATCATCAGAGATTCATGTTCTGTAGTACCAAGAAGCATTTGTGAACTCCGAAAGACCAATCAGGTGCCGATCCGATCCGATCCAATCACACAAGAGTCTTTATTCATAAGTTCAAACTCGGGCTTAAGTCATGCTGACACACAGGATGGTTTCGGTGGATAAAAGCCCCAAACACTCCTCAGGACAAGATTTTATAGGAAATATCAAGAGAAGGGTGAGTGTTTCTAGTCTGGTTAAGCATGTAATTGGGGGTGGGGCTACTATGGTCTTCATCATAATTGGCTGGCGCTAGAAGCCAAACCATAAACTTAACTTCTGTTTTCCTCATGACTGGTGATTGTTAGGCAGGGAGGGCTTGTAATATGGAGGTGCAAATTTGTTGGGAGAATAACCTGGAGAGACAGGTCGTGTGTGTGTGTGTGTGTGTGTGTGTGTGTGTGTGTGTGTGTGTGGCGGCAGGGGTGGGGGGTGGCGGCGGCGGGGGGGGGGGGGTGCCTGGAAACTGGTGCCAGGCACTGGCCTGTTAGTTTACTTGAGTTCAAACTTGGGTTAGGTTCTATAAGATGGAGTCTAAACCCAAAAAAGTTGGTCTCTAAGTTCTACTCGGAATACCGGGATAGTCTAGAAATTTAGTCAGGGGATATTTACGAAGAACAGAAAGACAGAAGACAGAGCACAGTAGTATAAAGAGTTAAGGGCAATAATAGAACTGAAATCATTAGATTTGATAGGAACTGGAAGGCAGGGTGTTAGCATTCTGTCTAAACTCCACCCAAAGTTACCTGGCAAAGGCAGGTAGGCCTGACCCACTACAAAAAGGGGTGCTCATTCCCTCCTCCTTCTCTTGTTCCTTTCTTGCTCTCTTGGGATCTTGCTCCCTTACTCTTCCCTCTCCCCGCCTCACCTCCATGTGGTCATGGCTGGCCTCTACTTCTCTACTCTCTCTCTACCTTTCTCTGACTCTACTACTCTCTTAATTCCTCTCCCCATACCCTGAATAAACTCTATTCTATACTATACCTTCATATGGCTGGTCGCTCAGTGGGAAGGGATGCCTTGTCATGGCCCCGCTGTGACACCCCCTTCCTCCATACCTGACTACACCCCCATAGAACATATTCCTTCTCTACTTAACTTTTTATAAACACATCACAGGGTAAACAGGGAATATTGGGAGGAATAATTAACACTCATGGTCTTTTGGAAAAGCCACATGGAATTCTGCTACTATAAGAATTTCATAAAATATATCCTTCTATACATGCAAAGATTTAATGGGGGAGGCCATATTAAAAGTAATTTCCCCTGCTACCAGTTTAAATACCCAGTTGCAGGAATGGGTCACCTCTTAGTGAAATGTTAGTAAATAGGTTCATAAAGAAAGACATCCCCCTCCCTCAAATTAGAGAATATTCCAAGTAGTGGCTACCCTCTGGAAATTGACAGTAGGACCCTAACGCTAAAACATCACATATTTGAATCATAGAACATGTAGATATTAATCTGGTACTCAACTTCAAGCTTCAACTCTACTGTCTTCAGTGCTATGTAGGCTGTTAGAGGAGAACTGTTAGCCTCAACCTCACCCAGATGTGAGCTCTTAAAGCCACAATGACTGGATTGACAAATTAGGCCCACACTTTGAATGGTAACATACATTTCACTGGAGTACCCAAACAAATGTTTGGATTAATGGCCTGTTCCATGAGATCAAACCTAACCTTAGAAATATTAAGTACAACAAAACTTGTGGCTAGGTAAGTCAAAGTTTCTAGTGGAGAATGAAGTACTATTATTTTGTTTAATAGATATAGTATTAAAACCACTCCCAGTGACTTTCTCCTGTACCCATAGATCAGAGTCTCTCTGACCTCTAAAGAAAAGCCTCTATTTGTTGTAGTAGGTAGTAGTTAATACAGAGCCTCAAGCATTTCAGCAGGAAGAATAAAACAAGCTGTCTAGTACTCAGCTGTAAATCAGACATTTATGTGTCATATTTAGGCCCAGCAAATTATCTAGAAGTGGGCCAGAAAGCTTAGAAAGGCCAAGGTTGTAGATAACATCAAGAAAACTGTTTTCCAGGCACATGGAAAATAAACATATGAATTCACAATTATGTGACAGCACACATAAGGTATGCAAAAATTCCAGCTAGGAAAAACTACAGTGTACTTGAGGAAAGTTGGTATGTAATTTCACCACTAGCTGAGAAGCTATTAGCGCTTCCTAGCTATTGAGGAGGAAAAGCTAATATTTTGATATTATGACTCCTGGTAGACTCAGCACACAACAGAACAGGGTTCTATTCCAAGGTAAGTTAAGTATCAAAAACTGGAGAAAGACAAAAACCAAGAAATCATCTCATAGTTGGGTAGGAAGGAAAAGGAGGGTTGAAAGTGTGTTAAATGATGGGCAGTCATATGTCCCAATATATTATGTAAAGTTTTTAAGGAATTAATAAAATATCTTTTAAAGCCTATGCAGGTACCATAATATCAAACAGTTAGAATGCATGTGCATTGTGTAATGAATTATACATTTAAAAAGTGGGAGTTAATTAGGCAATGAAGGTAAACTTGATGAATGAGTTTCCTGCTTTTACACAAAGGTGCACAGAAGTCTCTGCCTCTGTCTATGTTCCTCTCTGTGTCTCTGTCTATGTTCCTCTCTCTGTCTCTGTCTATGTTCCTCTCTCTGTCTCTGTCTCTATCTATGTTCCTGTCTCTGTTTGTCTTCGTCTCTATCTGTCTCTGTCAGTCTCTGCCTCAGTTTCTCTTCCTCTCTCCCTCCTTCCCTTCCTGTGCTTTAGAGTTTTTTCTCCATCCACTCTTCCTTTATTCTCTCACCCTCTCCCTTTCTCCACATACTTATCTCCTCCCTTCTCCCTTTGCCCTTTTCATTCTCTTCCTTTTCTCCTTCCTTCCCCTACCATCTTCCTTCCAGTTTTTTTGTTCTGTCTATTCCAATCCCTCTAGCCTCTTCCTTTATATACCCTTTAGTCTCCATTTTCTTCTTTATTCTCTTGCCTCCCTACCTTCTTACCTTCTTTTTTTGTTTCCTCCTATTCCCATTCTTCACCATCTTTGCCTCCTCTGACATCCACTTCCCCTCTTCTCTTTCTTCTTTCCTTTTATATATCGGCCCCCACTTTTTTTCCTTATTTTCAATGTTTCTCTTTCTCTATCTTTTCTTCCTTTATCACCTGAGGAAACAGTAAGGCAATATTTATGATCAGAAATATGGCTTTCAATAGATACTTTTTTACTTCAGAACCCTTGTTTTTTAATAGAATACATACCTACTTAGAAGAAAAAAACTGTTTGCTTGCTAAATCACCTACTCAACAGTATTCCATTACAGCAGCCAGAATCTAGCACTTCAGAAACAAAGTACCAGAGAAACAAATGGGCAGCAAACATCAACTCTGAAATACATTGTCTCTGATCTATGCAGCTTGGATAGTGAATTTCTTTCCATAAATAGTTAATAAGGTATGTTAAAAATATGAGTATATATATATATATATATATATATATATATATATATATATTTGAAGTAGTTACATAATATCCATTTTTCTTGTCATGCTTTCATTGACAGACCTGTGGAGCTTGGTCCACTCATAGTATTTGTGGGAAGCCATTTGAAAATACTGTGAAATTTAGGACAAATGGGTTTATAAAAAGCTCTTATTTGGTGTAGTTTCAGAGACTACTTTGTAGCATTGGTGAACTATCAAGATCATTTCAAAATTAAATTTATATTTTATTCAACAATTATGTAGTTATTTTTATTTTTTCCTGGAAAGATAGATTACATATACCATTTAATCTTAAAATTATTTTAAAAGCATATATTTCTTATAAAATTTTAATTTCTCTTTAATTATTTTTGAATCCATCAAATGTAAACGGTTTCAATAAAATTGCAAATGCTACAAAAACCAAAAACCCAACCAACTACCAGATGGAACTTTTCTAAAAGGTGAAACAGAAGTATTTGGACAAATTTGCCAAGGATTAAAGTTAACTATGCTGAGAAGGCAGAAGTAGCCAACCTTGAGGAGATTAATATTCTCATAGAAAGAGAAAGTGTCCCATACATGGGAAAGATTAAGGGTGAAATGCCACAGAATTTGACTTGTGACAACAATTCTCTATTGTTTATATCTTACGGCAGCAGCTGATGTATAACTCTTCTTTGGCTAAAACAAAGTGACTGATATAAATGGACTGTCCTAATAGACATTAAAAGCAAGGGACTCTGAAGGCTTTTCATGTTTCCTGGAGAAGGTTACATTTCCTCCTATGCTTGAACACATTTTTTTGACTAATTTCAAGATGCAATGTATTCAGATATTTTCTGTAAGCACTGAATTGCTATATTGAATTGGATAGTATTCAGCTTTCTTCTGTCACCTCACATATGATAAAACTCTGCCTTGATTGAAACTGGAATCAGATGTGATAAAAACTAAATTCTTGCTAGCAGAGAGATAGCCATGCTTGTAACCCGGGTCAGCAGTGAGTTATATATTGATATGAGCAAGTTACTGGAACTTTTGCTCATTTCCCTTTTTTGGTAAAGGAGAATATCAATGAAAGCCACACCACAGGACCACAGAGCTCTTAAGAAAGGAGGAAGAAGCACTAGGAACAGTGTGTTTCTTTTGAAGTATTACTTGCTAAGTACCAGCTTTCACAAGAGGACTATTTCCATGCTAGGCCACAACTCTAATATGCATGAAGTACACTATTGTGGCAATGCAAAGTTTTTCTCATACCTTTATTGTGATCCATTATTTCAACCCACAGTATATGATCTCCCCTAATTATCTTTACATTTTCCAAAAATGGGGTCGAATGATTTAGTGAATAATAGAGTAAAAATAATGTTCATGAGTCTTCAAAACTATGTGTTAATATAACGCAGGTATCTACTGTCTTTGGTTGAGAAATCCTAAGCCTGAACTTAATTTTCTTAATGCAGAGTATTAAATTAGATATTGCTTTCCTTAGATATCAGCTCTAATGACAAGAATAAACTGTTAAACCAATTCATTTAGGTAAGTGTATAAAATATCGATTTATTTCAAAATATCATATTTAGTTATAAAACACAACTCAAGACAGCCTCTACTGTTATTTTAAATTTTCAAAATATTTTTAAAATTAATATCGTGTGTATGTGTGTGCACATGTGTGCATTCATTTGTGTGTGTGCATGTGTGTGTGCATGTGTGTGCATGTACGTGTGCGTGTGCTTGTGTGTGTGCGTGTGTGTGTGTATGCCCGCATGCGTGCGCATGTTTGTGTATCGTAGTATGCATATGAGTATAGAGTGCTCTAGCAGCCAGAAGAAGGTAATACATTCCCTGAAGCTTTGGTTAAACATGGGAACAGGAACAGAACCTAGGTCCTCTGTCTACCAGCAAGTAGCCTTAACTATTAAGCCATTTTTCTAGCCCCATTATTTAACATCAAAGTTTTTAAAATATTTTATTCATTTTATGTTTTTGTATTTGTGGGTGTCTATGTATCTGAACATAGTGTGTGTCATGGAACACACATATAGGTTTTAGGACAAGTAGAGGAATAGGTTCTCTCCTTCTACTATGTGGGATCCCAGGAACAAAATCTCTTTGCTATGCTTGGCAGGAAGTACCTTTGCCAATTGAGCCATTTTGCTGGCCTGGATTAGCATTTCCATTGTATAAAGAGATTAAAATTAATTCTGACTTTCCACTGAATTATTGTTAAAGAACGGTAGTAGACAGCTCATAGTTCTTATGGAGAGCCTACTACCATCATTCTGTTCAAGTGGGCATATAATAAACTGACTCCTAATAACTTATCATCAAAGAAGATCTTTCTTAGTGTTTTATAGATAGGAAACAACACAAAGACCTACAACTGGTCAAGGCATAGAGGGAACAAGAGGCTAAGGAATACTCAACACTAACTGGAACATATATATTCCATCTCCTCCTATTAAGGTTGAAAGATCATTGCAGAATAAGGTATGTAGAAAGATTTTAATACCCAAAATTGTGAATCACTACAGCAAGTCTTTTTCAAGACACATATATGGTACCCTCCTTAAATCTTCACAAATGCCTAGTAGGATCCAAACTTTCTTCTTTCTAGCAAAATCATATCTCTGTTAGTAGGTGGTTCTCATTGCAAACAATAATAAGAAATACGAAGGATCCATGGATTTTATTATATATTGGTAATTTGTCATTAATTTATAAAATAATAAAACAATAACAATAATTTATTTTTACCAAAAATACTCAAATAAAGAAGAAGCTATTTAAAACTATATGATTTATTATTATTTTATGGGTATGACTTATTTTTTTCTGAATGTATGTACACACATCCTGTACATACAGTACCCTCAATGGTTACAGGTATCATTTGATCTTCTGGCACTCTATTCATAGGAGATTTTGAGCAACCATATGAGTGCTGGGAAATCAATCCAGATTCCCTGCATGAGTAGTAACAAGTGCCCTTAGCCATTGAACCATCTCTCTAGGACAGAATAATTTTATTATATCAAAACATGATTGAAAATAGCATAATACTTGCATATGGTTCTCCATGCTCTAGCTAACCACGGGTTACATAAAATATTTGTGATACTTGGAAGTAAAATATGTTGTTTTATATACAAGCATAAGACCAAATATAAGGCTGTCTCATTAATTAACTAATAATTATTTATTACACATTACAAACATTGTACAGGTAATCAACTAACAAATTCTCCCTCTTGGTGAAAAACAGTCTTCATAATCTACATGGATATTGATCGACACAGCACACACAGAAACTTCTCAGCATACTGATACATTTCTGTCCTAGTAGCAAGACCAAACAATGTCTTGAGTTTGAAAATCCTACAAGCTAAAAAGAGGAATAATTGTGCCGTGTTTCTTCAGTTTTCACATTAAAATATTTGGTGCACAATTTAAAAAGAAAGGTCATGGGAAGGAATATCCAGAGGATGATACTTTGCCCGAGGAAAATGTACAGCTCATTGCCTACATTAAATGACTCTGCAACTGCACGAGAACTTAAGAGATGGTACTCACCACTCGAATATAAGGAGCAAACAGCCAAGCTTTGTGCTTGTTTTTATATTTTTCCACAAATTGCTTGGTTTTTTTTTCCCTAATATGTTCAACAACAGTTAAACATTACCAGAAAATAAATTATTACTCACCATCTGTCTTAGAATCTGAGTATTATATTCCCCATTATAAAAATTTAGTAATCACAACCTTAGAAAGGGTTATGGAAATTCATCATTCATTTGATATATAGACAATACAGAATTGTGAGAACAAAATAATCAGCACTAAATAATTATTGTTAGAAATTGCAATAACAAAACTTCAATAATACCTCATGGTAAAATGAGTACTATTACTTTGCTTTTCTTTTTTTTTCCTTTTCCATTTTTTATTAGGTATTTAGCTCATTTACATTTCCAATGCTATACCAAGAGTCCCCCATACCCACCCTCCCCCACTCCCCTACCCACCCACTCCCCCTTTTTGGCCCTGGCATTCCCCTGTACTGGGGCATATAAATTTTGCGTGTCCAATGGGCCTCTCTTTCCAGTGATGGCCTATTAGGCCATCTTTTGATACATATGCAGCTAGAGTCAAGAGCTCCGGGATTCTGGTTATTTCATAATGTTTTTCCACCTATAGGGTTGCAGATCCCTTTAGTTCCTTGGGTACTTTCTCTAGCTCCTCCATTGGGCGCCCTGTGATCCATCCATTAGCTGACTATGAGCATCCACTTCTGTGTTTGCCAGGCCCCGGCATAGTCTCAGAAGAGACAGCTACATCTGGGTCCTTTCGATAAAATCTTGCTAGTGTATGCAATGGTGTCAGCGTTTGGATGCTGATTATGGGGTGGATCCCTGGATATGGCAGTCTCTACATGGTCCATCCTTTCATCTCAGCTCCAAACCTTGTCTCTGTAACTCCTTCCAAGGGTGTTTTGTTCCCACTTCTAAGGAGGGGCATAGTGTCCACACTTCAGTCTTCATTCTTCTTGAGTTTCATGTGTTTAGGAAATTGTATCTTATGTCTTGGGTATCCTAGGTTTGGGGCTAATATCCACTTATCAGTGAGTACATATTGTGTGAGTTCCTTTGTGAATGTGTTACCTCACTCAGGATGATGCCCTCCAGGTCCATCCATTTGGCTAGGAATTTCATAAATTCATTCTTTTTAATAGCTGAGTAGTACTCCAATGTGTAGACATACCACATTTTCTGTATCCATTCCTCTGTTGAGGGGCATCTGGGTTGTTTCCAGCTTCTGGCTATTATAAATAAGGCTGCTATGAACATAGTGGAGCATGTGTCCTTCTTACCAGTTGGGGCATCTTCTGGATATATGCCCAGGAGAGGTATTGCTGGATCCTCCGGTAGTACTATGTCCAATTTTCTGAGGAACCGCCAGACTGATTTCCAGAGTGGTTGTATAAGCCTGCAATCCCACCAACAATGGAGGAGTGTTCCTCTTTCTCCACATCCTCGCCAGCATCTGCTGTCACCTGAATTTTTCATCTTAGCCATTCTGACTGGTGTGAGGTGGAATCTCAAGGTTGTTTTGATTTGCATTTCCCTGATGATTAAGGATGTTGAACATTTTTTCAGGTGCTTCCCTGCCATTCGGTATTCCTCAGGTGAGAATTCTTTGTTCAGTTCTGAGCTCCATTTTTTAATGGGGTTATTTGATTTTCTGAAGTCCACCTTCTTGAGTTCTTTATATATGTTGGATATTAGTCCCCTATCTGATTTAGGATAGGTAAAGATCCTTTCCCAATCTGTTGGTGGTCTTTTTGTCTTATTGACAGTGTCTTTTGCCTTGCAGAAACTTTGGAGTTTCATTAGGTCCCATTTGTCAATTCTTGATCTTACCGCACATGCCATTGCTGTTCTGTTCAGGAATTTTCCCCCTGTGCCCATATCTTCAAGGCTTTTCCCCACTTTCTCCTCTATAAGTTTCAGTGTCTCTGGTTCTATGTGAAGTTCCTTGATCCACTTAGATTTGACCTTAGTACAAGGAGATAAGTATGGATCGATTCGCATTCTTCTACATGATAACAACCAGTTGTGCCAGCACCAATTGTTGAAAATGCTGTCTTTCTTCCACTGGATGGTTTTAGCTACCTTGTCGAAGATCAAGTGACCATAGGTGTGTGGGTTCATTTCTGGGTCTTCAATTCTATTTCATTGGTCTACTTGTCTGTCTCTATACCAGTACCATGCATTTTTTATCACAATTGCTCTGTAGTAAAGCTTAAGTCTGGCATGGTGATTCCACCAGAGGTTCTTTTATCCTTGAGAAGAGTTTTGCTATCCTAGGTTTTTTGTTATTCCAGATGAATTTGCTAATTGCTCCTTCTAATTCGTTGAAGAATTGAGTTGGACTTTTAATGGGGATTGCATTGAATCTGTAGATTGCTTTTGGCAAGATAGCCATTTTTACAATGTTGATCCTGCCAATCCATGAGCATGGGATATCTTTCCATCTTCTGAGATCTTCTTTAATTTCTTTCTTCAGAGACTTGAATTTCTTATCATACAGATCTTTCACTTCCTTAGTTAGATCACACCAAGATATTTTATGTTATTTGTGACTATTGAGAAGGGTATTGTTTCCCTAATTTCTTTCTCAGCCTGTTTATTCTTTGTGTAGAGAAAGTCCATTGACTTGTTTGAGTTATTTTTATATCCAGCTACTTCACTGCAGCTGTTTATCAGGTTTAGGAGTTCTCTGGTGAAATTTTTAGGGTCACTTATATATACTATCATATCATCTGCAAAAAGTGATATTTTGACTTCCTCTTTTCCAATTTGTATCCCCTTGATCTCCTTTTGTTGTCGAATTGCTCTGGTTAGGACTTCAAGTACTATGTTGAAGAGGTAGGGAGAAAGTGGGCAGCCTTGTCTGGTCCCTGATTTTAGTGGGATTGCTTCCAGCTTCTCTCCATTTACTTTGATGTTGGCTACTGGTTTGCTGTAGATTGCTTTTATCATGTTTAGGTATGGGCCTTGAATTCCCGATCTTTCCAGAACTTTTATCATGAATGGGTGTTGGATCTTGTCAAATGCTTTTTCTGCATCTAAGGAGATGATCATGTAGTTTTTGTCTTTGAGTTTGTTTATATAATGGATTACATTGATGGATTTTCGTATATTAAACCATCCCTGCATCCCTGGAATAAAACCTACTTGGTCAGGATGGATGATTGCTTTAATGTGTTCTTGGATTCGGTTAGCTAGAATTTTATTGAGGATTTTTGCATTGATATTCATAAGAGAAATTGGTCTAAAGTTCTCTATCTTTGTTGGATCTTTCTGTGGTTTAGGTATCAGAGTAATAGTGGCTTCATAAAATGTGTTGGGTAGAGTACCTTCTACTTCTATCTTGTGAAAAAGTTTGTGCAGAATTGGAATTAGATCTTCTTTGAAGGTCTGATAGAACTCTGCACTAAACCCGTCTGGTTCTGGGCTTTTTTTGGTTGGGAGACTATTAATAACTGCTTCTATTTCTTTAGGGGATATGGGACTGTTTAGAAGGTCAACTTGATCCTGATTCAACTTTGGTACCTGGTATCTGTGCAGAAATTTGTCCATTTCGTCCAGGTTTTCCAGTTTTGAGTATAGCCTTTTGTAGAAGGATCTGATGGTGTTTTGGATTTCTTCAGGATCTGTTGTTATGTCTCCCTTTTCATTTCTGATTTTGTTAACTAGGATTTTGTCCCTGTGCCCTCTAGTGAGTCTAGCTAAGGGTTTATCTATCTTGTTGATTTTCTCAAAGAACCAACTCCTCGTTTGGTTAATTCTTTGAATAGTTCTTCTTGTTTCCACTTGGTTGATTTCACCCCTGAGTTTGATTATTTCCTGCTGTCTACTCCTCTTGGGTGAATTTGCTTCCTTTTTTTCTAGAGCTTTTAGATGTGTTGTCAAGCTGCTAGTATGTGCTCTCTCCCGTTTCTTCTTGGAGGCACTCAGAGCTATGAGTTTCCCTCTTAGAAATGCTTTCATTATGTATCAAAGGTTTGGGTACGTGGTGGTTTCATTTTCATTAAACTCTAAAAAGTCTTTAATTTATTTTTTTATTCCTTCCTTGACCAAGGTATCATTGAGAAGAGTGTTGTTCAGTTTCCACGTGAATGTTGGCTTTCTGTTATTTATTTTGTTATTGAAGATCAGCCTTAGTGCGTGGTGATCTGATAGGATACATGGGACAATTTCAATATTTTTGAATCTGTTGAGGCCTGTTTTGTGACCTATTATGTGGTCAATTCTGGAGAAGGTACTTAATTTGCTTTTCATCCTGGGGTGGCAGTTGTAAAGTTAGTCACCATGGCACATTTATTCACAAAAAGACAATTCTTTAATATTAAGCAGAAGAAATTATGTTGGACATCGTTACCCACATTACTGCTTACAGTGATGGAACAATAAAAGGAGTGCAGAGAATTATCATAGGCAGTACTGTGCATAGAATAGAGGCAATAATACCTGTTCTATTATCAGTCTGTTCCTGCATACAAAATCCATACCATATAGTGTGCCCTGAATTCTACCTCACAATAATATTAATCAATTTAAAATCAGGACTTTATGGAACTGTTTTGGTGATATCAACTTAAGTTGATATTCAATGCCTTAATGCAGCTACCACTTTGTGTATCTCAGTGGAACAAAGGCCGGTAAAGTGATTCTTCTGGCCTTGATTTTTCAGATTTCATGCCCCAGCTAGAAGAAATGACCAGTGAGCTTACTAAGAGTCTAGTCTTATAATAAACTATAAACTTTTGTGCTAGAAGAATCTAAGGATGGAATTTTCCCAAGACAGGCACCAAAACATCCATTTAAGAGCATTACCAAACTCATGGTTTCACTACATATATTTATGTTTTGAAGGGAAAATACTGTGTTTAAATTCTAGCAGCCTCTGAGCACAACTTGAGGGATTTAAAAGTTTAAATGATTTACTGAGTTGATTTCCTTTGCATGATGTTATGCCTTGACAAGGTATACTTTCTTTGGTTGTCTGATTAAAATCAACTATTAGGTGAAAATTGGAGCGGGTCATGAAATGAGTGTGTGAGTGTTTGACCTAATTAATTTCAGTGAGCTGTGTGGTGCCAAACAGGTGCAAATATCCAATTTCTGGTCACATCAGAATGGGCTAAAGAGTTTGCTCTTTTGATCTGCATGTACTCTTCACAAATGTCTACTAAATTCTATGTTGTTTGATTATAAATCCACTTAAAGATGTTTAGATTTAACTAATAAATAACTGTGGCTTTTTTTTTTTTTGCTTTCGAATAAAGCCTACAATCTGTACCACAAACACCTCAGTCCCTTGTGTGTTCTGTTCTTTTTTCTAATTTAATGTGGTTAATTATCTCTAAATCACACCTCCAGTTTATTCCCTTGTCTGACTTAGTTCTGATAAGACAATGTTCATTAGACTCATCCATGTTTCATAAGGAATTATATACTTATTTTATTTATTTTGTCATGTTGATACAAAGTTTTGCTACAGAGTCCCAGACTAAGTTGAAACTCAGCAAAACAAAACCACCTTGAACTTGCTATCCTGCCTCTGCTTCTGGACGGCTGTTTCTATAGAATTGCATCAGTACCCTTGGACTATATATTGCCTGTTCTAATCTTTAGTCTTTCATGCAGAAATATTCTTTTGATATGACATTGTAGTGAATGGATGTGGTCCCAACTTCTTTGTCAAAAAAAAAAAAAAAAAAAAAAAAAACCTGTGATGAGAATCCAAAAGACAATGGCAAGTAAAAATACCATGTGAACGAAGCTTTTCCTTCTTCCCCCACTAGGTGATTGATAAAAGATGAGATAGATGGATAAACTAGATACAACCAAAGTTTACACTGAATTTCAATAATGCCATGAGTGCATGTTATCAAGTAAAGATCAAAGCATTATAGATTAATATGCTGTATGGTAGGAAGAACTTCTAAAAAAATTGTATTTCTTAAAGTAGCATCATTCTTTGCCTGTGGTTTCTCTTATAATTCCCACATTCATTATCTCAAGAAAATTACTCTTTGAAATGAGTACTAAGTTCACCTCTCATTCATGTGGAGTAGAGTCTTAGGGATGACTTTACTTTAAGAATAATTTTTACCCTAAAGTATGTAAGTACAAACCTATTCTCTGAGAATTTACATGCAGATTCACTTACACATTGAGTATATACAATCAGTATAATGTATTTTTATATCTCCCATACATTTATTTTTTTTTTAGCTGTGTAAGTTACTAAACAGTTTTGGCTATTAAACTTCAGTTAATATCACTTATTGCTGATGGCAATAACTGCTTACTGATAGGAGCCGGGTATTGGCTGTTCCCTGAGAGGTTTTAGAAGTACCTGACTAATTCAGATGCAGATACAGCCAACCATCAGAAGGAACCCAGGGACCCCCAAGGAAGAGGTAGGAGAAAGACTTTAGGAGCTAAAGGGGATTGTAATCTCATAGGAAGAACAATATTAGCTAACTGGACCACCCAGAGATTCCAGGTATTAGACCGCCAACCTAAGAGTATACAGGAGGGAGCCATGACTCCCTCATGATACATATGTAGCAGACGAAGGCCTTATCTGAAATAAATGGGAAGAAAGGTCCTTGGTCCTGTGGAGGCTTGATGCCCCAGCATAGGGTAATGCTAGAGCAGTGAAGCAGGAGTGGGTGAGTGGGTGGAGGCTCTCCCTCGTAGAGGCAAAGGGGGTGGGGAAGAAGAGGGATAGGAATTGGGGAGGGGTTGTAAAGGGGTAACCGGTAAGGGGTATATCGTTTTGAAATGTAAGTGAATAAAATGATTAATAAAAAATAATATTTCTTATCATTCGGAGAGCATTGTCCAAATAATGTATGTGCAAGAGGGCATACCCCATGGTCCCACGTGATATGATGATGTTGCTATTGTAACTTTCCATGATGCTACATCCATAGGAAACTGTTTACTATTCCTTCTTGGAAGGCAGATTTATCGTGAACATAATGACTAAATGACTAGAAATAAAGATTAAGCTTGGCATTATTAAAATGCCTTAAAATTTCAAGAGAATTTTGTAGCCGTTCAGCGGCCATGAAGAACTGGGTATACCTGAAAGGGAGGTTGGGACTGAAATAGGATGGGCGGGTAAGAGAAGAAGGAACCCAAGACAAAGGTTCTTTGATCAAGGCGCAAAGTTTAATTTTCAGCTGTGCGTTTATATAGGGGAAACCCAAAGGCCCAATCTTTGTTTCTGCTGGGTTGTGTTGCTTGGTTTCAGCTGGATTCTGTGGCAGAACAAGCTCAGCAGCTCAGCAGGCAGTCTGCTTCTGCAGGTGGGCAAGGCAGGAGATTTTTATCTAGGTCAGAAGACTCCACCCAGTTTGGTGGAAGATGGACTGTGGCAAACAGTTAAGGTCTGATTAGCCTGCTCAGGACTGAAGGGGAGGGCACAGAACTTTTTTGAAAATAACAAAACAAAACAAAACAAAACAAAACAAAACAAAACAAAGCAAAACAAACCAACAAAAAAACTGCCTTAGAATGAAAGACCTATCCTTGAGATGTGAGTTTTCACATGAATAGAGGACCTCCTTGCAGGAGTCTTCCTGTGTGTAAGTATCTGATCACAACGGGAACAAAAGAAGAAAAATTCACATGCTATGAATGTGGAAACAAACTTAGAGATCTCACTCACACAATAATCGACATTCTTTTATACTGTATGGAGAGTTCCCCCTAATACTCATGTTCTTGGCTTTTGAAGCTATGTTGCCAAAAATCAAGGCACAACTCACTGTTGCCAGGTGTGCCATGTCTCACAGACTGTCAGAGAAACCCTGAAGGCTGTTTGTAAGATGTCATGCTTGTGGTGGGTTGGGTATTTCCTAAGACTTTAATATACACAAAGGTAGCTTGTAATAATTACTTGAAATGGAGAACAATATAGCTTGAATGTTAAAGTGTTAGATGAAAACTACATTGCCATACCTGCAAAGAAAATACATTGAGTGTAAGATAAAAATGAAAGATTTAGGAAGATGATTGTGCATACTATTTTGTAAGTTGTGGAGCAGAATACATGTAGCTTGGTTTTGAGAATTCCCACACCTTGATTCTTGTAGATATCAATGCATTCTTTAATTAAATACTTCTTTAAAATAGTGAATTTTATACGGATTACCCTGGATAATGCCCAGATTTCTTATCAGTCAGATTGAGAAATGCCCATTGGACTTTCATTGCATCTTGAGTATACTATTTCTGTCATTGAAATAGCTTTACACATTTGAATTTTAATTTTGTTCATCAGAACCTACAAAGTTTCTCATATTTCCGTGAAAATTTGGTACCAGACAGTATTCCTGCAGCTCACATTCCTGAAATAGAAATTGATGTAAGCGATTGTGATGCCCATGACTCCTACGAGAGTTGTTCTTATCCTTTACTCTCAAATTTCATAAGATTTAGAGATAAGACGAGCAATTATGAAATAAACACATCAGACACAGTTTTGTATTTTTATGAAAAAGATGTTTCAACCGACTATGGATACACTTGATCCAAAATATGCAACTGCAACTTTGGTCAGAGAATTGTGAGAGATCAGCTTACAGTGTAGATTCTCATGTGGATAGAAGATATGTGACACACATTCCTTAAGTCATGCACAAATGTGATAACATACAGTGGTTTATAAGACAACATTAAATGTTGTGAGTTCCTTGAAGATAAAGATTGTTCCTTATTCATATATGTACATATTACACACACAGTATGTCCCTGAAAAGTTCTTTATGATGAAGTTATGCTTATTTAATTTACTGTTTTGAGTTATATTACTTCACTAGAGTGAATATAGGAGTCTGTAAACCTAGGTCAGTGCCATGCGTAGGAATCCCATGAAGAGCTTAATAAAATATCTCATTTTTTTCTATGATATTCTTTTTCTATGTGACATAGACAATTAATTCAATTAGGAATGAGTTAGCAGTATAAAATAAAAATAAGGTAAAAAAGAGGAAAAAGATAACAGAAATTTTGGTTATAAAAAGAAAAGTAGCAACTAAGAAAAGAAAAGGTTATATTTATTTAACATTTTTTAGGTTTTTCTTTAATAAGATATCTTCTTTATTTATATTTCAAATGTTATCCCCTTTTCTAGTTTCCCCTCTGAAAATCCCCTATCCCCTACCCTCTCCCCCTGCTCCCCAACCCACCCACTCCCATTCCTGGCCCTGACATTCCCCTATACTGGGGCATAGAGCCTTCACAGGACCAAGGGCTTCTCCTCCAATTGATGACTGACTAGGCCAACCTCTGCTATGAATATAGCTAGAGCCACAAGTTCCACCATGTGTTTTCTTTGATTGGTGGTATAGTTCCAAGAAGCTCTGAAAGTACTGGTTAGAAACTTTTTATATAATTATATAACGTTACAATTATATAGTAGCAAAATCAATATTCATTTAATTTTATTGGAATTAAACTTAAAGACAGTAAAGATTAAGCAAAAGAAACTGCAGAATATATATTCATTTAACCAGCCATTAGCAATTTGATTTTTGAAATATGTACCTTAATTTAAAATATCATTAGAAAATAAGCTGAATTCTTCTTGGAAGAGGATAGCTGATTTTAATTCATAAAAGTTGTCTTCTTTTCTTTCAGGTTGTGACAAAACATTCTTACCAAAGAAAGCAGTATACATGAGAGGAAAAGTTTCTTTAGCTGAAAATTCTAGATTATAGTACATGTCAGTAAGAAAGGCAAAATAGCATGAAAGTTAAAATATTGCTCCACAACCTTAGAGCAGAGAAAATAGATGGATGCATTCTTCAAGTATTGAACTGACTTTCCTTCTCAATCAATCCCAGTTTATTCAGCCCAAGAGTGCTCCCTATATTCAAGGTAAGTGCTCCGACCACCATTAAACAATTAAGAAAATTCCTACCAGTCATATCCACAGACCAAACTTATTGAGTAAATTCCTCATTGAGAATCTCTTTCGAGGTGTTTTTATACTCTTTCAAGCTGACAGTTAAAACTAACTATTGAACAAGTATTCTCTTTCTCTCCCTAAGTGCACCCAAACCAAGCCAATATTTAAAGAAACAAAATGAGAACAAAGATAGAAATAACTCACAACAAAGGTCTTGCTATTGTCCACAGACACTCAAAGACTCATTTAGGTTCATATTTTATATAACTAGACTATAGCCCATCACAGGCTGCTTAGATGTTCATATAAGACTTTCTTGGAGAAAGTATATCTTCTATCATTTTTTTTTTTTAGTTTAAACAAATTTGAGTTCTTTGTAAAGTTTCGATATTAGAGCTTGGCGACTCTTATGGAAGAATAGGAAGGATTGGGGCCAGAAATGGGATAGAAACTCCACAGGAAGACCAACAGAGTCAACTAACCTGGACTCTTCAGGCTTTCAGGAGTCTTTACCACCAATCAAAGAACATACATGGGCTGGGCCTGCTAGACCTCCCCAGCCATATGTAGCAGATGTGCAGGGTAGTCTTCATCTGGGCCTGGAACAACTAGAACAGGGACTGTCCTAAAAGCTATTGGCTGTACTTGAGACGTGTCCTTCTAGCTGTGCTGCCTTGTCTTGTCTCACTGGAAGAGGAGATGCCTAGCCTTGCAGAAGTGTCCAGATTAGAGGATACCCAGGGGAGCCCCACCCACTCAGAGGAAAAGGGGAGGGGTGACCAGGAGGGGGTAGCAGTGAGTAGGATGTAAAGTGAATAAGGAAAACAATAAAATAAATTTAAAAAAAAAACAAAAGCAAGATCAAAACAAACATATGATTTGAGCATTTTGATTTTGTGGTAGTTATTTTGCAGACTTTGTAGTAGCATAGAGTCTGTAGGTTTCTGTTTCACTCTGATGCCTGGCATTAGAAATCTTCATGAGTTTACAAAATGTAATCTATGAGGAAAGACTTCAGCTAGCTACTACCAAGTGAAACCTGAGATTTAGCAGTTGAAATACTTGATTAAAGAACACGAGTAACTAACTTTGCCTTTTGAATAAACGCTTTCCACAGCTTCTCCTTTTACAGATGTGTTTATTATTCACTGTAGCATATCTTATGCTTTTTGCTGTTTTTCAGTTTTTGTTAATGCACAATATGAAGAAATTGTGTTACCAAATTACATTTCCCAAAGTAAATTTTGTGAATTTTGATTGAATGCTTTGATTTTTTACAAATTACTAAAATGTATACCACCAAAGAATATATGTATAATAAAAATTTAATACAATTATTGTTAATAATAAATAATGTTTCCTATTTATTGTCATTTCCTTCATCTATTGATTGTTTCTTTCCTATGTTTTCCCCTTACAGAGCTGTCATAGATGAATCTTTAGTCATGGACTGAAGAGATAAATGAGAAAAACAAAGAGTTCCCATGGAATAATCATCAGATTTTATGGTAATTTCAAAATGAGAAGTCTACTAGAGAGGCAAACTTGATCTCTTTCTAATAAGGTCCAGAGACCTTTGAAGTTCTGTGTAGGTAACTGTAGCACATTCTTGCTTGCTAAAGAGTTTAATTCAGAACAAGAAATATAAGTTAATAACATCCTGAAAGCTTTCCTAATATGATGCATTGTTGTACCTTGTTGGAGATCTCCAGAATACCAGCAAAGAGTCAACTCTGAAGCAATCACACTAGGATCTCTTTATTCTAAGCTCAAGCTTGGGTCACACCACCTACTCTGATGCAGCAGAGCAAGAGGAAGAAGTCCCTAGTTCTCAGTGGGACAAGGTTTTATAGAACATGTTAGGCAAGTGAGGGAGGTTCTAGTCTGGCACATATCCGATTGTGGGGGCCATTACAAAATTTTTGTTGCCTTTAGCATAATTGGCTGCTGCTGGGAGTCAAACCATACACTTCTGCTTTCCTCCTGAATAGTGGTTGGAAGTGGATTGCCAGGGGAGTAATCTGGAGACTGTTAGTTAAATCAAGTTCAACCCTGGATCAGGTTCTCTAAGATGGAATGTGAATCCAAGATCACTAACAATTTCTAATTGCTTTATGTGTGTTTTCTTCTTATCTTCACACAATTAGCTCTTCATTACCATAAGCTCTTAAAATTATAATTTTATTACCCATGGTATATAAATAAGAAAGCTGGTGCCTATAATTAATCAGCAGTTTTGTCCAGTGCCCACAGCTGGAATGTACCTATATAACAAACATTTTACCCTCTTACTTCTGTACTACCTATAAAGGTGTCTGTGGATATCAGCACTTATTAACCTAGCAGAAGCTACAATCACCCTGAGGAGAAACCTCCAGGCAGCTACAGGGAGTAATTTTGATTAGGTTAGCCTCTGTCCACACCTATGGGTGATTATCTTGGTTAGGTTAATTGAAAAGGCCGACCTACCCTAACATTGTAGCATACCTCTTGCTTGGATCCTGTACCTCTTGCTTGGATCCTGTACCTCTTGCTTGCATCTTGGACTGAAAAAGAGGAAAGTTTGTCGAGTCTGAGCTTTCCTCATACTCTACTCCTGGCAGGTTCTTCTACTGTAATTTTTTTCACCGCGCTGGAGTTTAATCCTGAATTGTAACTTAAAATTAACCCATTGTTTAAGAGATTTTTTTTGTCAAGGATTTTAATACAAGATCATAGGAGGCAATATCCAGGTTCCAGATATGCTAAGCACTTAAACTGTCTAGCTGCTGCTGTTTTTCTTTCTTGATAAAGAAATGGAATTGTGTATGTGTTTCAGAGAGACTAATGAAGCTTCTTTAATTAACATTGCACTCTATAGCAGGTTTCCATATGGAGTCCATTCAAAGTTGTCATTTTTATTTATATCTTGAAGGCCCAGCTGGGTGACAACTGTTGAAACAATACAATTTCAAGACTACACAGCAAAAGTGAGAAAAGTAAAATTCTTCTCAGGCTTCATGACTTCTCCATATTTGTACTTTGTACAAGCAAGTTGATGTGCTAATACACATTTTAGAAAGATAAGAACTCAAGCATATTGTGTTAGGGAAAATATCTAAAATAATTTAAGTCATTGATTAGATGCTGATCTTTCCACAATGACTCAAGTGGTTGTATCTTACTCTTGCAAATGTAATTCAGATATTTTTATACATTTATAAACTCAAAACAACTAATCATACATATTTAAGGATATTTATGATATATGATAAAACAAATTTAATTAACAATAAATATCAAAATTCAGTGTACTAGTATTCTGTATAGTGAAATAGAGGACGAAAAGGTGAAGGACAAAAATTACAAAATATCTGTAGATATGGATTAGCAAATATGTGTGTGCTTGCTTTTATTTTGGATTAACTTATGAGTTTTTGAGTGTGTTATATTTTTGTAATAACAAAAATTAACTCAATGCTATATAAACAGAAACTGTACTTTTTAAGCATATAGATATATAAAAGTACACTTAAAGAGGATTATGCATACAGCAATGGAATTATATATTATCAGTCTAGTATATCATGATGGCTTTATGTCCATTGTAAACCACTGACTTAACTATGTCTGGCCAAATATGGGTGGGTACCTTTCCAGATAATTTCTTCCCATATGCATCCCGACAGTTGCCAGTAAGTTTTTGAATATGACTCATCAAAAATCTAAAAGAATATATATTTCATTCAATTATCTCCAGAGACTCGGGCAGTTTTAATGCTAAAATAGCTCTTGATGTTTAAAACAATGAAATAAGGATGGCTATTTTGTTTGTTTGTCAAGTTTTTATTTTTTTTCTGCCTTGATTCTCTGAGTTTATCATTATATCATATTTTCAACAAAAGAGTATTTTTGTGCCTTCCTCATTTTGTCTGAAAATTAAAGAATAAATGTCACCTGCACTCCTAAAGTCATGTGGAATATAAACATTCTCACTCTTCCATAGAAAAAGAAACAGCTTGTGGCTTAGTATGCCAAGACAATGACTTAGAACATTAGCCATGTACTTGTCTCAGCCATTGTGGCAAAACCAGCACATTGAGAATGAGAAGTTACTCTCCTCATTCTATTTTTCAGAACTTTATCGTTGAACGTATCAGTCCACACTTAACATGATTATTATATAAACTCCAAGTGAGTGTCAAAACCACTCAGAGCATGGGACAAGGCAATAGCTCCATGCAAACATTGCTTAGAATATATCAGCTATAGGTGCCTCTTATTCAAATATGACATCATAGTTGCCTAATGAAAGAAGTATGTGTATTTATATCAGTAAGAGTTCATGATTATGAGGGTTTATAAGTAAAAATTTCAATTCTGATAAAGTTGGGTAGATTTCAACAATTTTCTCTTCCAAAACCTAGTGCTGAATCTATTTTGTACACTTTGCACAATAAATTGCAATTTTGTTCCACTGCTCTAAGATTCTGCTTCCTTGTGGTAATTGCTGGAAAATTTATCAAGGCTTCCCTCGAGCACACAGGGAAGCCTTGGTTTTCTGTAATCATCATTTATTAATTCCTTAACTTCAAATTTCATCAGATTATCAACATCTTAATAAATACTTTGAAAATTTGGCCAGGCAGAACATCACATAAAGTAAATGCCACTGGCAAATAATTGTGGTTTCTGTTTCTCTCCAATTATTGATTTTCTCTTTATGTTCAAAATTTTTTCCACCTGTTCATAAGACGTGATCTGTGCCAGCTAATACTTTGCATTTGTGCTGATGTTTTATAGGTGGTAACTCTCCAGGTTCTATTCCATTCCAGTTAACACATTTTGACTAAACCTAAAACACACACAATTACACACACACACACACAATGAGAGTGTCTTAGTTATGGTTTTATTGTGTGAAATAATATACCATGACAGTGGCAACTCTTATAATAGAAAGCATTTAATTAAAGCTTCTTACAGTTCAAAAGTTTAGTCCATTACAATCTTGGCAGGAAAGCATGGTGGCATGAAGGCAGATAAGGGGAGAGAAAAGGCCCTGAGAGTTCTACATCTTGATCAACAAGCACTTTTTTCAACAAGACCATAATACTCCAACAATGTTGCTCCTCCTAATAATGTCACTCTCAATGGGCTTATTGGGGGAAATTTTAATTCAAACTACTACATTCCATACTCCCTGGTCCCAATAGGCTGATAGTTGTATCATAATGCAAAATACTTTTAGTCCAACTTCAACAGTCGCCATTGGCTAACAGTTTTCTTTCTTTCTTTCTTTCTTTCTTTCTTTCTTTCTTTCTTTCTTTCTTTCTTTCTTTCTTTCTTTTCGTTTTTCGTTTATTTTGGTTTTTTGAGACAGGGTTTCTCTGTATAGCCCTGACTGTCCTGGAACTCACTGTGAAGAACAGGCTGGCCTCGAACTCATATATCTGCCTGCCTCTGCCTCCCAAGTGCTGGGATTAAAGGTGTGTGCCACCACGCCCTGCTAGGCTAACAGTTTTGACCCTGTGAAAAGTTTCTTTTGAGACTCATGGCTATCTCTTAACTGTAATCACCTATAAAATTAGAATATTAAAGCATATCACATACCTTCAATATATAATGGCATATTACCATTCCAAAAAAAAAAAACAAAACAAACAAACAAACAAACAAAAAAAAGGAACATAATGAGAATATACTGGAACCAAATGAGATAGAATACCAGCTGGGCAAACTCCCAACTCTGCATGTCCATAACTAATGTCAAAGTGATCTTCAGATCTCCAATGGCATTCAGCTTTATTGACTGCAATGTAATTCTTTTTCTTTGGCTGTTTCAACTCCTTGTTCCATGTTTTCTTGTCAGATATTCTGTGGTTCTGTCATCTCCAACATGTTGGAGTTTTCAATGCAATTTAGGCTTCACTTTCAGAGCTTCACACAATGGTATCAATGTAGGGAACATCTCTGACACATGTATGGCCTCAGCACCTTTTCCTTATCTTTTGAGGGAGACTCCATAACCCCTTTGTTCTATCCTTCATTCTAAAGGCAGAGCCACATGGCTGAAGCTGCCAACTTCTGCACCTTGCTGGCACTAGAACGTGGCTGGTTGTTCAAGCTTCTGTTTTATAGCTCTCTATTGTGGTTGGCTTCCTTCCCTGCCTAAACTTGGGTGCTCTGAAGGCCAGACAAGCCTGAAAGACAGAGATATACTTACCCCTGTCTCCTGAGTGCTGGGATTAGAGGTGTGTACCACCAAAACATGGCCTATATTTATATTGAATTTCTTTTTTTTTTTCTTTTTTTTTTCCATTTTTTATTAGGTATTTCGCTCATTTACATTTGCAATGCTATACCAAAAGTCCCCCATAGCCACCCACCCCCTCTCCCCTACCCACCCACTCCCCTTTTATGGCCCTGGCGTTCCCCTGTACTGGGGCATATAAAGTTTGCGTGTCCAATGGGCCTCTCTTTCCAGTGATGGCCGACTAGGCCATCTTTTGATGCATATGCAGCTAGAGTCAAGAGCTCCGGGGTACTGGTTAGTTCATAATGTTGTTCCACCTATAGGGTTGCAGATCCCTTTAGCTTCTTTGGTACTTTCTCTAGCTCCTTCATTGGGGGCCATGTGATCCATCCAATAGCCGACTGTGAGCATCCACTTCTATGTTTGCTAGGCCCAGGCATACTCTGACAAGAGAAAGCTATATCAGGGTCCTTTCAGCATAATCTTGCTAGTGTATGCAATGGTGTCAGCATTTGAAAGCTGATTATGGGATGGATCCCCGGATATGCTAGTGTCTACATGGTCCATCCTTTTATCTCAGCTCCAAACTTTGTTTCTGTAACTCCTTCCAAGGGTGTTTTGTTCCCACTTCTAAGGAGGGGCATAGTGTTCACACTTCAGTCTTCATTTTTCTTGAGTTTCATGTGTTTAGGAAATTGTATCTTATATCTTGGGTATCTTAGGTTTTGGGCTAATATCCACTTATCAGTGAGTACATATTGTGTGAGTTCCTTTGTGAATGTGTTACCTCACTCAGGATGATGCCCTCCAGGTCCATCCATTTGGCTAGGAATTTCATAAATTCATTCTTTTTAATAGCTGAGTAGTACTCCAATGTGTAGATGTACCACATTTTCTGTATCCATTCTTCTGTTGAGGGGCATCTGGGTTCCTTCCAGCTTCTGGCTATTATAAATAAGGCTGCTATGAACATAGTGGAGCATGTGTCCTTCTTACCAGTTGGGGCATCTTCTGGATATATGCCCAGGAGAGGTATTGCTGGATCCTCCGGTAGTACTATATCCAGTTTTCTGAGGAACCGCCAAACTGATTTCCATAGTGGTTGTACAAGCCTGCAATCCCAACAACAATGGAGGAGTGTTCCTCTTTCTCCACATCCACGCCAGCATCTGCTGTCACCTGAATTTTTGATCTTAGCCATTCAAACTGGTGTGAGGTGGAATCTCAGGGTTGTTTTGATTTGCATTTCCCTGATGATTAAGGATGTTGAGCATTTTTTCAGGTGCTTCTCTGCCATTCGGTATTCCTCAGGTGAGAATTCTTTGTTCAGTTCTGAGCCCCATTTTTTAATGGGGTTATTTGATTTTCTGAAGTCCACCTTCTTGAGTTCTTTATATATGTTGGATATTAGTCCCTATCTGATTTAGGATACGTAAAGGTCCTTTCCCAATCTGTAGGTGGTCTTTTTGTCTTATTGATGGTGTCTTTTGCCTTGCAGAAACTTTGGAGTTTCATTAGGTCCGATTTGTCAATTCTCGATCTTACAGCACAAGCCATTGCTGTTCTGTTCAGGAATTTTTCCCCTGTGCCCAGATCTTCAAGGCTTTTCCCCACTTTCTCCTCTATAAGTTTCAGTGTCTCTGGTTTTATGTGAAGTTCCTTGATCCACTTAGATTTGACCTTAGTACAAGGAGATAAGTATGGATCGATTCGCATTCTTCTACATGATAACAACCAGTTGTGCCAGCACCAATTGTTGAAAATGCTGTCTTTCTTCCACTGGATGGTTTTAGCTCCCTTGTCGAAGATCAGGTGACCATAGGTGTGTGGGTTCATTTCTGGGTCTTCAATTCTATTCCATTGGTCTACTTGTCTGTCTCTATACCAGTGCCATGCAGTTTTTATCACAATTGCCCTGTAGTAAAGCTTTAGGTCAGGCATGGTGATTCCACCAGAGGTTCTTTTATCCTTGAGAAGAGTTTTTGCTATCCTAGGTTTTTTGTTATTCCAGATGAATTTGCAAATTGCTCCTTCTAATTCGTTGAAGAATTGAGTTGGAATTTTGATGGGGATTGCATTGAATCTGTAGATTGCTTTTGGCAAGATAGCCATTTTTACAATGTTGATCCTGCCAATCCATGAGCATGGGAGATCTTTCCATCTTCTGAGATCTTCTTTAATTTCTTTCTTCAGAGACTTGAAGTTTTTATCATACAGATCTTTTACTTCCTTAGTTAGAGTCACGCCGAGATATTTTATATTATTTGTGACTATTGAGAAGGGTGTTGTTTCCCTAATTTCTTTCTCAGCCTGTTTATTCTTTGTGTAGAGAAAGGCCATTGACTTGTTTGAGTTAATTTTATATCCAGCTACTTCACCAAAGCTGTTTATCAGGTTTAGGAGTTCTCTGGTGGAATTTTTAGGGTCACTTATATATACTATCATATCATCTGCAAAAAGTGATATTTTGACTTCCTCTTTTCCAATTTGTATCCCCTTGATCTCCTTTTGTTGTCGAATTGCTCTGGCTAATACTTCAAGTACTATGTTGAAAAGGTAGGGAGAAAGTGGGCAACCTTGTCTAGTCCCTGATTTTAGTGGGATTGCTTCCAGCTTCTCTCCATTTACTTTGATGTTGGCTACTGGTTTGCTGTAGATTGCTTTTATTATGTTTAGGTATGGCCCTTGAATTCCTGATCTTTCCAAAACTTTTATCATGAATGGGTGTTGGATCTTGTCAAATGCTTTTTCTGCATCTAACGAGATGATCATGTGGTTTTTGTCTTTGAGTTTGTTTATATAATGGATTACATTGATGGATTTTCGTATATTAAACCATCCCTGCATCCCTGGAATAAAACCTACTTGGTCAGGATGGATGATTTCTTTAATGTGTTCTTGGATTCGGTTAGCGAGAATTTTATTAAGGATTTTTGCATCGATATTCATTAGAGAAATTGGTCTGAAGTTCTCTATCTTTGTTGGATCTTTCTGTGGTTTAGGTATCAGAGTAATAGTGGCTTCATAAAATGAGTTGGGTAGAGTACCTTCTACTTCTATCTTGTGAAATAGTTTGTGCAGAACTGGAATTAGATCTTCTTTGAAGGTCTGATAGAACTCTGCACTAAACCCATCTGGTCCTGGGCTTTTTTTGGCTGGGAGACTATTAATAACTGCTTCTATTTCTTTAGGGGATATGGGACTGTTTAGAAGGTCAACTTGATCCTGATTCAACTTTGGTACCTGGTATCTGTCCAGAAATTTGTCGATTTCGTCCAGGTTTTCCAGTTTTGTTGAGTATAGCCTTTTGTAGAAGGATCTGATGGTGTTTTGGATTTCTTCAGGATCTGTTGTTATGTCTCCCTTTTCATTTCTGATTTTGTTGATTAGGATTTTGTCCCTTTGCCCTCTAGTGAGTCTAGCTAAGGGCTTATCTATCTTGTTGATTTTCTCAAAGAACCAACTCCTCGTTTGGTTAATTCTTTGAATAGTTCTTCTTGTTTCCACTTGGTTGATTTCACCCCTGAGTTTGATTATTTCCTGCCGTCTACTCCTCTTGGGTGAATTTGCTTCCTTTTTTTCTAGAGCTTTTAGATGTGTTGTCAAGCTGCTAGTATGTGCTCTCTCCCGTTTCTTCTTGGAGGTACTCAGAGCTATGAGTTTCCCTCTTAGAAATGCTTTCATTGTGTCCCAAAGGTTTGGGTACGTTGTGGCTTCATTTTCATTAAACTCTAAAAAGTCTTTAATTTCTTTCTTTATTCCTTCCTTGACCAAGGTATCATTGAGAAGAGTGTTGTTCAGTTTCCATGTGAATGTTGGCTTTCCATTCTTAATGTTGTTATTGAAGATCAGTCTTAGGCCATGGTGGTCTGATAGGATACATGGGACGATTTCAATATTTTTGTATCTGTTGAGGCCTGTTTTGTGACCAATTATGTGGTCAATTTTGGAGAAGGTCCCGTGAGGTGCTGAGAAGAAGGTATATCCTTTTGTTTTAGGATAAAATGTTCTGTAGATATCTGTCAGGTCCATTTGTTTCATAACTTCTGTTAGTTTCACTGTGTCCCTGTTTAGTTTCTGTTTCCACGATCTGTCCATTGATGAAAGTGGTGTGTTGAAGTCTCCCACTATTATTGTGTGAGGTACAATGTGTGCTTTGAGCTTTACTAAAGTGTCTTTAATGAATGTGACTGCCCTTGCATTTGGAGCGTAGATATTCAGAATTGAGAGTTCCTCTTGGAGGATTTTACCTTTGATGAGTATGAAGTGTCCCTCCTTGTCTTTTTTGATAACTTTGGGTTGGAAGTCGATTTTATCCGATATTAGAATGGCTACTCCAGCCTGTTTCTTCAGACCATTTGCTTGGAAAATTGTTTTCCAGCCTTTCACTCTGAGGTAGTGTCTGTCTTTTTCCCTGAGATGGGTTTCCTGTAAGCAGCAGAATGTTGGGTCCTGTTTGTGTAGCCAGTCTGTTAGTCTATGTCTTTTTATTGGGGAATTGAGTCCATTGATATTAAGAGATATTAAGGAAAGGTAATTGTTGCTTCCTGTTATTTTTGTTGTTAAAGTTGGCATTCTGTTCTTGTGGCTGTCTTCTTTTAGGTTTGTTGAGGGATTATCTTCTTGTTTTTTCTAGGGCGTGGTTCCTGTCCTTGTATTGGTTTTTTTCTGTTATTATCCTTTGAAGGGCTGGATTCGTGGAGAGATAATGGGTGAATTTAGTTTTGTCGTGGAATACTTTCGTTTCTCCATCTATGGTAATTGAGAGTTTGGCTGGGTATAGTAGCCTGGGCTGGCATTTGTGTTCTCTTAGTGTCTGTATAACATCTGTCCAGGCTCTTCTGGCTTTCATAGTCTCTGGTGAAAAATCTGGTGTAATTCTGATAGGCTTGCCTTTATATGTTACTTGACCTTTTTCCCTTACTGCTTTTAGTATTCTATCTTTATTTAGTGCATTTGGTGTTCTGATTATTATGTGTCGGGAGGAATTTCTTTTCTGGTCCAGTCTATTTGGAGTTCTGTAGGCTTCTTGTATGTTCATGGGCATCTCTTTCTTTAGATTTGGGAAGTTTTCTTCAATAATTTTGTTGAAGATGTTTGCTGGTCCTTTGAGTTGAAAATCTTCATTCTCATCCACTCCTATTATCCGTAGGTTTGGTCTTCTCATTGTGTCCTGGATTTCCTGGATGTTTTGAGTTAGGATCTTTTTGCATTTTCCATTTTCTTTGATTGTTGTGCCGATGTTCTCTATGGAGTCTTCTGCACCTGAGATTCTCTCTTCCATCTCTTGTATTCTGTTGCTGATGCTGGCATCTATGGTTCCAGATTTCTTTCCTAGGGTTTCTATCTCCAGCGTCGCCTCACTTTGGGTTTTCTTTATTGTGTCTACTTCCCTTTTTAGGTCTAGTATGGTTTTGTTCATTTCCATCACCTGTTTGGATGTGTTTTCCTGTTTTTCTATAAGGACTTCTACCTGTTTGGTTGTGTTTTCCTGTTTTTCTTTAAGGACTTGTAACTCTTTAGCAGTGTTTTCCTGTTTTTCTTTAAGGACTTGTAACTCTTTAGCAGTGTTCTCCTGTATTTCTTTAAGTGAGTTATTGAATTCCTTCTTTATGTCCTCTACCATCATCATGAGATATGCTTTTAAATCCAGGTCTACCTTTTCAGGTGTGTTAGGGTGTCCTGGATTGGGCGAAGTGGGCGTTCTGGGTTCTGATGATGGTGAGTGGTCCTGGCTTCTGTTAGTAGGATTCTTATGTTTACCTTTCGCCATCTGGCAATCTCTGGAGTTAGTTGTTATAGTTGTCTTTGTTAAGAGATTGTTCCTCTGTTGATTTTGTTACCCTCTATCAGCAGGCGTGGGAGACAAGCTCTCTTCTCTGAGTTTCAGTGGTCAGAGCAGTCTCTGTAGGCAAGCTCTCCTCTTTCAGGGAAGGTGTACAGTTATCTGGTGTTTGGACCTCCTCCTGGCTGAAGGTGAAGGCCCAAAACAGGATCTTTCCCAGAAGCTGTGTTGCTTTGGCCAGGAAGGTGGCCAGTTGTCTGGAGTCGAAGATGTCGCCGCCTGAGAAGCTCTGTGGCTCTTGTCCGGAAGGAGGCCGGCCGTCTGGAGCTGAGGATGGCGCTGCCTCAGAAGCTCTGTGGCTCTTGCCGGGAAGGTGGCTGGTTGTCTGGAGCTGAAGATGGCGCCGCCCAGAAGCTCTGCGACTCTCGCCCGTCCCAGAAACGGCTGGCACTCTGTATTCCACACGGTCACCCGTGCAGCCTGCCCTCCGCGGAGTCCCGGAGCCAAGAAGGCTCCCGCCGGCGCCTGTGCCACAAACCTCTCAGGCTGGGCAGACCCCCGTGCTCTCACCAGGAAGGTGGCCTGCTGTCTCTATATTGAATTTCTTTGGACAAGTTGGAAGCTTAGCTGGGAGGCATCTTGCCATGAGGTCACCACTCATTTTATTCGATTTATAACATCAAGACTTTTTTTTAGCCTGTTTATCTCATAGAACAGACAATTTCCACTTTCTGTTGCTCCTTTTCCCCTTATAGTGTACATTTTGTATTTTTCCATACTGAGCTTGCTACTTTTTCTTATAAATCTCTATAAGAATTAACACTAATAACTAGACAACAGAGTCAACTCTTTGAGGTTTCCTCTGCCAATGTCATTAATCCAAAACGATTCAATTTAGCCTCGGGCAGACTTTTAGGACAAATGCAACAAACAAACAAGCAAACAAACAACAGTTTTATTCTTTGCCAAAATATCATAACAGACTGCCCTACCTAGGGATCCATCCCCTCTGCTGACATCAAACTCAGACACTATTGCTGATGCTAAGAAGTGCTTACTTACAGGAGCCCAGTGTAGCTGTCCCCTAAGAGTCTCTGCCAGAGCCTGACCATTACAGATGCTGATGTACACAACCAAACATTGGACTGAGTGCAGGGACTCCAATGGGGAAGTTAAGGCAAGGACTGTAAGCTGAAGGGGATTGCAGCCTCATAGGAAGAACAACAATATTAACCAACAGGGCCCTCTAAAGCTCCCAGGGACTAAATCCCAAACCAAAGAGTAAACAGGGGAAGCCCACAGCTCCTTCTGGGTATATAGCAGATGATTGCCTTGTCTGGCTGCAGTGAGAGGGGAGGTCCTTGGTCCTATGGAGGCTTGATTATCCAGGATAGGCTAGGAAGCAGGGGGAGGGAGAAGGGGATGGCAAGTTGTGGATTGGAGACTGGGAAGGAGGAATAACATTTGAAATGTAAATAAATAAAATAAGCAATAAAAATGAAAAATTAAAAAACAAAAACATTCTCTCGTCCAATAAAAATAATCTTTTTGTCTAAAACCACATAAGCCGAGCTCCCATGCTTCAAATAACCTTCAGCTGTCTTGTCACCCTTGTTCTTACTAGTATTGCCCTTTGAGCCCCACTTAAAGCTTGATCTCAAACAAAAGAATGCCCAGGCCTATCACAGCAATGCCTCAGTCCCTGGTAACAACTTCTGTGTTAGTTAGGGTTTTATTGCTATGAAGAGACACCGTGACAAAGGCCACTTTTATAAAATTTTAAGCATTCAAACAGATCATGGTGTAAGTCAATTTTTAAAGCATTTAAGAATAGGTGTGCTCTTCCCTGGAGAAGACCATTGATCCCACTTTTGCTTATAATCCTTTGCCTAGACTTGAGGCTCATTACCTTTCCCTAGTCCAGGCTATCATGTCTGTTAGTGTTGTCCTTGCTTAGGGTATCCATTACTAAATAACCCACTCAAGAATATACACATACAAAACTATTGCATAGGCAGATCAGGCTATATTTGTATGTTTTCACACACATATACAAACATAATTAAAGAGAAAAGTCATGAATTTGAAGATAGCTGAGACAGAGGTATATAGTAGACTTAGAAGTGGGGAAAATAATGTTACTATAATCTCAAAAATATTTGAAGTTTTAGAAAATAGATTGTAAGAGAATTAAGACAAATCTGAATTTATTCTATAATATGGCGTAATACTACTTTTGTTTCTCTGGATAGTCAAATCTGAAGCTGAATTAGTCAGTCTTTAAATATAACTCATGATATGATGTGCATGAAATCGTAGTAATAAAACATAACTTTCATGGAAAATGAACAGGCTCTTTGGTGCTGGGGAAATATAAGAACTGCTGAGGTAGAATCTGGTCTGTTCTCTCTAAAGGGCAATGCTAGTTTTAGAAGCAAAAGAATTTATTAAAAAGTCAGTGGTACCAACTCTAATGTTGATGTTTTTATTTTATTTTATTTTATTTTTAGCTAGACACAGGAACATTTATTTATTTTTTTAAAATTTTTATTAGGTATTTAGCTCATTTACATTTGCAATGCTATACCAAAAGTCCCCCATACCCACCCACCCCACTCCCCTACTCACCCACTCCCCCTTTTTGGCCCTGGCGCTCCCCTGTACTGGGGCATAAAAAGTTTGCGTGTCCAATGGGCCTCTCTTTCCAGTGATGGCTGACTAGGCCATCTTTTGATACATATGCAGCTAGAGTCAAGAGCTCCGGGGTACTGGTTAGTTCATAATGTTGTTCCACCTATAGGGTTGCAGATCCCTTTAGCTCCTTGGGTACTTTCTCTAGCTCCTCCATTGGGAGCCCTGTGATCCATCCATTAGCTGACTGTGAGCATCCACTTCTGTGTTTGCTAGGCCCCGGCATAGTCTCACAAGACAGGCTGAGAAAGAAACTAGGGAAACAACACCCTTCTCAATAGTCACAAATAATATAAAATATCTCGGCGTGACTCTAACTAAGGAAGTGAAAGATCTGTATGATAAAAACTTCAAGTCTCTGAAGAAAGAAATTAAAGAAGTTCTCAGAAGATGGAAGGATCTCCCATGCTCATGGATTGGCAGGATCAACATTGTAAAAATGGCTATCTTGCCAAAAGCAATCTACAGATTCAATGCCATCCCCATCAAAATTCCAACTCAATTCTTCAACGAATTAGAAGGAGCAATTTGCAAATTCATCTGGAATAACAAAAAACCTAGGATAGCAAAAACTCTTCTCAAGGATAAAAGAACCTCTGGTGGAATCACCATGCCTGACCTAAAGCTTTACTACAGAGCAATTGTGATAAAAACTGCATGGTACTGGTATAGAGACAGACAAGTAGACCAATGGAATAGAATTGAAGACCCAGAAATGAACCCACACACCTATGGTCACTTGATCTTCGACAAGGGAGCTAAAACCATCCAGTGGAAGAAAGACAGCATTTTCAACAATTGGTGCTGGCACAACTGGTTGTTATCATGTTGATGTTTTTAAACTGTAAAGTAAAAGCCATTAGCAGAAGGCTATCGCCTGAGTCATTTCAGAGAAGAGAAGGAAGCAATTGCCTTAGTCTCATGGTAGCAGTATTTCATGTGCACAAGTGCCAGTGAAAGAGGCCTTGGGCTTTTGTCTTGTTTTGTTTTAGGATTCATAATACCATGCTCCATTTCTATCCTCTTTGGAAATAAAAATGGTTTGCCCCAGGGTCCATAGATCTTCCTATTAGAATTTATTTTTGAGATGATCAGTGATTGTGGGCCAGGCAGTCTGAGACAAGCACACTTAAGTTAAAGCACAGCAAGAGCCTGTAGCTCAGTAATTCATGAGCAAATTAAGATTTCCTTTCCATTAAGTTACTTGATTCTCCTGATGATTGAAAAATTACAGTGTCTATCAAATTTGTTCTTAGACATGCATTTATGCTCTTAAATTGATTTTAAGTAAATGCTTTCTTTGAAATTACAAAAGAGAGTAGATTTGAAACAGAGTAACAGGGTATAATAATTCACTTTCTTGTTCTTTATCATGTCTTACAACATTTGAACCATGAGACAATTTAAAATCCACTATTTACTCACTGCCTGTTATTTATGGAGTATTGTTTAATACTTCACATCTAAAAATCACTTCACCACACATTTCACTCATATTTCATGCAACCTTGGCATGATTATTCTACTTTAAAAATATAATCTGATGCTAACACTTCAATATCTGTTAAAGAAGAGATGATGAAGCATTAGAAGTTAAAATAAAGAAAAGAAGTTAAAAAGGATCCAAAGGATAAGAAAAGTCAAGGAATGTATGGTAGCACAACATCAGTTCATGAACACAGGAACTCTGTGTCCTGCGAGTGTAAGAAAGGAACATGCCAAACACAAAGCAGAACACGAATTTACATGGCTACTGCCTGCACTAAGTATATCAAACAATTTTATTCTGGGATCAGCCCTCTAGAATAGATCTAAAAGATGTTAGTTTAAAGCAGGCATATTTGTCTTCTGCCTCCTAAAATCTTTCCATCACCTCTTCTGGGGGCTTCCCTGAGTGTTGGGTTGGGTTCTACATGTATCAGTTAGTGTTGGATGTCTCCCAGTCAGTGATTAAATCTTCTACAATTGTATGTCCCTCTACTCTTGTAACTTCCATCGAAGCTACAGCAGACTCTATGTTAAATCATGACAAATGAAAATACCACGTAGCACTAAAATAAATTTGGACATTCATCATTATTAATTTCCACAGGAGAGCTAATTTTCACATTTATAATTGAATTCCCCCTTTTAAAATTGTCAGTTAGTTACATAACTTAACTTTATGACTTACTGCATCATTTGCGTTATTAATCACAAATAATTTGATAAATATGATGTCATAAATGTATTAATATATTAACCTTATAATATTTATATTTAGTTACTCCTTGATAAACAAATATGGACACCAAATTATTTTAGGTTTTAATTTAAGATTATTTTCTGGAATATAAAATTGCTAATATAATTGGTCACAACCCTGTTTTGAAATGTAAACATATTGTATGATATGTTTAAACTTGAGAGTACCTATTTTCTATAAACCCTACATTTTAGTTATATGATTTCATTCAAACTTTTTCTTACAGATTTACAAAATATAAAAACTATCATCATTTACACATCATTCACATTTACCATACTATGCAACAGCATTCCAAATTTCTTGCCACGAATTACAACTTAAACAGAGTAATCAACTTCTGACATGACACCCTCTCTTCCACTTTTCCCTGGTATCCACCATTCTATTCTTATCATTTTAGATTACTCATATGATCACAGTCATGTGGCTCTGATCGTCTGTTTCAGTATTTTTCATAGAACATAATGTTCTCTCTCTACCCATGTTGCCATCAATAACAGAATTTCATTGTTTTGTTAATCCTGAATAACACGTCATGAAATATAAGGATATTTATTTAGTCAAGATTTTATATGTATCATAACTCAAATGTAATATTATATATTCATAAATATTTAAATTGACACATACTTATAAAAGCTCATAAATATATGAGCTTCAAAGTAATGATTAAATTAAAATCCACTATTTTAACTGATAGTCTTATTAAAGAACCTCATATATGACATCTGTAATAATTATCAATTAAAATCGGGATTAGGTTACTACCCCTAAAAGCAAAGATCCAAGCAAATAAGTATTCCTCTAGTTTGTAATTTTGTATGATAGTTAAAACTGGAGAAGGGACTACATTTCTGGCATGCACTGTCATTTGAAGTATGATAGAAATTTGTGATAAAAAGACACTGGTCCTTTAATTACCTTATTTATTCTAAGATATGATTATTTTTCATTTCATAATTGATATATAATGACCATTTGAATAACATTGTTTATAGAAAAAACACCAAATCATGTAAGAAACTTGAGAGATTTCCAGAACTAGAACAGAAAACATTTTTTTTTCCCTGAACAGCAAGTCACCAACTAAGATTATAGCACAGTCAGCCTCTGAGGAAGCTATGAGGTCCAGTGACTATTGTCCATGTCTTCAGTGATGCTTATCACATTCTTTATGAGGCTCAAAATTACTTGAGCTCAGTCTTTGGGCCTATAATTGTGTTCATGTCTAATACATTGTATAGGACACACAGAAGAACTGACTTTTCAAGGGGCTTAGGTTTCAAATCTGTTGTGTAAATTAGGCTAAGTAAAACACTAATTTTGTCCTTTGTCTCCTTGTTTGGAATTATTCATTGTTATGTTGTTTAATTCGGAATTCCTATTCGGAGTGCCTTAACTTCTTTGCACAGTTCTGTGCATAACACCTGAAATGGAAAAGGTCTACAATGTCAGAATTTTTGGTTTCTGTTCATAAATAAAATAGGAGATATCTCAAAGGAATGACAGGTCACATCTTGACTCTTACCAGCATCTGACCTCCTTTCAAGACTTGAACTTTCACCTGTGCTTTGCCTTGTAATGCTACATTTGTTATTATTTCCTTGTATCTCCCTAGCTTCACCAGTTCCTGTCACTTCCCAATAGCATGATGCTGAAGACTGGATTTTACTATGTAAACGTTTTCAAGACACTGAAGATTTGAAGTATTTTTTAATATAGCCAACTTTTCTCATAACAAGTCCTTTATTAGAATCAGGTAAACACACGCATTGTTAACATCATGACTGTAGAAGATTACACTCCTTTTCATGGTTCCTTTTATTTATTATTGTTGTATTTCTTTATCTAGATTTGCTACTATCTTCCATATGTTCCTAGTGTGCTTCTTTCTACTTCATATCCCCCTTTTGACACAAGCCTTCTCCTGAATCACTTAACTTGACCTTTTCATTAAGCAACATAATATGTAGCCTCACTACAAACTCAGAGTCATAAAGACCAATCAGGAATGGATAGAATCTACTAAAAACATGAGCAAAAGCCAACACTCTGACCTATCTCATACATCAGTGTTTCAGAAAGAAAAAAAAAAATTAAGTCGGTTTGAAAGGAAGAAGAGCAGGACATGGGAAGAACTGAAGAAGGGTAATAGGCATAAAATATATTGGAAGAAAAACATTTTCAATAAAATGGGGGGGGAATCCAATTCTCAAATATTTTTAGTATCCCTCCACTGTATACAGCAATGATTTCTACATGGATGTGCATATACTACAACATGGACAACATACTGTATTCTAAATACAGCTTTACAGAAAAATGTTTTCTATATGTATGTGATAATTCCCTTGTCCAGATGTATAGTCAAAATATAACACTTACAGTGTATTTTATTCATGTACCATTCTAGCTTTTATTGAAAATATATGTTTAAAAAAGAATATCGTGTACACTGCTCTGCATTTTCTGTTAAATTGGTTGGAGTAAATAATGAAATATTTCATCTCTCAAAATAATGATGCTCTAGACAGATCAGAATGTTGGCTTTGACTCATCATTTTGTAAGATGCTATCTATGTCCAATTGGCCTTTATAATTCTGGGTTTTTAGTGAGGTAACATAATATATTGGAATGTCAAAACTGCTTTTTTTTTTTCAAATTTCAAAAAGAAACAATTCCCTCAAGTTAGACCAGTCATTGGTTGGCCACTCCCACAAGCTCTGAGCCACCACTACCACAGTGCTTCTTGCAGGTAGGACAGGTTGATAGATTTTGTGTCTGGGTTGATGTCCTATTCTCACCATCCAGAGCCTAACCTGGTCACAGAAGATGACCAGTTCAGGCTCCATATCCTCTATTACTAGGAGTCCTTGCTAGGGTTACCTTCACAGGTTCCAGGAACTTTCCACTCCATGAAGTTTCCACATTACTCCTAAATGCTTACACATTTCACTCATCTCTCCCACTACTCTCTGCCTCCATCCTTTCCTCCCCACCTTAACCCTCCTTTACCCATCACTACCTGCCCTGAGTTCAATCACTCAATCTATTGTAATTCTTCTCCCTAGACATAAGTGAATATCCTTCATTTAATAGCTAATATGCAATTGTAAGTGAGTACATATGTTTGTATTTATGTGTCTTTGTTTCCTTACTCAGGATGATATTTTTCCTATTTCAACCCATTTGCCTGTAAATTTCTTGATGTCAGTTTTCTCTAATACCCTTGAAATAATCCATTTGGTAAATGTATCACAATTTCTTCATCCATTTTCAGTTCAGGGATATCTAGATTATTTCCAGTTTCTGGGTATTATGAATAAAGCTATGAACATAATTTTAAAAAAATGTTCTGGTGGCAGGATAGGGTATCATTGGGGTATGTGACCAAAAGTGGTATAGCTGTTTCATGACAGATATCAATTTTCAATGATTTTCTGTGGAATGACCAAATTGATTGACAGTGGATGTACAAGTTTACAGTCCCACCACCACTGGTGAAGTCTTTGCCTTGCTCTACATCCTTGCCAACATGAACAGTCATTTGGGCTATTTATCCTCGCCATTCTGGCAGGTATAATATGGAATCTTTGGGCCATTTTGATTTGCATTTTCATGATAGTTAAAGATGTTGAACATTTAACTGTTTCTCAGCTATTTGAAATCTCTCTAAAAATACCTGTCTGTTTAGACCTGTACCCCAAATTTAATTTGAATCTAACATTCTTCTTAAAATGTACATATTCCAACAATAGTTGTATGTATACTTCCAGTTGGTTCATAAATCCTCATTATATGTATATACCTAAATATATGTATCTATATCTAATCTATATCATATATATACATAACTATTATAAATCTATACAGTCATATTGTACGTAAGTTCTACATGCTGCTTTAGTAATTAGTTCCTTTAAATTCTAGTTCCTTATCTTTGAATTGCAATGTCATTCTTTCAAGTGATCTTACTAATGTAATCAACTGATCTTATTCTGCAATCTTTGAGTTCTCCAATGACTTTCAAATTAAGTTTAATACAAATGGAGGTTCCTGTAGTTTACTTGCAAAAGCTCTCTTTTATGAGCTCCCTTCTATGAAACAAGCATATAAAGGTAAATCTATTTGGCTACAGGTTTAGAGTTCTTCTTGCTCTGATTTGGCCAGTTATTACTACATGGTCACACTGAGTTTCAAGGATGTGCTAGTTTCTGTACAAAACAATGTCATTCATAGTTGAACCAAGTACAGCATCTTTACCAGAAAGTAGCTCTTCATTTTTTAAAATGAGGACCCAGCATTCAAGTGTATATTTAGCAAACCACAAGACACCTACTTTTTTATTCTCAGCTGGCAAACAATTTAAAGTTTTCTTTTCTTAATTTTTCTTTTTCTTTTATTTATTTTTAATTTTTCAAGACATGGTTTCTTTATGCATTCCTGGATATCCTGGAACTCACTCTGTAGACCAGGCTGGACTTGAACTCAGAAATCTACCTGCATCAATGTTTTCTTATTTTAGAAAACACAAGCTACTAAAAGAATGAAAATAAAGTTAAAACATAGCAAAAGCTGTACTGTAGGAAAAAGCATGATAATGTATGAGTTGTAAATAAATGGAAAAAAGACACATGAAAAAATATGTTAGAAATTTTATGAACACATGAGATGGGAAGAAATCTCAAATACTGTCAATAAATCATACACATACCTATTTCTGATATAAAAACCCCATCAAAACTACATATATAGAACTTTTGTTTTCAAAACTGTGATTACATGATATTTTTAAGATAATGGATTATATCAAGTTATAATGGAAGGGAAGTTCCATCAATTATAATAGTCTTAGGGTTTCTATTGCTGTGATGAGACATGACCATGGAAAACTTTCTAAGGGAAGACATTTAATTTGGGTCTAGCTTAGAGTTTCAGAGGTTCAGTCTATTATTAATGCAGGAACCATGGCAGGCATGGTGCTCAGGAAAGCATTGAAAGTTCTAAGTCTTGGTCCACAGACAGTAGAATGAGATCATTCTATATTGGACATAACTTGAGCATATGACATTTCAAAGTCCACCCACACAGTAACACACTTTCTCCAACAAGGCCACACCTACTCCAAGAAAACCACATCTCCTAATACTTCCATTCATTCAAAGACATCAATCTATGTGGTCAAATATTTAAATCACCACAATACAGACATTCTGTGAGAAAAATCAGAATATGTAATTTACTAATGTTCATGTAATATTAAAACAAAGTTGAAAAATTCATGGAATTTTCTGATAACAAAATCCTCAACAAGTTATGGAAAGTACAAATAATACAATAGAAATCTCTATGACTTAAGTCTCTAATTAAAGGAAAGATGTCCAAATAACTATCCAAATAGTGGTTACCTGTGTAATATGCTTATAATGAAGTATTAAAAACAAAAAATAGATTTATCTAATTACAAAAATACAGCCACATAGTCTTTAAGAAAAGCTCCAGTGTATAATATTGTCAATGCAAAAACACAACTTTTACATTGAATATGAGATAGTTAATTTTGTATCTAAATTATGTGTTGGCAATATATACTAGAGACTTTTCTTATGTTGTAACTCAAATGATTTGTAGAAATCAGAGAAAAATTTTCCAATCTAAGGAAAGAGGTGCTAACCAAGGTTCAAAAAGCATAAGACTCACGAAATAGACAGGACCACAAAAGTAAATTCTCCACTTCAGAAGTGTTTAAAATTTTTTTTTTCTTTTATCCAAACTTGCCAAGTGGTATAACAGCTTTATGAGACTTAGAGAGAAGTAATTATATGATTATCTGTCTTTTCTCATTATAAATACACATAAAGTTATTGTGGATACATAATTGGAATTTTCCATTTGAGTCATAACCTAGCAAATAACAGTTGTGTTCATAAGTTTATCAGCTGTATTTTATCTTGAGGGCATTATTTCTTTTGTTTTTGTTCTTTTGTTGTTGTTGGGTTTTTTGTTAGTTTGTTTATTTGTTTGTTTTTCTGAGACAGGGTTTCTCTGTATAGCCCTGGCTGTCCAGGAACTCACTTTGTACACCAGGCTGACCTCGAACTCAGAAACCTGCCTGCCTCTGCCTCCCGAGTGCTGGGATTAAAGGCGTGCACCACCACACCAGGCAAAGACATTATTTCTTGAGGTACTCAATTTCCACCGGATCGTGCAATATGTCTTTTGCCTCTTCACCAAAGTTCTTTGAGCCTTGAAGAGAAAGATTTGATGGAGACATACAATTTAGCATTTAGTGAGCGTATCAAAATCTTTCAATCTCTGCACAGTGTTTATTTATAGGTCTGCATTTGATTCCATCTACTGCAGGTAAAATCTTCGCAGAAGATGGCTGAGCAAGACAATAAATTTAAAATTAACTTTCTCTAATGCTGTCCCAGTGCTCAGTAGACAAACCACATTTAAAGGCAAGCCCCATTACCAGCAATAGATGGGCAAGTTAGAACAAACTCAGTGGTACTTTTCTAGATATTTGTCTCATAATGATCTGTCTGGGGAATTTTCTTGGTCCTATGAAGAAAGAACAACACGCATACAAAGCCAGGCACCCTAAAATGCCAGCAGATTTTAAAGGCCATGAAAATCAAAGCGTATTAAAACAGTGTATAACACATTAGGTACCTAGTTCAGACCACTATATCCAGAAATATGACAGTCATAATCAAGGACCATATACTTGTGAAATTCTTAAATTTTAAATATTAATAAATACGAATAAACAATATTGTGAGGTAATATGTGTTCATTACAATGATACACATTAGAATCTTATTCACAAATAGAAAATATGATAATTGGAGTAAGTTGTTTTTCTTGAGAAGGTATACAAGTATTGAAGGAATAAAAGAAATTCTGAAAATAAATACAACAGAAATCCATGTCTAACAATTGTCTTCAAATATGTAAAATCACATGTTCATAGCTCATGCTAAATAAATTTTAAAATACATTTTAAATTTATTTTTGACATATTCAAGTTATGTTTATCTCTAATTTGCAAAAGATAACAAAATAACACAGCAACTTCTCTACCACATATTGCTATATTTCCAAATAGAATATCTCTGAGCATATTATATTTCATTAACAAGTCATATTAATGAGCTGTGTTTCTTTTCATCATCATGAAAGTTTTATGTGTATATTTTTATATATTTATATATACACATATAAATTAATTCTATCAGAACAATGACTATTTCTTTTAATGATATCTATATCTATATATCTATATTTATCTATCTACCTATCTATTTAATTCCAATCATTTGCATGCTCAGAACCATTATTATATTTTATATAATTATATATTATACTATATATTTATATATAGCATATAATAATATATAGCAGCATAAATATATTACAGGTAACATATTGTTATACATTTATGCTACTGTAAATTCTACTTTATTTGAATCAATTAATTAAATTATTAAGTGTATGAAATGATTTTCTTCAAAAAATCTGTTTTTTTAATATAATTTTATTTGTGTTTCATTTTTACACTCCATATTCCATTCCCCACCCTTCCCTATCCACCCTCTGACTGCTCCAGATCCCACCCCTCCTCTCCACCCCACCCCATCTCCACTTGGATGCCCCCAACCCCACCTCACCAGACCTCAAAACTCCTGGGGCCTCCAGTCTCTTAAGGGTTAGGTGCATCATCTCTGAATGAACACAGACCCGGAAGTCCTCTACTGTTTGGATGTTGGGAGCCTCATATCAGTTGTTGTATGCTGTCTGTTTGGTGGTCCAGTGTTTGAAAATTTTGGGGGGGTCCAGATTAATTAAGCTGAATTAGGGAAGGCTCAAACAAATCTGTTAATGATGTTTAGTATGATAATAAATTAGGGTAAAAGACATCAATTGTCTCAATACATGCTAAAATGGCATTTTCAAATTTAACTTGGAGGCTGTAGAGATGACTCTGAATAAATCACTCTTATATAGGGCCTAAATTAGTTTCCAGAATCCATGTCTGTCACTCATCATTGACTATAGTTCAAGTTTCTGGTGGTATTGTTCTTTATCTAACCTTTTCAGGTATCTGCATGCTTGTGGATATATCCACACACAGACACATATAAATATACACAATGAAAATAAAACAAATCTTCAAAATTGATTTTTCTTGTCAAAACATATCTCAGCATACAGTAGAGCATAAAGTATATTACAAAATAAAACCTTTACTTTGAATCCAGATTGTTTACAATCTCACCGTAATTATTTCTCATTCACTTCTAAATGAAGAATATTTTCAAATGTGCAACCATAATACAAAATTCTTAGAGCAATTCTGCAATTGCTTCTCTTCTGCCTTGGTGCATTTTAGATTTAATATAGTTTCCTTAGAAAGTCAAAGAGCTTTTCCCAAACTACATCTTGAAACCATAAGAAACATGTTCTTTGGCCCAATGTCTACTACTTCCCATTTCACACATATATTTTAGAAACCACAGATTAGAGGCATGTTTCCTTTCTTGAAGAATAACACTTTTGTGTAAATCTACAGTTATTAGTCATTAATGCCATTTGTGGATATATCTTTAGAATGTGAGCCAAACTCACATTTACTCAAGGAACATCACAGATCAGGCTGGGATTAAACCCCAGAATAAACCTTTTTATCCTATTAAGCTTGTTCAACTTCCTCTTTTTCTACATAAGTTGGAATATTATTAATATTCTCCAGGAATCACTGCTGAAACTTTGACTCAGTTGAATGTACTTCAAATGTGTAAATTACCTTCAATACCTTTTAGGAAATTTTGAGTTGAATAGGGCAAGTTCAGCAGTTATGAATTGGGAAGTAAGAAAAACATAGTTTTTGAAACCTGAAGTTTCTGCCTGCTTATTCCTATAGTCTCTTCATTTTATAATACCATGGGTAGGTAAGGGATTTGTGAATGATAATAAATGTGCAACTAAATAGCTACATCCATGCCAAAGACATCAAGCAAATCTGTTATGTATCTTCTCTGAGTTTTTATTTTCATGCTTCCTATACAGGTAAATTTTAAATATATGTGAAATAGAAATCCATGTGTCATATAAGATATGATCTAATTAATTAATAAAATAGTTATAATATCTGTATTCCCCAAAGTAGGTTTTATATTAGGATGTAAGTACACTACTATAACTTCTTTTAGTTAAACCATGTAATGACCCTGAAAATACACAGACCACTCACCCAGATGTAGGAGAAAAACTGACTGACAGGCCCACTCTTGACAGTCTACATCATGCCATGTCCTCTTTCACCACTCTCCTGCAGCCAGGCAGTAACCAGGGCAAAGTACCAATTCAGATCCCTAGAATCACCCAAGAGCCCCATCCTTCAATAGGCTTCCCAACAATTTGACAGTAGTAGTCCCTTCCTCTTCAACTGTTTCCATTCGACCTTATTCCAGAGACTAAGTGTTGTTGCAATTGTCTTAATTCCTTTATCTTCTAAAGAAGATAAGAACCCTGGTTATAGCCTTTCTTTAGAGTTTCCTTTTCCTCTTCCCTTTAAATATTTTTTTACTTATACATCCATGTTGTCAGTTCTTCTTGGACTCATAATCTGACAGGTTTGCTCTGTGTGTGACATTGAGTTTTATGTTTACATTATATTTTATTTACAAGTAGGATTTCACAAAATGGAAAGAAAGAAGTTTGAAACATTCTTCAAATTTACTGAATATATTTTCATCAAATGTAATACAAATCATCACATACTATACAAAGAGAAAGAAAAAATAAATAAGCTACTGAATGTTTTAAATCCTTAAAATGATAAGCATATCTCCCTTCTAGGTTGGGCTTAGTTGTTTGATTTTTAATTACAAACCTGCTGTTTTAGAATCAGTAAAACCGAGATCTAATGTTTTCATTGTAAATAGATGTTTTCTCAATATGGATAGGAATAATAAAAATTCAATTACTTGTAGCTAATGTCTTGGCAAATAACAATTTTAATCTCAAAAGTTATACTAATAAAATACCTTGCCTTGTTTATTTACAAATGTGTGCTTACATGTTTGACAGCCAAAGAAGAAAGATAAATGGTAAGGTATACATTTTGTACATCTACTTTAGTTCAGAGGCCCTTGGGAAAAACAGTGAATAAATCCCTAATGTATTAGTGACAATTTGATTTTATTATTGGCTTTCCTAATTTTAAAAATAGCAACTTTTGAAGAACTAGCTAACTTATTTTTAGCACTATTTTGAAGCAAGTGAGAGGTTTTTAAGTGAGCTTCTGAAGGATGGAAAATCGAGAAGTTCAGGAACTTCTCAAGGTCATATCTAAAAAAAAAAAGAGTCCAGGTAAATTCAATCTGTAGTAACTGCACAGCTAGGCTAATTGACGAGTCTGATTGCTTAAATGCCTTTGGCTTTCTGAAATAACTTATAGAGTTTGCACAATTATGCTTGGAAAACTGGATTTTTCCCTTTCATTAATTTACAGAACTTGAAAAAACATTAACTAAGTTATACCAGGCTAAGTTTTAGAACTCTAAATTTCTTGGATTTTATCCACTTTTATAATGTCATTCTGACTATTTAAACATAGAGGTTCTGTTTTTGACATCTGTGTTATGGCAATACTATTAGCAAAATAGCCTATGCAAAGTTGATGAGAACTTGGACAAACATTTTTAAAACTAAAGCCTTTTAAGTAGTTACCATGCCACCAAGAAGCTTCCACTCATCTGACAATCACTGAAGATTGATAGGTGTGTATGAGTGTGTGTGTGTGTGTGTGTGTGTGTGTGTGTGTGTGTGTATGTGTTACTTACATGTGGTCTGGAAAATGCTACTGAGGACTTCCTCGTGTATTTGCTATTAGTTTTCTTCTTGCCAATCATTTCAAATGTTGCAGTGCAGTATTTTATGAAACTATATAAAATTATTTGTATCTTTCACAGTGTGCTTCATACCTCTCCCTTTATCTGTCTATCTATCTATCTATCTATCTATCTATCTATCTATCTATCTATTACTTAAAAATAGACATAAGTTCATTTCTAGTTCATTTTTAGATGAGAATGGAAACAGTTTCTTACTACTGAATTTTAACACTGGTCTTGAATAAGAGCTAAATAAGGTGTTTTTAACATTTGTTCAGTATTCTTTGAAATCCTTAAGTTTCTATAACATTCACAGGCTTATTTTTGAAATAAAATGTTACACCTGTTACTGTTGTATTAATTAAGAAGTATTTTATAATTGCTAGCTTAGTTTCAAGTTGTTTGTCTCTATTATAATATGTTTTTTAAGGAAAGAGGAAAAGGAAGAAATAAAAAAAAGTAGTAAAGGAAAATGAGAGAGGGGAAGGGGAGGGAGAGGGGGAGGAGGAGGGAGAGGGAGAGAGGGAGGGGGAGGGAGAGGGAGGAGAGGAGGAAGGCCTGCAAGTAGTCAGACTGGCTGTGGTGTCTCCTAGGCCTATAATCCTAGCATACAGGAGAAGACATGTGAGACATACAAAGGTCACCATCATCTGATTAGAGTTAGGGTGACTAGCTTAAACTCTAGGGGATCTTGTTTCAAAATTATACATGGCAAAACAAAATAGACTAGGAAGAAAATTCTCAGTACTTTAGGGTGTCAATGAGGTAGGGACTCACAATTCTCTTACCTCATCACTCCTATTTCCAGTGACACTTAGTATCTCTCTGTGACTTCATGATATTAATCACTGTAGTCAAACATATAAGTTTAGACATTGAAGTGGGGTTCCATACCTTACATTTCTGCTTGTATTCTTCTCTATTGCTTTCAGTCCACTCATGACATGTTGTTAGCACCCATTCACCTAATGTCAACATTTGGATTCAAGTAAACTTTATTGATAAAATACTAATACAGACTTTAATATTACATTGTTTTGAATATTACCTATGGGTTAATTATTATACTGATATGGCTTTTAAACATTTTATGTCTTTCCTAAGTGTAATGAATTTCATTTATATGAATCTCATTATTTTACTATGAAAAATTTAGTAGCACTTATTGTACTTAAGATATCTTAACAGTAGATATTTCTTGTCTTACTTTCTGATATCTAATTCTATTTCACTGATACTTTCTTCTTTACTAACTATCCCTACTATTTTACATTTAAAGAGATTTTGTTTGTTTGCTTTTGCTTTGAGACAGCTTCTTACTTTACAACTCAGGGTTGTCTAGGATTGATAGGAATCCTCCTACTGTAATCCCTGGAGATTACAGATGGAAGCTACCTTGATTGCCTAAGAGGTTTTGTTTTTTTTTTTAATTGAATACAATGCAATATGATTACATCTACACAACACTACATTCTCCAATTAAATTCCCTCCAATATGACACTCAACACGTACCTCACCGTCATTCCATCCCTCTGCCGTGCCTCTCTCACATAACTCACTAAGGTCGTAACTACATGGTAAGACCCTATTGCTGGATAGACCACATAGTTTTGCTACAGGACATAGAGAAATCAGCCTGAATTCCACGTGAAAATGTCTTCCCTACTGGCTATATTTCTTAGTGCCAGAAGGTAATATGCAGGCTGATAGGGGAGAAGAGACATCAGTGGTCTTACCCAGTACTACAAATAACCGCCCCGCCCCCCCCCCCCCCGGAAGGAGAAGTTTGTCAACTGCTTCAATACTGACATAGCTGCTATGGAATGATTCATCCTCATCACATTCTGATTATTCTGACTTTCTGTGTGAAGTGCACCATGGAAAATTAACAGTGGACACATGCTCAAAAGAGAATTATATTCCCTTTCCTAGTGAAAGAAAGATGAAATTTCAAGACCTGTAAGTCATATATAAAGTACTCAGAAATTGCTGGTTGTTTGTGAGTCTAGAGGCTGCCTGGGGCTGAGAAAAAAGAAAAGCAAACCTGGGTATGCCCCGTAGTTAAAATATTCCTGGGAACAGCTTAACCTTAAAGATAAAGAGGAATGTGAGGACATAACAGGGCTGTCTAAACTGAGTCAACAATTCACAGAACTCTGACAACCTGCACGTACATGTAATTTTTCTGCTGATGTTTGAATAAGCCAATAGTGTGTTGATATGCTGAATTCCACATCCTTAAGACCCTTAACCCATAAAAACTCCTAGCCTCGTGGCCATCATCCATTATCTCCTGTGTGGTATGCATGTCAGCCCGGAGCTCCATAATTAAATGACCTCATGTAATTACATCAAGATGGTCCTTCACGATTTTTTGGGTGCACGCCGAATCGGGTATTGAGTTGGGGTTTCCCCACTAGGTTCTATCACTAGCAACTAACCATTGAGAGTAGTTCCACCAATAAGGGACATGGCATGAAGAACACCCTTATTATCTATGCTCAGATTAGGCTTGCTGTGTTTTCAGCAAGTCTTGTGCAAGTAGCAACACATGAGCTCCTCTCAGTTCATGAGTGTAATAGTTATGTCATCCTTAGGAGACAGAATTTCCTAGCACTCTTCTTCACCCTTAAGACCTTCCATTCTTTCTACTTCCTCTTCAACAGGGTTTCCACAGCTTTGGCCAAGCTTGGAGGGGCACAAGTGTTAACTTCTATGCTCCATTCAGGCCTGAGTCCTCAGTCTGTGATTCTCTGCACTTTGACCAGAAGCATCTCATCTTTCATTAATTACTTCACATGGAAAGAAAAGTTGATCTGACAAAGTTTAAGAACAGTCTGTATCTATGAGTTTATTTAGAAGGTATTTTTGGGGGGAGGGGGGTTGAGACAGTGTTTCTCTGTGTAGCCCTGGCTGTCCTGTAACTCACTCTGTAAACTGGTCTCAAACTCAGAAATTCTCCTGCCTCTGCCTCCCAAGTGCTGGGATTAAAGGTGTGTGCCACCAGGCCCGACTTTAGAAGGTAATTTTAATGAAATGGAAACGTCTAGTTCTTTGGAAAGTTAGTTCTATCAAATAATGTTTTGCTGGGGCACACAGGTGAAAGAAGGTCTTGTAAAGCAAATGCATGAAAGACTCTTTTCCTGAAGCAGATACAGGTGAAAGGATGTTTTGATATAGCAAACATGTGAAAGGACCTGGAATGAAGGAGTATGAATATGATCCCATAGACAGTGGGAGATGAGCACGGAGCCTTGGTTTGGTTTGCTCTGCCTTGTTATTCTTCACTAAAGACACACATATATTGGTTCTCCTTACATAGCACTGTTAAATTGTGATAACTCTGCCATTGAGAGAAACTTGCCAAGAACTGCTTGTGAGGTTCCTGAGGCAGCTTTCTGCTCCTGCAGCCTCATCCCAGGCCAGGTGGTGAGGCTGTTGGTTTCTTCAGGATTGACTTACAGGTGCTTAATGTCTGATGTCTCCTTGTTGAAAGGACTGGACTACAGCTGCTGGTTCTTGTCTGGTAGCTACATGCTTTGAGGACTGGTCTGTGGCTGCTGAATCATATATGGTATTTGATATGGAACTGAACTGCTGACAAAGAAGATCAATCTTGTCCCAAAGAAATATTGCTGAACTGCTCCACTTCCCCTGTATCCTAATAACTTTTTTCCCACTACCTCTGCTGGGTGGTGGGCTAGATGAGAGGATGAGTCCTCTAAAAAGCTCTAAAAGTAGGTTCCCAAAAATGTATGTACAACTTGACAACTCTGACAATTAGCAAAATTACCATACCACATTTTACTCTAGGATATAGATTACAGTATTAAGGATGAAATTTCTTCTTGCAAAGACAAACCAAAAACAGATCAGAAACCAGTGATTCACTTACAACAATCATGTCGATATTTTATTGTATCTATAAACCTATAGCTACCTTTCTCTTGGATAATGGTTATTAAATTATGCAGTGCCCAGGTCCAAATCAGACCATTGACGTGTTTTCTCCCTGAGCATCCTCCAAAACAGCATGAAACCTATGTAGAAGAGAGGCATTTCTAGGCGAGATAGAGATTAAATTTCTAGAAAGTTCTTTGCAAAAGTGGGTGGTATTTTCAGCAGAATCATCTTTACCATATAGATATGGTAAGGAAATAAGGAGAGTGGTAATCTGTGTGGTTTTGGAGCCTTCCTCATATGGCCTGACGAATAAATTATAGGGAGGCATCTTGTGCCTCGCCTTGTGATAGTCATTGAATAAATGTGTCTGCATAGGCTCATGAATACAGAACAAGTTCTCAAGCTCATTTAATCTTTTTAAACATATTTTGAGATTAGCTTACTAATTAGCTGGTTCCTATCAAGTTTTTTCATGTGTACTTAGTTTTGGTTTACCCAACTATTATTTATTATACTTATTGTCCACTGCCCTCACCTCCAGTTAATCCTTTAATCTCCCATATCTTTCACATAGCAAATATTATACAACACATAAAATTTATTTATATTCTTTTTGCCTAGCCCTCTTTTTTTGGTTTTATTTCCTGACACACCTGCTCCCATCACTGTTTAAGGCTTTCCACACTTAGCCAATATCTCTACTTTGTAGCTGTTTAAAGCAAACTATATTGATTTCATGAAATCAGATTCCCCTTACTTTGCATTGGAGAAGCCAAATCATAAAAAGTACTATCATGGGTGTAAAGTCCTAGTTTTGGTAAAGACATCAGAAATCAACTCTTAGAGCACAATTGCTTCTATAGCTGCCAATTGACACCACATTATCACAGGAACACTATGATATGGGCAGTGATACATAAACACCTGCGTCTCCAGGACACTGAGGGGAAATAAAACCTGCACTTTATTCCGTTCTCATATAAGTTATCAGCTACTAGAACCAATATATAGAGAAACACATCAAGAACTTAGTTTCAAAGAACTGTGAGGAAACAAATTTTAAGTTTACCAAACTCTGTCAATTAAAACACTGCTTGAAAGAAATTTTTGCAGAATATTTTTCAGCCTGTGTATGAGGAAGGGTACTATGTTACATCCTGTACTAGCTGAACACAGCAAGAAGACCTATACAAGGATGAGACAAAATGGTTAATTTTAAATTGAATAACTGTTGTCTTAAATGCAGACTTTAATTAATATTAGGAACAAGTTCACTTGTTTATTCTTTAAACCTTTTTATTAATTTTTCATATATTATTTTTGGATCATATATTTTCACTCCCTCAGCGCTTCCCCAATTTCCCCAACTTTCCTGTAGAATTCATATTCTTTCCCTCTTTTATCCTCTCTCAGAAACAAAAACAAAAAGACAAAAAACCAAAACAAACATGCCAGTATAACCCCAAAATACAAAGAGTATGAAATTTGTTTTTGTTGTTATTTGTTTGTTTGGGCTACCCACTTTTTTGCATGACACTTGCCTTGAAGACAGCCTATTTTCCTCTTCCCAACAGTTATTGATTACAAATAGTTTCTTTGTTGAGAATGATATTTTGTGTACACTTATCATCTCATTACTAGGATTTTTGCATATTTTGAAACTCTGAAGAACTTGTGGAGTCTTTGTGAGCTCATGTTTATCAGACCTGTTATGTTTAGATAGTGTTCTTGCCTTGAAGTTATCCACCAACTCTGGCTCATTCTGTTTTCAGTTCTTCATAGACTTTTGAGCCTTGAGAGGAAGGTTTTTGAAAGAGGCTGAGTGCTCCTAAGTCCTTCACTTTCTGCACATTGTCCTGTTGAAAATATGTGTTAATAACCATCTACTGCAAGAAGTTTCTTCCTTGAGGGTTTAGTGATACTCTGATCTATGAGTATAGCAATATGCCACTAGGCATCATTTTATTGCTACTCTCTTTTGCAAAATAGTAGTTTTTTTTTTCTTTAAGGCCCATAACCTAGCTAGTTTCTGTTTGTTTTATTTTTTATTTACTAATATACTTCTTTACAATCCAGCCATTGACTCCCTTTCGGTTCCCCATAATTTGTCCATCCTGTTCCTCCTTCCCCTGTCTCCAAGAGGATGCTCCCTCCAATACCAGGCACCCCCTTCCCTGGAGACTCAAGGCCCTGGAGGATTAGACTCATTTTCTACTGAGGCCAGACCAGGCAGTCCTCTGCTATGGATGTGCCAGGGGCCTCGGACCAGTGCTTATAGGCTACATGGTTGGTGGCTGAGCTTCTGGGAGGTGCCAGGGGTCCTGTCAATTTAATATTGCTGGCCATCCTAGGGGGTCACTCTTCAATTCAGCTTCTTTAATCCTTCAGCTTATTCAACCATAGGGGCCCCCAACTTCAGTCCAATCGTTGGATGTAAGTATCTGCATCTGTCTCAGTCAGCTGTTGGGTAGACCTCTCAGAGAGTAGCCATGCTAATCCCCAGTCTGTAAGCACATCACAGCATCAGCAATAGGGTCAGACTTTAGTCCTCCCTGCCCCATGAGATGGATCTCAAGTTGGGCTGGTCACTGGATTACCTTTCCTTCAGTCTCTTTTCCTTTTTTGTTCCTGCAGTTCTTTTAGACAGTAACAATTCTGGGTCAAAAATTTTGACTTTGGGTTTGTAAAACCATCCCCACTTGGGGACTCTTTCTATCTACTGGAAGTGGACTCTTCAAGTTCCCTCTCTCCACTGTTGGGCATTTTGGCCATGGTCACCTCCAGTAAGCACTGAGAATTTTTCACCTTGCAAGTCTCTCACACTTTCAAAGGGGTCCGCATCACAACCACCCATCCTTGAGGCTACATATTTCCGTTCATTCTGCTGACCCTATATGCTTCTTTCCTGTCTTCCTTTATACCTGATTCTGCTGATTTTTCCCCCCGCACCCTACCCTCTCCCACCCAGGTCCCACCCTGCCTGTGCCTTCTGTGATTATTTTCTTCCCCACTTCTGAGTGTGATTGAAGCATCCTCACTTGGGCCCTCTCTTTGTTAACATTTTTGAGTTCTGTGGATTGTATCGTGGATATTTTGTGCATTTGTGGCTAATATCCACTGATTAGTGATTTCATACCATGCATGGACTTTTGGGTCAGAGATACCTTACTTTTTATTCAATTTCTCTTCTATTAGATTCATAGTATCTAGTTTTATGTCTAGGTCCTTGATCCACTTGGATTAGAGCTTTGTGCAAGGTGACAAATATGGATCTATTTTCATTTTTCTACTTACAGACTTCCAGTTAGTCCAGCACCATTTATTGAAGATGCTTTTGCCCCTGTGTACGTTTTGTTGCTTCATTGTCAAAGGTCAAATGTCCATAAGTGTATGGGTTTATATTGGGTCTGCAACTCTATGCCACTGTTTTATCTCTGTGTTTCTGTACCAATACCATGGAGTTTTTATCACTAAGCTCTGTAGTACAGCATAAGGTCAGGGATGGTGATTCCCATCGAAGTTATTTCATTCTTGAGAATTAGTTTCACTATCCTGGGTATTTTTTACTTGTCTATATGAAATTAAAAATTGCTCTTTCCATGTCTTTGAAGAATTGTGTTTTAATTTTGAAGTGGATTGCATTGCATCTGTAGATTGTTTTTGGTAAGTGTTAATCCTATTGGTCCATGAGTATGGGAGATCTTTCCATCTTCTGAAGTTTTCTTTGATTAATTTCTTCAGAGACCTTGGAGTTCTTTTCACACAGATCTTTCTATTGTTATGTGAGAGCTACCTCAAGATATTTTATATTATTTTTGACTATTGTGAAGGGTATTGTTTGTCTATTTTCTTTCTCAGCCCATTTATCATTTGTATAAAAGAAGGCTCCTGATTTGTTTAAGTTAATTGAACTTCCAACCACTTTGCTGAAGTTGTTGATCAGCTGTGGAAGTTCTCTGGTAGAATTTTTGGGGTTGCTTATGTATACTATCTTATCATCTGCAAATAGTAATACCTTGACTTCTGCTTTGCCAATTTGTATCCCCTTTAATCTTTTGTTGTCTAATTTCTTTAGCTAGAACTTTGAGCTATATTGAATAGATATAGAGGAAGGGGCACCCTTGTCTTGCCCCTGCATTTAGTAGGATTGCTTCAAGATCTCTCCCTTTAAATACTGGCTGTTGCTATACTGTATACTGCTTTTATTATGTTTAAATATGGGCTTTGAAGTACTCATCTCTTCAATACTTTTAACATGAAGGAGTATCGAATTTCGTCAAAAGCTTTTTTTCAGCATCTAATAAGGTAAACATGTGTTTTTTTTTTCTTTTGAATTTGTTTATATAATTGATTGCATATTAAGCCATCCATGTGTTCCTGGGATGAATCCTATTTGATCATAGTGAATGATGACTTTGATCTGTTCTTGGATTCAGTTTGTGAGAGTTGTATTGAGTATTTTTGCCTCAATATTCATAAGGGAAATTGGTCTAAAATTCTCTTCATTGTTGAGTCTTTTGTAATTTATGTATCAGCATAACTGTGTCTTCATATAATGAATTATGTAGTATTCTTTTTTTACTATTTTATGGAATAGTTTGAGGAGTATTGGTATTATTCTTTTAAGGTCAGGAAGTATTTTGCTCTAAAACCACCTGACCCTTTCTTTCTTTCTTTCTTTCTTTCTTTCTTTCTTTCTTTCTTTCTTTCTTTCTTTCTTTCTTTCTTTCTTTTTTTCTTTTTCTTTCTCCTTTTTTCCTTAGGGGTAATCAGACTGTATAAATAGTTTACTTACTCTTCATTTAACTTGAGTACCTGGTATCTGTTTAGAAAATCATCCATGATAAACAGTCTACTAAAAGTCCAGTTGTTCTAGTTGTTCACCAGTTGTTCGGTAGTTTGTTTATTTTCATAATGTGAGTACATAATTGGTGTATTCTTTCCATTGGTTGTTTTTAAATCTTCAATTTTTTCATGAATATAATTTTCAAATACTAACTATATTTTCTCTATTTACTTTTATTTTCAAAACTACTGGTTTGATATAGCAAATGACATTTAGATTGCCTGAGACATCACATATGTATGATATAATAAGCCCATGAACTTCTGAACTTGATCTTAGCTGCCTTTCTTTTGCACCATATCCATGAGAAAATGGTGAAGGATGCCTGGTTTATCATCTTCTTTCTGGACACTAATTCTCCTGTAGGTTATGTTTTGGACATTGAGGATTAGAGGTTTTGCTACTGTTGAAGGAACAGTAATTTCAGCTTGTAAGTGAGCCATCTCCAATCCACCTTCATCATAGTCTCCTTTAGATCCTTAAAGTTTCTAGCTTGAATAGGGCCCTATTTATACCTTTCAGTTCCTCCTGGCTCTTGGTACACATAACATGCAAAGTCTTGTCCAGTTAATATGGAGGTATAGGGGGAAGTGCATCTTCTACATCCTAGAAGTGAAAAACATTCATTTGATTGATTTGGGTGGGGTGGTGGTAGAGGTATATCAGTCCTTATTTTTCCTAATTAGAAGCATATACATTCTCTAAGGCAAAACTGTATTCTGGCAATTCATATCAGCTTCACTAGGCAATCTTTGAAAATCTAATCTGTGGTTACTCTCGAAGTAAGAGTTTGGCATACTACGTAAATAGTCACAGAATCTCGTAACTTCTGTGGCCCTAGATACCACATGTGCCACGAATGCTGCTGGCTTATCCCCAGTCCAGATCCTTAGCCTCAGGCATTTGTTTGAAAGAAACATTACCTGGAAACTTTTCCTTTCATTCTTAAAACTCATAGCACAAAATGCTAGGTTCTGAAACATTGTTATGTATTGACTATATCCTGTACTTACATAATATAGATATTTCTAGATATCCTTCTTATTTCTGCCTACTGCATAAATACATTTTTCTACAAAGTCCTTTCATATACTTCCATAAAGGTCTTTTTTCAAGGAAACTGATGATACAAATTTTAACACATTCTTGTTTAGTCTGTACTGAACATTTTTACAATTCATGAAGAACAATTGAGTTTGAAGCTGTGATAAGTCTTTGTTGTGCTATGTGCTTTTTTCCTGTGGGCTAACTTTACCTTCCACCCTCTATTGCATAGAAGGGATCTGAGGAGGCCATTGTTTGTTGTGGGTTCACATTTGTTTTGATGAGCCTGTTGTTATAATTATTGCATTTTATCCTTTCTACGTAATTGAGATCCACCTCTGCTGACCTTTTTTTTTTTCATTGTTTATCTTCTAATCATCTCACATCCAAATGAGGGTGTTAGCATGGTTGTCTGAGGTTTTCTTTCTTTTGTCTCTTGAGTAGTCTCCCTTTTATGGCACTCTGCTGCTGAATCCCTCTCTTCAATCAGTTTCTTAGATATCTAAGAAGTGTAACTCATAGATCATATTTATTTACTGGAAACTGTTCGTTAAAGAAGCCATAGCAAAACTGCTTTATGGTTTTCAGATTATTTTTGAATTCAGGTTATTTAAAGAATACTTCACTAATCCCCCTATAAACCTCTTAATATCTGATTTTATATAAGTATACATGCTGCAAAAATATAAGTCCATATCTTATATACACAGTCATAAATCACAGGTTGCCTATTTATAACTGAATTTTGTAATCTTTTCTAGTTTAAATTATAAAAGTTGTATTACTAGGCCCAACAACATTCTTCTGTGATATTTCATTGTTTGACACTCTTATGAGAATGCCTGAACAAATGTAAGTAAAGAATGTGGAATCTGGCTAGCAACATGGCATGCCAAGTTGCTAACAATTTTTTTAAAATTCATATTTTTCTTATTGTTCATAATAGGATAGAATTATACTTTTACTTCTTACTGGTAGACATTATAGTTGGTAACAAATTTGTGTATGTTTATTGCAAAAATATAATCTGATTTTCTGAGCAACGTTCATTAATTTTACTTGGGTGTAGAACGCATACTTTAGTCAAGATCAATTAGTGCCACCTACCAATGGAGACAAATGTCTGGCCATCGAAGTGTAATTTTTACAAAATGTACTTTGTATGACTGTACAGCTTAAGCTTTGTTGATAAGTTTTTATTAATAATTACTTATGAATTTCTATGTTATTCTCATGGAAGTTCCCTTAAATACAATATCATTTGGTCAGGCATGTCTTGAGTTTCCTGAACAAGGTGACCTTATTGGTGTGCATTCTATAAACTATGCCTGATTCAGTGAGAGCAGTGTTTGTGTGGTTTGTGGGCTGACTCCTGAATCCCTACTTTTCTATTCAGTAGCAGTTAGGACAATAAGCCAAAATCAGAAATGGTGATACCTTGCCATAAATTATGTGACAAGAGGGATAGGAAATTCATTTGTGTCAAAAGCCTGGGTTTTCAGAGCTGGAGAGATGGCTCAGAGGTTAAGAGCACTGGCTGTTCTTCAAGAGATCCTGAGCTCAATTTCTAGCAACTACATGGTGACTGATAACCATCTAGAAAGTTAACCTTGAGATCTGGTTCCCTTTTCTGGCCTGCAGGCAAATATGCAAACAGAATGCTGTTGTAAGACTCCAGGGAGCCTTAGCTTTCTGGAGATCCTGTGAATAAAACACATGAAGCTGGGATTGATGCAAAAAGCAAGAGGAATCTATTGTTCCTGTGCACCAGGTTCGTCCCAGACCCAAAGGAGAGGCAGTGGCCCCCAGCACCCAACTGGTGAGTTTTTATATGGTTTCCAGGGGTAGAATAGAGCATCAGCAACGAGGCACAATATGATTGGCAGAGCAGTGCACCATTTAAACTGGTCTTTAGGGAATGAGTTGACAAGGACATCCCTTGTCTGAAGGTGAGCAACAGTCAGTCCTGTGGAATGTGTCCCCATCTGTAGGTCAGTTCCCACCCTGTGGTCTGAGAAATGTTAATTAGCCTCTCTCTTCCGGAGGGGCAAGTGTTTCAGGACCTTACCAACATTCCTAAGCTGATCTTTTCACTGTAAGTTTAATAAATTAATAAATCAGGGTTTCCTAGGTGATTTTGGGTCCCTGTTGGTCATGTGCAACAGCTTGAAGAGCCAAGTTGTGATGTTCCTTGGAATTCCCATAATGACACACTCAGACATGCCTAGAAACAACCAGAAAAGTGGCCAGAGAGCTCCATTTATACAATGAACAGGGCATTACTGGCTAATGCTGCAGGATGTTTGATCACACTTGAACCCCAAGACTGTGTTTCCTACTGAAAATTCCTTGCTGTGGTGTAACTCACCCCTAGCACAGAGCTTTAAACCAAGAGCTGTCTGTTTATTGTAAACAAAGGCTATCTCGTTCTTTTGTTGTGCCTCAATCCTAGCACACAACTTTATTCCAAATGTAAATAATGTCAACCACTAGTCAGTAGGCAGAGCAAGTAACCAGCTGACAGGGAAAAAATATAAGTAAACAGAAAGGGGTTTTTTTGAACAAAGGGTATTTAAGACAACATACAGGAGGAGAAAGGACTAAATCATCAACCACAGAGGACACATGCAGTGACCTATTACTCTAGGTGAATATGTAGCAGAGAATGGCCTTGTTGGACATCAATGGGAGGAGAGACCCTTGGTCCTGTGAAGACTTGATGCCCCAGTACAGGGAAATGCCAGCACCAGGAAGATGAGCAGGGTGAGAGGGATGAGATAGGGGGTTTTGAAAGGGGAAACCATGAAAGAGGATAACATTTGAAATGTAAATAAAGAAAATACCTAATTAAAAATATACCTAAGATGAAAAAAAGAAAATTAAAAAACATTTAAAAAAAAGAAATGTAAGTAAAAAATATCTAATTTTAAAAAGAAGAACATTGGATAGTAAAGACTTGTATAACAGTTGAGAAAATTAATGAAAAACATAAAGGGAGAAGAGGAAAAAAAAAAGAATGTTTCCCTTCTAGATGTAAGCAGAATAGGATGGTCTGTTGGGTGTTTTCCTATGTCTCTGAATTTAAGGTCACTCTACAGAGCAAGATTCGGAACAAACAAGCATAGACAGTGAAGGAGTTGGAAAACAGAGCTACTGATAATGTAATAGAACAAGAGGGCCATGTTCCAGTTTCTGCAAGTTGCAGAACTAGGCAGCTTCAGCCATGTGTCTCTGGCTTTATAGTCAAGAGGAGCAAGAAACTACTGGGACAGATGATTGATGCTGGTTGGCTGTAGCTAAGAAATTAGTGGTGATTAAGAAGAAACCAGCATCACTGAGGTGATATCTTCTGGGAAGTGTTTTCTGAGAGCACAAAGAAGCAATGTTCCAGAGATAGCCAAGGTTGTACCTTGTGGTGCAGCTGTACTTGGCAATGTGTAAGAGTCACCCTGTTGATACTGGTATTAAAGGCATGAAGGGGTCATAAAGAGCAGCTGAGGCATGGCACTATCAGAAGCCATAGAAGGCCATTGGTGGAGAGGTAGCCTCCATTGCAATTGCTCTGGACTGAAGGGATAATGCTTGGCACTATGAAGAGAGCCTATGAGATGTTATTGCTGAGGCCTAGTTGTAACTGAAGATCCCAGTGTATTGGAGATGCCAGTACCATGTGATGATCACTAAGAACAGCAGCAAGAGTAGAGAAGATCAACCTAAGCTTAGAATGCCACAGAGTGCAGAGCTGGAGAAGTGAAGCAAGCCCATTGGAGGAGCCCAAAAGTTCATGTGTGGAAGGAGCTATATCACTGAAGTTTCCTTGGAGAATCAAGATTTTTGAGATGCCAGAGCCACAGGCTAATCGCAGAAGAAAGCTGATAACAGGGAGTAGAACCAGCCCAGGAAAAAGAAGTTTACAGTAAACAAAGATGAAAATGCCTTTGGGGATTTGAAGACCACTTTGATATAAGACAAGGAGATGTTTGTAATTTGCCCAGCTCATTTGCTGTCATGCTTTGAGGATTCCAGTTAAGTGATTGGATGAATCTCAGTAGAGAGTTTGAACGTTGGACTTTTAACATGGACAATACTATAGACTATGGGAATTTAGAAGTTGGACTAAATGTATGTTTTTATTTTGCTAAGGCTAAATATGGCCCCCACAGATTTATGTGTTAGGACAAGCCTATGGAGGTTAGGGAGTAGAATGAAATGGTTTATAAATACTCATTCCAGGGAGTGGTGCTATTTGGACATGTGGCCTTGTTGGAATAGGTGTATCATTGTGGGTGGTGGCTTTAATATCCTAGCTCTAGCTCCCTGGAGGCTTTGACTCTGCTAGCAGCCTTCAGATTAAGAGGCAGAACTCTCAGCTCCTCCCACACCTTGCCTGCCTGGATGGTGACATGTTGCAGCCTTGATAATACTGGACTGTACTTCTGAAGCTGTAAGTAGCTCCAATTACACATTGTCATTTATAGGATTTGCCTTGGTCATGGTGTCTGTTCACAGCAGCAAAAGCCTAACTGAGACAGTGGGATGGTTGTTTCAATATGCTAGTCTTAGAGAATATCACTATTAAGAGGTGAGGCCATGCTAAATTAGATTTGGCCTTGGTGGAAGAAATGTGTCACTGTGGGGGTGGGAATTGAGACCCTTCTCCAAGCTACCAATGACAAAAGCTTCTCCTGTTTGAATTCAGAAGAGGATACACATTCTTACCTCTTCAAATGCTATGACTATCTAGACCTATGAACCAATAAGCCAGGCCCAATTCACAATTGTTTTTTTATTAAAGTTGCTTTGGTCATGCTGTCTCTGTAGAACAATAGAAACCCTGAGTCAGACTTTGCCAACAGGAGTGAGATATTGACATAATAGGCCTGGCCATGTGTTTTTTTGGAGGAATGTGGATTTGGGGACTTTTGATTTGGCAAGTGGTGCAATGCATTAAGGGTGCCTTTGGCCCATCCTACAAGAAATATGGAAGAAATTGGTACTGAGGGTGACTTAAAGTGATGCAAAAGGTTTTATAGTAGGAAGATATCAGTATGTGGCCTAGAAACTGTTTGAGTGGTATTTTGGTGAAGAATCTGGCTGCTTTTGCCATTATATGAAGAGACTTAGGAGGCAGAGTCTAGCATGAAGAGAGTCAGAAAAATTGCATGACAACTGAAGTCTAACAAGAGCCCAGTATAGACTTTGTACTCTGGTTCACTCTCATGAAAGTGTTTTGATGAAGTTTACAAAGCTCATAAAGGAAAAATACAAAATATGAGGAGCAAGACTTAAAGGAGCACTAAGAAGTGAAATGGAGCTGGATCTTGTGTGGAAGGAGATAAGCAGCTTAAGGGAGTGATGATCTCAGGGCAAGATTCCAACTAGCTAATCTCATTGTTATTGCACGTAAACTAGCAATAGTTATGTGATATTCAGCAGTATTACCTGGTTATAGTTTTTATTTGTACTTTTATTTGTACTTTTAATGTGGAATGAACTACTATCTGGGAATGGAGGGTCATCTTGTGATCCAGAACTTGAGGCTGAATGCACTGGCTTTTGATTTATATCTTGAAGAACCATGGCCATGAGATGCTTAAGGAGATCTCCAAATTCAAGACCAATCTAGAACAGAGAGAGTTGCAGGTAGAGAAAAGCTTAGAGCCGGGTATGGTAGACCATGCCATTTATCCCAGCATTCAGAAGACAGAGCCCTGAAGATCTCTGAGTTCAAGGTCAGTAGACAGAGCAATTTCCAGGACTACCAAGCTTAGGCAGTGAGTGAAATCATTAAAAATGGAGATTTGGTGATGATGTAATAGAACAAGGGGGCATTTTCCAGCCCCAGCAAGAAGCAGAACTTGGCAGCCTCAGCCACTTGGCTCTGATTTTACAGTCAAGAGTAGAGGGGGATACTGGAACAGTTGATTCTGCATAGCAGGAGCTTAGAAATTTGCAGTGGTTACGAAGAGACCAGCAGAGTAGACCCTCTGGCATCACTTACATACACTATCATATCATGTGCAAATAGCTGTCCTTTGACTTCTTCTTTCCCATTTGCATCCCCCTGATCCTCTTTAGGTGTCCTATTGCTTATTAATTTAATGCTGTCTATTGGTTTGTTATTTATTGCTTTTATTTTTTTAATTTTTAAAATTATTTTTTATTATTTTTTTATCAGAACAGTTTATTGACGATATAGCATGTAATGACCCAGTCCCTAAATATACAACATCAAGCAGGGAGTCCTGTCTACAGATGGTTAATCAAGGGCACCCCACGGGCGGGCAACTCCTGGTGCAGCTGCTGGAAGATCATGGCACAATGGTTCCTCTCCTGGGTCTTGCCAAGAGCATGGTACAGCCTGGCCTGGAATTAAGCAGCATCCCTGATGCGCTCTCTGCAGTCGACTTGTGCAAAGTAGTTCTTGGCTTCAGTGAGTTTCTGAATGGCCGCTTCCAGACCTTCTGCTCTCTTTACTGGGTCATAGGACGCTGCCGAAGCCACTTGGCACTTGGACACTAAGAACAAGCACGACCTTTGTCCAGGAGAGCCCCGTCAGCTAGGATGGGCTCGATAGCCATGTGAAGAAGGGTTAAGGCCTGTTCTGGGATTCTAAGGATGAGCTAGGCATAAGCCAAGTTGAGCACAGTTTCGAAGGCCAAGTACTGTAATCCGTATTCTTTGGAGAGGGCCAGAGCTTCCAGGAGCACAGGCATGGCAATAGTCGGGGACGAAAGAGCGCCAATACAGCTCTGTCACTGACAGGAGGACACTGATGACTATTTCTATATTCTTTAACTTCTGACAGTACGTCAGCAACTTCTGCAGAAGCTTGTGTGCCTCTGTCATTTGGTTCTGAGCTTGCAGTACGACTGCTTTCCTGTATACACCTTCTATGTCATTAAGCACTGTGATTCCTGTAACAAGTGAATCAGCCCAATGAATTTGCCTTCATTCAGTGCTCTGTCAAACTGTATTTTTTGATCCCACAGCATCCATTTCTGGGCGTGTTGACTGTTAGGTGGAAATCTGTCTTTCAAGTGCTTTAATACTTCACCAGCAGCCACGAAACAGCTCTGTTTTGCATGGAACTCTGTAAGATGCCAGAGAGCAAAGGCAAAGGACTCAGTATTGTTCTGATGCACGCCCGCATTCAGCAACTCCAGTCTGTTCATGCTCAGCAACATCTGGGCTTGATGCAGTGCCATGGTGCTGCGGCCGTACAGCCTCCAGATGTCTGTTTTCTGTGCAAACCGGATATCGATAAGTTTCCACAAGCTGTGTTTCCAGTGCAGGAGGTCAGAGTCCTTTAGGGCATCCATCAGTCTGTTGGCCTTTTTCCCAGCAATACCTCCGTGTTCAAATCGTTTTCAGCTCAACGCACAGCCTCCTGCATTATTTTGACCACGTGATTCTCAGTGGTGCAGAGGGAAAAAGTAATGGGGAAGAAGGTTCTGGCGGGAGCCTGAGATATGCTGCTCTCAAACTGGCTGCCCTGCACTGCCTCTTCTGTCACCATCAACAGGCAGAGCTCGCCCTGCAGGAGGCAATTAGGATTGCCCAGGAGTCCAAGGATCGCGTGTGTCTGCAGCACTGTTTGAGATGGCTTTATGTGCTGGGGCAGAAGAGAGCCCATAGCTATGTTCTGTTGGAGCACTCTGTGAAGAATGCAGTACATTTTGGGTTATTTATTGCTTTTATTATGTTTAGGATGTATCTTGTATCCTTCTATTCTGGAGGACTTTTAACAAGAAGTTGTGTAGGGTTTTTCAGCATCCAAAAGATGATAATTTTTTTACTTATTTTTATTTTATTTATTTTTTCTCTTTTGGTGGATTGAGTTGATGGGCTTTGCTATCTATCAACACCTGAATCCCTGAAATGAAGCCTACTTGAACATCCTAGATGGTGTCTTTGATGTGTTCTTGGATTCTGTGTGTGATATTTGAATGTTCATGATGGAACTTCTTCTCTGAATCCCTTTCCATGTTGTGTGTTTGTGTGATTTAATTACCAGGTTGCTTGTGGCCTCAGAGAAGGAGTTTGGCCATGATCATTCTGTTTCTATTTAGTTGAGTATTTAGAGGACTATTGGTATTAGGTCTTCATTAAAAGTCTTGGAGAATTCTGCACTTAAAGCATGTGGCCCTGGCTTTGTTTTTTTTTGGGGGGGGCAGTGAATGACTTTTGATGACTTTTTCTTTTCTCTTAGGGAATATAGAATCATTTAGTTACTTTTCTAGATCTAGATTAACCTTTGGTAATTGGTGTCTATCTAGAATTTCAACAATTTCATATTGATTTCTTTTCAGTATTTTAGAGTATAGGCTTTTGAAGCCAGACCTAATGATTTTTTGAAGTTCCTCAGTGTTCATTGTTATGTCCCTCTTTTCATTTCTGATTTTGGTAATTTGGGTATTGTCTCTTTGCCTTTTAGTTCATTTGGGAAAGGGGTTGTCTATCTTGTTGATTTTCTCAAAGAGCCAGCTCTTGAATTCCTTGACTCTTTTAAATATCCTCTTTGTTTCTCATTGATTGATTTGATTTCTGTTTTATTTCCTGCCATCCAGTCCTACCAAACTCTCAATGGGATGAGACTTTGCCTCACCTTGGGAACTGAAGCATGTAATAAACAAAGCTCTTGCTGTTCTCTGTGGTGGGTGATGCACATGACAGCCTCACTGCAAACCCTGCATAGCCAGGTTTAAGGGTGTATTGAATTAGCCCACTTTGTCAGTGTTACCTGCAAGGTGCCATGACACATTAACCAAAGTCAGTACACACCTCCACTATATTTTTCACTTCGGTCTTTCCAGTCATATTGGAAAATATTATAATGCGTTCATGAATGCACACACACAAACACACACACACACACACACACATACACACACACACACACACACACAGAGAAAGAGAGAGAGAGAGAGAGAGAGAGAGAGAGAGAGAGAGAGAGAGAGAGAGAGAGGAAGAGAGAGAGAGACACACAGACCAACAGAGACAGAGAGACAAAGTGACAGACAGGTAGAAAGAACTTGTGGAAGATCTGTTCCTTCTACTCTTTTATTTGCTAAGAAGGAACCTGTGTTTCTAGGATTGATACCAAGGATGAATACCAGTTGATGCATCTCATTAGCTGATCATCTCAACCAAAACATTTCATGAGTTTTATCTATATTTATGTTCTATGTGATGTTTGTGTTTGTGAGTGTATGTGTGTGTGTGTGTGTGTGTGTGTGGTTTATTGAAATTGTGAACATTCTTTGCAACCTTAGAATAATGTGTAAATTAACAAAAAGACAGTACAAATGGAATCCCTGGAGGAAGCTGGGGGTGGGTAGCTTGGAGGTTAGAGTGACTTGCAGCCCCTCTAGAGACTTTCTTTTCATTGTATGTTACAACTCAAATGCAATACTGCTCGGTATTTTATTTTTCTTCTGCTATAGCCCCCAGACTAGAGATGAACCTACTACATTGTGAATGCTGGCAAATACTCTACAACTGTATTACATCCCAGGGCTGGAACCCAACTCATCTTCTGCAACAATTACAGGCAGGCTGGATGAAGACACTCAACCTACACTGTAGCCATCTCATGAATGGTTCATGAGAATGGCTTCCAAAATGATTTCAAGACTGAGAATGTTTAGCTATCTGGGAGAGAAAATAAGGAGACTCAGTCTACACTGTACATTAAGGACTGTTTATTCTGTTAAAGGCTGACATAGATTATTGACTCATGTCACATGTGAAAGTAAATAAAAATCCAGGTTAATGTATGCATCTGGTAGGATTTACCAAACACACCACCATACATGAGTGGACTTAGAAAGACCCAGGCCCCTCAGGGTTCTAAGGTATTCAAGGAGTCCCCACAAATACAATAGTAACATGCTAGTGTAGTCTAAATTTTCTCTCACTGGTCTCACCTTAGTTCTAGTGTACTGCTGAGTGGGGCATTGGGCTATGCACACACAGGCTGGTCTCCAGTTGAGCTGTGGTCTGAACCCCAGAAGGGTGATAATTCACCTACATGATATGGTAGACATGCCCTCTTGCTCCTGGAACTCTGGCTCCTGCCTAAGTTACCACCCCCCACAGCACCCACATGGGAAGCATTACTAGAAGTAAAGTAGGCAATTTTCCAAGCTTCTTACCTTCAGTCTCAACTCCTCCCCAGTTACCTAGCAACAGTAAAGAATGAATATAAGGGTGGCTGCTTGGCTCCACCTCTCTCTCTCACTTCTTGCTCTCACCCTCTCTCCTCTCTGTCTTCTCCTACCCTGTCTCCTCTCATCTCAATCTCTCCTTCTTACTCTCTCTTTCTCTCTAGCCTTCTCCTGTCTCTCTCTCTTGCTCTCTCTTCTCTCCCTTCTATCTTTCCCATGCCTTTCTATAATAAAGCTCTAAAATCATAGATTGTCTCTGTTCATCAAGGCTACACTCACTCTCAATAGACTGGGAAACTCTCTTTCCTCATCCCTCTCTCCCATCACCCCAGGGCTTTTGAGAGTAGCCCCAGGGCTCACACGTTGGGCTGCCCATTGACAACCCAACAAAGAGTTAGTCAGAGGCTTGGATGGCCACCTGGGGCTGAGTGGAAAGAGGCTGGCAGCCCTCCCATGTCCACCTGACCAGAGCATAGATGGGACTCTCGTTGGGCTTTGGGTCTTTCCTCTCTCTCTTCACCAGGGCCCCCTTTGAGCTTCCACACTGCTGATGAACTTCTGTCACTTCATGAAAATTAGAAGACCTAAAGTAGAGAGTAGCCAAAAACTCTATCCTGATACTCTGCTGAGATTTTAAATGTTCTGGTGTGTCAATACTATTTGTAGATTACTTCCTCCACACTATAATGCTCTGACTAATCTCCAGTCTCAATTAATTATTTCTATTCCATTAATTGGACAGCAGTCATCTGGAAGAAGCTCTTTCTCAGTATACTCCCAGATATGCTATGGGAAAAGGTCAGCTGCACCTGTGTCTCCTAGGTTCCCCACTTGCACGGACATGCTCTCTACCAGAAACATGTGGCCACAGCTGCAGGCTCCACTCACGGTGGTTGCTCTTGAGCTTCCTCCCCACATTGCTCATGTTGATACTTTTGTTCTTACTAAGAAGGTTTCATCAGCCCAACACAGCCTACAGGAGGCCAGACTCAATTCTGAATTTTAAGGATATGAGTAATCTACATGGTCATCCTAGATTAGAGGTGAAAGATCTGCTCTAAAATTGAAAATAAGGGATGCTGGGGTATGATCCTGAGTACACAGTGAGCAGTGGTAACACCAGAGCCCTGCATACATGCCAGGCAGCCTAGGAGAATGAGCATGCACAGCTCAAGCACCTGCACCTACACATCTCCTGAGATTTCTCCACTTACTTGGAGGTGATCCAGTCAACCTAATATAGCACATGCACTAGAAGGAGAATTGGTACCTGCAGAAGGTGTGGGGATGCCTCACAGGTTAGGGAATCTACTGCTCTCTCAAAAAACCCACATGGGTCCTAACAGTCATGTAAAACAGGGGTTATTATTCCTTCTTCTGGCCTCTGAGTTTACTACACTCAGGAAGTGCTGCAGACATACAGTAGGAAAAACAAACATTCACATAAATAACAATATCTCTAAACAGCACAAAAACAAAACAATCAAACCAAAAAACCACAGGAAATGTGTGTTCAAGAACAACATCATCTACCAAATGACATTTCAAAGCCTGACTTAGAAAGCCATTATCTCTATTGTGTGGTTGTCACTGATGCTGTATTGCAGGCAAAACTGAGGTACATGGCTCTGGCCTTCCTGATTTATTTCCTATTCCTTTGGGAATGTTTTTATTTCCTCAGCAGCATTAGAGCAATGACTGTATATTAATCAAAATCTGGTCCACAGTGTCAGTCAAGAATGTGCTTTATAGAGTGCTATAATTTAGGTGTAGGAGAATACATAGCAGCATGGATACAGTATGGAACTGATTGCATCATAAAGTGTGTTTCCATGGGGTAAGCCACATTATCCACAAGAGACCATCTTCTTGTATACCCCTTGGTGACATTTACTTCACTCTGTAGCCTAGGCTGCCTGACACTTACAGAAATCCATCTCTGGCTGTGGGTTCTAGGTTTACAGGAGTGGAGAGGAAACCTGAATAAGGAAGATGGTCTTAGAGTCAAGAGTTGTAAATCAATTTTTATTTACTAGAAATACAATGTTTAATAAACAGGCTTTAAAAGTACAATACTAAAAAGAGATGAAAAGAAAAATTCAACCATGAAAACCAAATAAGAACATATAACTTCAGCAAAACCTAAAAACTAAATAAAACAATAAAGAGCAAAACTTTAACCAAAACTTGAACAGAAAATGATTGAACATCAGCACCCTTTCACTGCATGTTAAGGAGTACAGACCTACAGCCTGTATCTCCTCTTGGACTGCTGTTGGAGGGGCAGTCACCTCAGTTGTTTCTCAAGAGGTGTTGCCAGAACAGGAAAGGGAACAACACCCTGAATCAGCTGGCTCACTGGCTTCCTCCCATTCACACCGTGTAAATGTACTGAGTGTAATAAGATTCATTCAAGGTAGACTGTGGATGTTGGGGATGGAGTTCAGCAGGGGGCTCCTGAGGTGGAAACTCATTCTGCAGGAGGCTCTCTTCCTGGGATGTGGACATTTCAGCTCTTGCTGGAGTCGCTGAGTCCTAGGAGAGGAAGGCAGTTCTTAAGACACAGGCTTGGTGGAGACCTAAATGTCATCTGTCAGACTGCTGTCTCCCACTACCTCAACAGGACAGTTAACAATGATCTATTAACTGAAACCATTGCTGTTATATACATGTAGGGCAAAATGTCAAACAACACTCACAAACACATGGACTGGCAAGCTGTCACTCAGACTTCTATGCTTGCAAACCAAGAATTGGGCAATAGGAAGAGACCTCATTGGATTGCAAGAAGAAAGGAGAAGCCCACCTGCCCCCTAGATTAATGACCATGAGAAGCATTCATTTGATATGTGCATTTTGATTTTAACCCTGGAAGGTTCTTCCCACCTCTAGTCACATGACCCTTGCGTGACCTCTGTCCCAGGACCTAGATGCTGCTCAATGCTCTGCATACCATCCCACTTATCATGAACACATTCAGAAATGTGGCATGTTATTCATCTGTCACCCTTTCTAGACTTCAGATTAAAGCAGAGCAGCAAGGTCTACTTGCCAATGATTTAGTTTCTCACAAGAGGCTAACTTCCCAGAATATGTGTGTATAAAAAGGGCAATGAACAACTACATGCCAAGAGGTGGGTGACTGTTTGGGAGTGTGGATTAGAAAGGTGGTAGGGGAAAGCAAAGATGAATCCAATGGGGCAAATGGTGTCAGACAGTATTTGCTTGAGTGAGCTGCTTGTCCCTACCTGAAGTTGTTGTGTCTCATGGTTGCTGGTCTGCTCCTGTTCGTCCATTCAGGTTCAAGTCAACCAAATATTTCTCAATGAGAGCCCAATCAATCTCTACTTCCTTGTTCTTCTGGTTCTGTGTGATGGACATCTTAAGATTCTTCTCCATCAAGAGCTGGCTATGTAGGTTTCTGGAAAAAACCTCTGCATAGTAAGATCCTGCAGCCTCCTCCTCTCATTCTTATGTATAGGCTCAATAACCCCACCAGGACCCAGGCTCCCATGAAGACATAATACAATCCATCTCAATAAATCCATGACAGCTGCACAAACAGCAAACAGCCATTTCAGAGAAGAAGAAATCATTGCTGCAGTTGGAACACCAATAAGGGTCCATGTCTCTCCAAAAGAAAGAGGGATCTCCATCGATCATTGACCGCCCAATGCATTAAGGCAACATCAATTAGTAGGGTGCAAATACCATCAGAGTAGATCAGCAGAACGAAAGGGAGGGCATCTATCCTTGTGTTATATCACACTCAGCTCTCTAAAACACTGCCTGATAACCAGACTCTCAGTAATGCATAATAACTATGCACAATCACTCTTCTACTGAGGCTTTTAAGGATGCCTGGACAATGCTGGGAGGGGTAACAGTGTCTTACGGATTTATGAAAACTGAGTCTATTATCCCAAGGCACACTGATGGCTAAAGGCAGAACAGGCAGAAGCAGAACTGCGGACTCTCCAGTCCAAAAACCAAGGAATGCAGAAATTGCCATTCCACTGTTGACTTGCTAACTGGTACTTACGTAAAGTAGTCTATCCACTTATTGAGCTCCTGGATATTCTCTTGGGCCTCAATTATCCCCATCTCTAACTTATGCACAGAAGACAGGACCTGGTTCTTCGTTGATCTCAGTTGTTCATAGAATGGATTTTTCTTCTGGGTGGGCTTGGTCCTAGGAAGACAGAACTCCATGAACATGGGCTTTTAGGAACACATTTCTCAGGCTGAGTGCTGGACTACCCCAGCCATGGAAAGCACATTCTGGATTCTATATACTGGGATGATCTTCAGCTTTGAATATTTGTTATCCTGGCCCAGGACAGCAGAAGCTAAGCATCAAGATGGAGGGTTCCCTGGCTCCCTGTGTTCACGCAGTAGGGTTGGATGTAGCAGTCTAACCAGCTATGCTCTCAAGAGCCTAGGCCCAGGTCTTTGCCCACCAGAAACCTGTGATTACATTTTTCCTGTTTTCACAACTGGGGTGGTAAATCCTAAGTAACTTATACCATAGAAACAGACCTTACACATAATCCTGGAGTTGTGATCAGACATCAGCACAGCTTTATAACATGCCCAAGGGATACAAGTGCATGGAAAACTGTGACCACATAGGCAAAGAACACTGTTGAATAAAGTGGGAGCTCTGAGACTTTAGCACTAACATCACCTTGAAATTGTTGTGAAGATGAATCCCCACACCAAAACACAGACCCCATAGGTTCCCAAGTTTGGGGGGAAAATTAAACTTACAAAAATCATGCACATGTAGGTACATGTGCACACACACAGTTTCACACACTTGAACACACTCACACACTTGAACACACACACACACACACACACACACACACACACACACAGGAGAAAAGGAAACAGAGAATGAGAGACACAGACAGAAACAGAGAGCACAATGCGATGCAAAAGAAATGTATGCAGCATTACTGTCTTGCAGTATAAGGCAACAAAGAGGAACAGGAATGAGCCTCAGGCCTTCTAGATATACACTGAGAAGGAAAATGTGGGACCAGGCCCCTCTAGATACTACGAGGAGCTTCTAAGCACTCAGGCACCTGCCAGGCAAGTATAAACACTCAGCATACACTCAGATCACCTAGAACCTTACAAAGCCACATCCTGTCAAGTGCTTTCCAAATGCATGCTGGGAACTCACTCTCTACTGCCTCTATCCCTGAATTCTTCATTCAGAATACAAGTCCTTCTTTTCTACTGGAGGAAGCAGAAGAGTCCATTTCTCATCTCCCTCCTGACCAAGCTTCAGGTTCTGCCTCTCTGCTATGAAGCATTCATGGACATGAGGTTGGGCATAGGGACAATCTGGTGGTACAGCTTCATAGAACCCACCTCCTATAAAGGATATGATGAGGCTGACATTGAAGACCCCAGACTGACACCACACTGTTTGGAGCAGTGCATACCTATTGTAATTGGAACTCTCTTTGAAATCGATCAGGTGATCTCTCTGCTCATTTCTCAGCTGGATGAGGAGGTCCAGCTCTGTGGTCAGCCTCTCTTTTTCCTTTTTGAACTCCTTCTTACTTAGGACAGGTGCAGTGGATGATGGGTGTCTTCGAGCCCCTTTAGGTAGAAGAATAAAAAAAAATACTTTCATGTGAGAATTAAAAGAGTGTAGGCAGACCACCAAAAGAGAGACAATGCCTGGAAACTATTGACACCAAAAAGAGTTTGTTCTGGGCTTGAGATGCCTCCACATGGGTCTCAGTTCTACCAGTACTCTAGAGAGACCAGGAGATGTAAACAGCAGTGTTTCCTCTGTCTCCCTAAACAAGCTTATTATTACCAGAGAGACAGCTTTCTCAGGATGATTATCAACTGAACAGAGTGTAATTTGGCTTCAGAGCCATCAGTCCCGTGGTTTCACAAGTCAGATGGTAAAATCACAACTCTCAAGTACTTTAGTGCTTGGAGATGCTCAGATCTCCTACCCAGTTATGCTAGGCCCAGGACTTGGTCTTCAAAAGTCACGCAGTGAGAGAACATTGTCAAAATACTATCAATTGCCCCTACTGAAACACCAAACACCCAAGAAGTAGCAACAGGATCCCTTCTCTGTCTGGGTGTCTCCACTCTGACAGGTCTGTGGTTACAGTGTAGAAATGCCTGCCACTCACAACTGGTGATTAAGAAAGGTAAAGTGGGAACTGTCATGGACAGGATGTCAGAGTCATTCTGAGAACATGAGGTCATGGGCTGGAGCACAATTCTCTCCATTATACTACTCCCAAATAGCCACTGAAGTTAAAGAGCCCTGAGAGTGAAATACAGTCATGCCCTTCCCTAAAAGGGCATAGGTTAGACACTCTGTGACTCCTGATGGCCTCATTGTGTCCCATGTAATACACACAGTACTCAGTGAATGTAAATACTTAAGAGTTCTTAGCATAACAGTCTTGGCCTTGCCAGCTCCTGCTTAGGGGATGGAGAAAGTAATGTTCTGAAATCCTTGATGTTCAAGAATTTTGATAATTATGGAAATTCTTTGCTACCCAGAGACTCCAGTTCCTGATCCCCATTACTAGAAAGGCCATCTCAGGCCACCCCTTCCAGGGAGCTCAACATCCACTTCCCAGGACTTACTCCACATTCTCCAAGTCCACCTCCTTCGTCCTTCATTACTCTCAGATGGAAGGCCAGCACCCTTCCTCCTCTCTCTGGTCTCTCTCCCATCCACACTGGCTCTCCCAAAAAGATTGCAGAGTCGAGCAAACATGTTCACCAACCTAGTGGCTAGACACTGAGTGAGAATCCTATATGAGCTTGTTGCTACAACACTGGTGACATCACAGGAGATGCCAAGAACTCTCCAGGAGACAATAGAGTTTCCAAGAAGAGATTGCTTACGTCATGGTCTACAACCTTTGACTCCCTGCTTATGTTCATGTGTTTCAATACCAGAACACTTGTCAGAGGGCTTGATTTCTATTCTATAAAGGAGGGAACTTCGCTGACTTCTGTTGCAGGATATTTGATTGCATTTTAAACCCCAAGATTGTACTTTTTTCTGAAAACAAAAACAAAAACAAACAAACAAACAAAAAACCCCAAACAAACAAAAACCCTTTTTATAGTGTAGCTCATCCCTACCACAGACTTTTAACCCAAGAGCTTTCTGTTTGCTGTACTTTCTTGTTTGGCTCAGGTGTAGCACAGACCTTTATTGCAAGACAAAATAAAGTCAACTCCAGGTCAAGAGGCAGAAGAATTAACCAGTTGAGAGGGAATGAAAACAACTAAACCAATGGAAGGTCTTTAAGTTCAAGGGTATTTAAGATAGTGTGGAGAGAGATAAAAAATGTGTTCCTTCTTAGAGGTCAGCAGGGCAGGAAGGTCAGCTGGGTGCTTTTCCTGACTCTTTGAGCTGGCTCCTGGGTCTTCATTTGTAAAATGAAATGTGTTGCATATGTGTGTGTGTTTTTTTAAAATGTATTTATTAATTATTCCATTCGATTACATCTCACATGATATACCACTTCCTGGGTACCCCTCCACCAATCCCTCAAGTCATATCTTCCCTCTCCTCCTCTCCTTCCCCTGGATGAGTGTGCTGCTTCAACTCACTCACCCTTTCCTTCCCTACTGCCCTCTACACTAGGGCATCAAAACTCTCCACAACCAAGGGCCTCACCTCCCACTGCTTTCAGCAAGGCCATCCTCTGTTACAATGTACCTGGAGCTATAGATCCCTCCTTATACACTCCTGTGTTTGTAGTCTAGTCTCCGGGAACACTGGGTGGTCCTGTCAGCAGTTGTTGTTCTTCCAATAGAGTTGCAATCCCCCTCTGCACTTCCAGTTTTTCCCCAAGCTCCCCCAAGGAGTTCTGTTAGCTCAATCTAATGGTTGGTTCCAACTGTCAGTTGCTGGCCAGACCTCCCAAAGAACTGTCACTTGAGATTCCTGTCCACAAGCACCTCTTGACCACAGGAACAGTGTCTGCTTTGGTTTCTGCAGACAGGATGGATCCCCAGGTAGGGCAGTCCCTGGATGGCCCTTCCTTCAGTCTCTGCCCCATTTCTTGTCCCTGTTCTTCCTTTGCTCAGGAACATTTCTGGGTTAAAAACTTTGAGATGGGTGGGTGTAACCAACCCTTGACAGAGGGCAATATCGGGGTTGTGGTAGGCAGAGGCACAGCTATCCTCTGGAGTTGGTCTCTACAGGTTTTATCTTCCCCTTCGCTGTGCATTTCTGATAAAGTCATCCCCTTTGTGTCTTGGGAGCCTCACGATTCCCTGATGTCTGAGACCCACAAGAGGCTATCCTCTGTTCCTCACCCCCCAACCCCTACATATTTTTGTTCAATTTCCTGACCCTTTTTTTTTCATACTCTTTTTTTCTTGGCCCTTTGTACCTCTCTCCCCTCCCTTTCAGTACCTTATACTTGCCCCCCTTATTTCCTTCCCTTCCTCTGTCTCTCCTAGGTCCCATTCTACCTCCATCTCATATGATCATCTGTTGTCCCCTTAATGAAGGACTGAAGCATCCATACACTGGTCTTCCTTCTAAGCACCATATGTTCTGTGGGTTGTATCATGAGCATTGTGATTTTTGGGTTAATATCCACTTATCAGTGAATACATACATGTGTGTTCTTTTGTGTCTGGTTTACCTCACTCAGGATGATATTTCCTAGTTTCCTTCCAATTGCCTTCCAATTGTGTGAAGTCATTGTTTTAATAGATGACTAGTACTCCATTCTGTGAATGTACCACATTTTCTGTATCCATTCTTCTGTTGAGGGAAATCTGGGTTGTTTCCAGCTTCTGGCTATTTTACATAAGACTGCTACAAACATACTGGAGCAGGAGTCCTTGTTATATGTTGGAATATTTTTTGGGTATATGCTTAGGAGAGGTATTGCTGGGTCTTTAGGTAAAACTATTGCCAACTTTCTCAGGAACCACCAGATTGATTTCCAAAGTGGTTTTACCAGCTTGCTGTCCTACCAGCAGTGCAGGAGTGTTTCTCTTTCTCCAGGGCCTGTTCAACATCTGCTGTCACCTTCATATTTGATCTTAGCCAATATGACTTGTTTGAGGTGGAATCTCAAGGTTGTTTTCATTTGTATTTTCCTAATGACCAAGGATGTTGAACATTTCTTTAAGTGTTTTTCAGCCATTTGTGATTCCTCCGTTGAGAATTCTCTGGCTCTGTATTCCACTTTTTAATAGGGTTATTTAGTTCTCTAGAGTCTAACTTCTTTAGTTCTTTGTACATTTTAGATATGAGACCTCTATCAGATGTAGAGTTGGTAAAGATCTTTTCGCAATCTGTGGATTCCCATTTTGTCCTATTGACAGTGTCCTTTGCCTTCCAGAAGCTTTTTAATTCTATGAGGTCCCATTTGTTGATAGTTGATCTTAAAATATAAACCATTGTTTTTCCATTCAGAAAGTTTCTCCTGTGCTCAAGTATTCCAGGGTCTTCCCCACTTTCTCTTCTATTCGATTCAGCAAATCTGGTTTTATGTAGAGATACTTGATCCACTTGGACTTGACCTTTGTACAAGGAGATAAGAATGGATCAATTTGCATTCTTCTTCATGCTGACTGCCAATTGAACTAGGATCATATGTTGAAAATGCTGTCTATTTTCCACTGGCTGGATTTAGCTCCTTTGTAAAAGATCAAGTGACCATAGGTGTGTGGGTTCATCTCAGGGTCATCAGTTCTGTTCCAATTCTGTACCTGCCTGTCTCTGTACCAATACCATGCAGTTTTATTACTATTACTCTGTAATACAGCTTAAGGTCAGGGATGGTGTGATTCCCCCAGAATTTCATTTATTTTTAAGAATATCTTTCGCAAGTGAAAGATCTGTATGACTAGAACTTCATATCCCTGAAGAAAGAAATTGAAGAAGAACCCAGAAGATGGAAAAACATCCCAAGCTCATGGGTCAGTGTAATTAACAGTAAAAATGGGCATCTTACTAAAAGCAGTCTACAGATTCAATGCAATCCCCATCAAAATTCCAACTCAACTCTTCATAGAGTTAGAAAGAGCAATTTGCAAATTCATTTGAAATAACAAATTAACAAGAAAAATATTTGAAATATTTTGGTTAGAATCACACCAAATTTTTTTATATTATTTGTAACTATTGTGAGAGTAATATTCAATGGAGTGATTGTCTTTCGAAATTTTAGAGGAAATCCACATGGCTCACTGACAGACATCCAAAGAAGTGACATATCATTTTTGTTTCGTTTGTCTTTACCTCTCTTCTTCCTGAACTTTAACTGAAAAGCACAAGACAATCAATGCAAATGAAAGAATTGTCCATTTCATGTTGATGATAAATTGAATCATGGAAAATGTATGCATCCTCTTGCGGTTTTACCCATAGTAAAGAATATTAAATTATTTCTGTCAGGATGGCAATATTAGTTTAATGGACCTATTAGGAAAGGACCATCAATTACTTCTTTGTCATCAATACATTGGCTCCTTTTCACTAAGACCATTAGATTCTCAAGCTACTCAGATCTCCAAGCAGCCTTCTGGTAGATACATTCAAATAATGTTAAAATTATACTTTGAAAACATTCAGTTAAATTTAGTAGACTGTTGGCATCTCAAACCACAGGCATTATGGAAATGGGTTTGCAAGCTTTTACCAACCAAAAAGCTAAAAATGTTCTCAGAAAAAAACGTTCGAGGAAAATAGCTGAGTTTGTGTCTCTTTGCTACAATCATTTTACCCAATGATTTTTCATCAATGTATTTGAAGAGTGTCTTTTTTTCACTTTGTTACAAATTTTCATGAAACTGTTTCCAAGTTAAATGTTAAAAAGTTAAAGCATAGCAAGAGTTTGTAGCTCAGTAATTCATAAGCAAATTAAAATCCATTATTTACTCACTGCCTGTTATTTATGGAGTATTGTTTAATACTTCACATCTAAAAATCACTTCACCACACATTTCACTCATATTTCATGCAACCTTGGCATGATTATTCTACTTTAAAAATATAATCTGATGCCAACACTTCAATATCTGTTAAAGAAGAGATGATGAAGCATTAGAAGTTAAAATAAAGAAAAGAAGTTAAAAAGGATCCAAAGGATAAGAAAAGTCAAGGAACGTATGGTAGCACAACACCACTTCATGAACACAGGAACTCTCTGTCCTGCGAGTGTAAGAAAGGAACATGCCAAACACAAAGCAGAACACGAATTTACATGGCTACTGCCTGCACCAAGTATATCAAACAAGTTTATTCTGGGATCAGCCCTCTAGAATAGATCTAAAAGATGTTAGTTTACAGCAGGCATATTTGTCTTTTGCCTCCTAAAATCTTTCCATCACCTCTTCTGGGGGCTTCCCTGAGTGTTGGGTTGGGTTCTACATGTATCAGTTAGGGTTGGATGTCTCCCAGTCAGTGATGAAATCTACAACTGTATGTCCCTCTACTCTTGTAACTTCCATCCAAGCTACAGCAGACTCTATGTTAAATCATGACAAATGAAAATACCACGTAGCACTAAAATAAATTTGGACATTCATCATTATTAATTTCCACAGGAGAGCTAATTTTCACATTTATAATTGAATTCCCCCTTTTAAAATTGTCAGTTAGTTACATAACTGTTAACTTTATGACTTACTGCATCATTTGCATTATTAATCACAAATAATTTGATAAATATGATGTCATAAATGTATTAATATATTAACCTTATAATATTTATATTTAGTTCATTACTTGATAAACAAATATGGACACCAAATTATTTTACGTTTTAATTTAAGATTATTTTCTGGAATATAAAATCGCTAATATAATTTGTCACAACCCTGTTTTGAAATGTAAACATATTGTATGATATGTTTAAACTTGAGTGTACCTATTTTCTATAAATCCTACATTTTAGTTATATGATTTCATTCAAACTTTTTCTTACAGATTTACAAAATATAAAAACTATCATCATTTACACATCATTTACAGTTACCATACAAGGCAACAGCATTCCAAATTTCTTGCCACTAATTACAACTTAAACAGAGTAATCAACTTCCGACATGACACCCTCTCTTCCACTTTTCCGTGGTATCCACCATTCTATTCTTATCATTTTAGATTCGTCATATGATCACAGTCATGTGGTTCTGATCGTCTGTATCAGGATTTTTCATAGAACATAATGTTCTCTCTCTACCCATGTTGCCATCAATAACAGAATTTCATTGTTTTGTTAATCCTGAATAACACTTCATGAAATATAAGGATATTTATTTAGTCAAGATTTTATATGTATCATAACTCAAATGTAATATATATTCATAAATATTTAAATTGACAAATACTTATAAAAGCTCATAAATATATGAGCTTCAAAGTAATGATTAAATTAAAATCCACTATTTTACCTGATAGTCTTATTAAAGAACCTCATATATGACACCTGTAATGATTATCAATTAAAATCGGGATTAAGTTACTACTCCTAAAAGCAAAGATGCAAGCAAATAAGTATTCCTCTAGTTTGTAATTTTGTATGATAGTTAAAACTGGAGAAGGGACTACATTTCTGGCATGCACTGTCATTTGAAGTATGATAGAAATTTGTGATAAAAAGACACTGGTCCTTTAATTACCTTATTTATTCTAAGATATGCTTATGTTTCATTTCATAATTGATATATAATGATCATTTGAATAACATTGTTTATAGAAAAAACACCAAATCATGTAAGAAACTTGAGAGATTTCCAGAACTAGAACAGAAAAAAAATTTTTTTTCCTGAACAGCCAGTCACCAACTAAGATTATAGCACAGTCAGCCTCTGAGGAAGCTATGAGGTCCAGTGACTATTGTCCATGTCTTCAGTGATGCTTATCACATTCTTTATGAGGCTCAAAACTACTTGAGCTCAGTCTTGGGGCCTAGAATTGTGTTCATGTCTAATACATTGTATAGGACACACAGAAGAACTGACTTTTCAAGGGGCTTAGGTTTCAATTCTGTTGTGTAAATTAGGCTAAGGAAAACACTAATTTTGTCCTTTGTCTCCTTGTTTGGAATTATTCATTGTTATGTTGTTTAATTCGGAATTCCTATTCGGAGTGCCTTAACTTCTTTGCACAGTTCTGGGCATAACACCTGAAATGGAAAAGGTCTACAATGTCAGAATTTCTGGTTTCTGTTCATAAATAAAATAGATGATATCTCAAAGGAATGAGAGGTCACATCTTGACTCTTACCTGCATCTGACCTCCTTTCAAGACTTGAACTTTCACCTATGCTTTGCCTTGTAATGCTACATTTGTTATTGTTTCCTTGTATCTCCCTAGCTTCACCAGTTCCTGCCACTTCCCAATAGCATGATGCTGAAGACTGGATTTTACTATGTAAACTTTTCAAGACACTGAAGATTTGAAGTATTTTTTAATATAGCCAACTTTCTCATAACAAGTCCTTTATTTGAATCAGGTAAACACACGTATTGTTAACATCATAACTGTAGAAGATTACACTCCTTTTCATGGTTCCTTTTATTTATTATTGTTGTATTTCTTTGTCTAGATTTGCTACTGTCTTCCATATCTTCCTAGTGTGCTTCTTTCTACTTCATATCCCCCTTTTGACACAAGCCTTCTCCTGAGTCACTTAACTTGACCTTTTCGTTAAGCAACATAATATGTAGCCCCACTACAAACTCAGAGTCATAAAGACCAATCAGGAATGGATAGAATCTACTAAAAACATGAGCAAAAGCCAACACTCTGACCTATCTCATACATCAGTGTTTCAGAAAGAAAAAAAATTAAGTTGGTTTGAAAGGAAGAAGTGCAGGACATGGGAAGAACTGCAGAAGGGCAATAGGCATAAAATATATTGGAAGAAAAACATTTTCAATAAAATGGGTGGGAATCCAATCTTCAAATATTTTTAGTATCCCTCCACTGTATACAGCAATGATTTCTACATGGATGTGCCTATACTACAACATGGACAACATACTGTACTCTAAATACAGCTTTGCAGAATAATGTTTTTTATATGTATGTGATAATTCCCTTGTCCAGGTGTATAGTCAAAATATAACACCTACAGTATATTTTATTCATGTACCATTCTAGCTTTTATTGAAAATATATGTTTAAAAAAGAACATCGTGTAGACTGCTCTGCACTTTCTATTAAATTGTTTGGAGTAAATAATGAAATATTTCATCTCTCAAAATAATGATGCTGTAGACAGATCAGAATGTTGGCTTTGACTCATCATGTATTAAGATGGTATCTATGTCCAATTGGCCTTTATAATTCTGGGTTTTTAGTGAGGTAACATAATATATTGGAATGTCAAAACTGCTTTTTTTTTAATTTCAAAAAGAAACAATTCCCTCAAGTTAGACCAGTCATTGGTTGGCCACTCCCACAAGCTCTGAGCCACCACTACCCAAGTGCTTCTTGCAGGTAGGACAGGTTGATAGATTTTGTGTCTGGGTTGGTGTCCTATTCTCACCATCCAGAGCCTAACCTGGTCACAGAAGATGACCAGTTCAGGCTCCATATCCTCTATTACTAGGAGTCCTTGCTAGGGTTACCTTCACAGGTTCCAGGAAGTTTCCACTCCTTGAAGTTTCCACATTGCTCCTAAATGCTTACACATTTCACTCATCTCTCCCACTACTCTCTGCCTCCATCCTTTCCTCCCCACCTTAACCCTCCTTTACCCATCACTACCTGCCCTGAGTTCAATCACTCAATCTATTGTAATTCTTCTCCCTAGACATAAGTGAATATCCTTCATTTAATAGCTAATATGCAATTGTAAGTGAGTACATATGTTTGTATTTATGTGTCTTTGTTTCCTTACTCAGTATGATATTTTTCCTATTTCAACCCATTTGCCTGTAAATTTCTTGATGTCAGTTTTCTCTAATACCTGTGAAATAATCCATTATGTAAATGTATCACACTTTCTTCATCCATTTTCAGTTCAGGGATATCTAGATTATTTCCAGTTTCTGGGTATTATGAATAAAGCTATGAACATAATTTAAAAAAAAATGTTCTGGTGGCAGGATAGGGTATCATTGGGGTATGTGACCAAAAGTGGTATAGCTGTTTCATGACAGATATCAATTTTCAATGATTTTCTGTGGAATGACCAAATTGATTGACAGTGGATGTACAAGTTTGCAGTCCCACCACCACTGGTGAAGTTCTTTGCCTTGCTCTACATCCTTGCCAACATGAGCAGTCATTTGGGCTGTTTATCTTTGCCATTCTGGCAGGTATAATATGGAATCTTTGTCCATTTTGATTTGCATTTTCATGATAGTTAAAGATGTTGAACATTTAACTGTTTCTCAGCCATTTGAAATCTCTCTAAAAATACCTGTCTGTTTAGACCTGTACCCCAAATTTAATTTGAATCTAACATTCTTCTTAAAATGTACACATTCCAATAATGGTTGTATGTATACTTCCAGTTGGTTCATAAATCCTCATGATATGTATATTTCTAAATATATGTATCAATATCTAATCTATATCATATATATACATAACTATTATAAATCTATACAGTCATATTGTACGTAAGTTCTACATGCTGCTTTATTAATTAGGTCCTTTAAATTCTAGTTCCTTATCTTTGAATTGCACTGTCATTCTTTCAAGTGTTCTTACTAATGTAATCAAGTGACCTTACTCTGAAATTTTTGAGTTCTCCAATGACTTTCAAATTAAGCTTAATACAAATGGAGGTTCCTGTAGTTTACTTGCAAAAGCTCTCTTTTATGAGCTCCCTTCTACGAAACAAGCATATAAAGTTAAATCTATTTGGCTACAGGCTTAGAGTTCTGCTTGCTCTGATTTGGCCAGTTATTACTACATGGTCACACTGAGTTTCAAGGATGTGCAAGTTTCTGTATAAAACAATGTCATTCATAGTTGAACCAAGAACAGCATCTTTACCAGAAAGTAGCTCTTCATCTTTTAAAATGAGGACCCAGAATTCAAGTGTATATTTAGCAAACCACAAGACAGCTACTTTTTTATTCTCAGCTGGCAAACAAGTTAAAGTTTTCTTTTCTTAATTTTTCTTTTTCTTTTTCTTTTATTTATTTTTAATTTTTCAAGACATGGTTTCTTTGTACATTCCTGGATATCCTGGAACTCACTCTGCAGACCAGGCTGGACTTGAACTCAGAAATCTGCCTGCTTCAAAGTTTTCTTATTTTAGAAAACATAAGCTACTAAAAGAATGAAAATAAAGTTAAAACATAGCAAAAGCTGTACTGTAGGAAAAAGCATGATAATGTATGAGTTGTAAATAAATGGAAAAAAGACACATGAAAAAATATGTTAGAAATTTTAAGAACACATGAGATGGGAAGAAATCTCAAATACTGTCAATAAATCATACACATACCTATTTCGGATGTAAAACCCCATCAAAACTACATATATAGAACTTTTGTTTTCAAAACTGTGATTACATGATATTTTTAAGATAATGGATTATATCAAGTTATTATGGAAGGGAAGTTCCGTCCATTATAATAGTCTTAGGGTTTCTATTGCTGTGATGAGACATGACCATGGAAACCTTTCTAAGGGAAGACATTTAATTTGGGTCTAGCTTAGAGTTTCAGAGGTTCAGTCTATTATTAATGCAGGAAACATGGCAGGCATGGTGCTCAAGAAGGCATTGAAAGTTCTAAGTCTTGGTCCACAGACAGTAGAATGAGATCATTCTATAGTGGACATGACTTGATCATATGACATTTCAAAGTCCACCCACACAGTAACACACTTTCTCCAACAAGGCCACACCTACTCCAAGAAAACCACATCTCCTAATAGTTCCATTCATTCAAATACATCAGTCTGTGTGATCACATATTTAAATCACCACAATACAGACATTCTGTGTGAAAAATCAGAATATGTAATTTACTAATGTTCATGTAATAAAAAAACACAAGTTGGAAATTCATGGAATTTTCTGATAACAAAATCCTCAACAAGCTATGGAAAGTACAAATAATACAATAGCAATCTCTATGACTTAAGTCTCTAATTACAGGAAAGATGACCAAATAACTATCCAAATAGTGGTTACCTGTGTAATATGATTATGATGAAGGATTAAAAACAAAAAATAGATTCATCTAATTACAAAAATACAGCCACATAGTCTTTAAGAAAAGCTCCAGTGTATAATATTGTCAATGCAAAAACACAACTTTTACATTGAATATGAGATAGTTAATTTTGTATCTAAATTATGTGTTGACAATATATACTAGAGTCTTTTCTTATGTTGTAACTCAAATGAAATGTAGAAATCAGAGAAAATTTTTCTAATCTAAAGAAAGAGGTGCTAACCAAGGTACAAAAAGCATAAGACTCACGAAATAGACAGGACCACAAAAGTAAATTCTCCACCTCAGAAGTGTTTAAAAATTTTTTTGCTTTTATCCCAACTTGCCATGTGGTATAACACTATATGAGACTTAGAGAGAAGTAATTAGATGATTATCTGTCTTTTCTCATTATAAATATACATAAAGTTATTGTGGATACATAATTGGAATTTTCCATTTGAGTCCTAACCTAGCAAATAACAGTTGTGTTCATAAGTTTATCAGCTGTATTTTGTCTTGAGGGCATTATTTCTTTTGTTTTTGTTCTTTTGTTGTTGTTGGGTTTTTTGTTAGTTTGTTTATTTGTTTGTTTTTCTGAGACAGGGTTTCTCTGTATAGCCCTGGCTGTCCTGGAACTCACTTTGTAGACCAGGCTGACCTCGAGCTCAGAAACCTGCCTTTCTCTGCCTCCCGAGTGCTGGGATTAAAGGCGTGCACCACCACACCAGGCAAAGACATTATTTCTTGAGGTACTCAATTTCCACCGGATCATGCAATATGTCTTTTGCTCTTCAACAAAGTTCTTTGAGCCTTGAAGAGAAAGATTTGATGGAGACATACAATTTAGCATTTAGTGAGTGTATCAAGTTCTTTCAATCTCTGCACAGTGTTTATTTATAGGTCTGCATTTGATTCCATCTACTGCAGGTAAAATCTTCGCAGAAGATGGCTGAGCAAGACAATAAATTTAAAATTAACTTTCTCTAATGCTGTCCCAGTGCTCAGTAGACAAACTACATTTAAAGGCAAGCCCCATTACCAGCAATAGATGGCCAAGTTAGAACAAACTCAGTGGTACTTTTCTAGATATTTGTCTCATAATGATCTGTTTTGGGAATTTTCTTGGTGCTATGAAGAAAGAACAACACGCATACAAAGCCAGGCACCCTAAAATGCCAGCAGATTTTAAAGGCCATGAAAATCAAAGGATATTAAAACAGTGTATAACACATTGGGTACCTAGTTCAGACCACTATATCCAGAAATATGACAGTCATAATCAAAGGACCATATACTTGCGATATTCTTAAATCTTAAATATTAATAAATACGAATAAACAATAATGGGAAGTAATATGTGTTCATTACAATGATACACATTAGAATCTTATTCATAAATAGAAAATAAGATAATTGGAGTAAGTCGTTTTTCTTGAGAAGATATACAAGTATTGAAGGAATAAAAGAAATTCTGAAAATAAATACAACAGAAATCCAATTGTCTTCAAATATGTAAAATCACATGTTCATAGCTCATGCTAAATAAATTTTAAAATACATTTTAAATTTATTTTTGACATATTCAAGTTATGTTTATCTCTAATTTAGAAAAGATAACAAAATAATACAACTTCTCTACCACATATTGCTGTATTTCCAAATAGAATATCTCTGAGCATATTATATTTCATTAACAAGTCATATTATGAGCTGTGTTTCTTTTCATCATCATGAAAGTTTTATGTGTATATTTTTATATATCTATATATACACATGTAAATTAATTCTATCAGAACAAAGACTATTTCTTTTAATTATATCTATATCTATATATCTATATTTATCTATCTACCTATCTATTTAATTCCAATCCTTTGCATGCTCAGCAGCATTGTTATATAATTATATATTATACTATACATTTAGTATAGCATATAATTATGCATAGCAGCAAAATATATTTCAGATAAAATTATTATACATTTATGCTACTGTAAATTCTACTTTATTTGAATCAATTAATTAAATTATTAAGTGTATGAAAAGATTTTCTTCAAGAAATCTGTTTTTTTTTTATTTAATTTTATTTGTATTTCATTTTTACACTCCATATTCCATTCCCCACCCTTCCCTATCCACCCTCTGACTGCTCCAGATCCCACCCCTCCTCCCCACTCCACCCCATCTCCCCTTGGATACCCCCAACCCCCACCTCACCAGACCTCAAAACTCCTGGGGCCTCCAGTCTCTTGAGGGTTAGGTGCATCATCTCTGAATGAACACAGACCTCGAAGTCCTCTACTGTATGGATGTTGGGAGCCTCATATCAGTTGGTGTATGCTGTCTCTTTGGTTGTCCAGTGATTGAACGTTTTGGGGGGTCCAAATTAATTAAGCTGAATTAGGGAAGGCTGAAACAAATCTGTTAATGAAGCTTAGTATGATAGTAAATTAGGGTAAAAGACATCAATTGTCTCAATACATGCTAAAATGGCATTTTCAAATTTAACTTGGAGGCTGTAGAGATGACTCTGAATAAATCACTCTTATATAGGGCCTAAATTAGTTTCCAGAATCCATGTCTGTCACTCATCATTGACTATAGTTCAAGTTTCTGGTGGTATTGTCCTTTATCTAACCTTTTCAGGTATCTGCATGCTTGTGGATATATCCACACACAGACACATATAAATATACACAATGAAAATAAAACAAATCTTCAAAATTGATATTTATTGCCAAAACATATCTCAGCATATAATAGAGCATAAAGTATATTACAAAATAAAACCTTTACCTTTACTTTGAATCCAAATTGTTTACAATCTCACCATAATTATTTCTCATTCACTTCTAAATGAAGATAATTTTCAAATGTGCAACTATAATACAAAATTCTTAGAGCAATTCTGCAATTGCTTCTCTTCTGCCACTTCCCTTATTCTTTGCCTTGGTGCACTTTTAGATTTAATAAAGTTTCCTTAGAATGTCAAAGAGCTTTTCCCAAACTACATCTTGAAACCATAAGAAACATGTTCTTTGGCCCAATGTCTATTACTTCACATTTCACACATATATTTTAGAAACCACAGATTAGAGGCATGTTTCCCTTCTTGAAGAATAACACTTTTGTGTAAATCTACAGTTATTAGTCATTAATGCCATTTGTGGATATATCTTTAGAATGTGAGCCAAACTCACATTTACTCAAGAAACATCACATATCAGACTGGGATTAAAAACCCCAGAATAAACCTTTCTTATCCTATTAAGCTTGTTCAACTTCCTCTTTTTCTACATAAGTCAGAATATTATTAATATTCACCAGGAATCAATGCTGAAACTTTGACTCAGTTGAATGTACTTCAAATGTGTAAATTACCTTCAATACCTTTTAGGAAATTTTGAGTTTAATAGGGCAAGTTCAACAGTTATGAATTGGGAAGAAAGAAAAACATAGTTTTTGAAACCTGAAGTTTCTGCCTCCTTATTCCTATATTCTTTTCATTTTATAATACCATGGGTAGGTAAGGGATTTGTGAATGATAATAAATGTGCAACTAAATAGCTACATCCATGCCAAAGACATCAAGCAAATCTGTTATGTATCTTCTCTGAGTTTTTATTTTCATGCTTCCTATACAGGTAAAATATAAATATATGTGAAATAGAAACCCGTGTGTCATGTAAAATATGATCTAATTAATTAATAAAATAGTTTTAATATCTGTATTCCCGAAATTAGGTTTTATATTAGAATGTAAGTACACTACTATAAGTTCTTTTAGTTAAACCATGTAATGACCCTGAAAATACACAGATTACTCACCCAGATGTGGGAGAAAAACTGACTGACAGGCCCACTCTTGACAGTCTACATCTCGCCATGGCCTCTTTCACCACTCTTCTGTAGCCAGGCAGTAACCAGGGCAAAGTACCAATTCACATCCCTAGAATCACCCAAGAGCCCCATCCTTCAATAGGCTTCCCAACAATTTGACAGTAGTAGTCCCTTTCTCTTCAACTGTTTCCATTCGACATTATTCCAGAGACTAAGTGTTGTTGCAATTGTCTTAATTCCTTTATCTTCTAAGGAAGTTAAGAACCCTGCTTATAGCCTTTCTTTACAGTTTCCTTTTTCTCTTCCCTTTAAATCCTTTTAATTTATACATCCATGTTGTCAGCTCTTCTTGGACTCATAATCTGACAGGTTTGCTCTGTGTGTGACATTGAGTTTTATGTTTATATTACATTTTATTTACAAGTAGGATTTCACAAAATGGAAAGAAAGAAGTTTGAAACATTCTTCCAATGTACTGAATATATTTTCATGAAATGTAATACATTTGATTTTATTATTGGCTTTCCTAATTTTAAAAATAGCATCTTTTGAAGAAATAGCTAACTTATTTTTAGCACTATTTTGAAACAAGTGAGAGGTTTTTAAGTGAGCTTTTGAAGGATGGAAAATTGAGAAGTTCAGGAACTTCTCAAGGTCATATCTAAAAAAAGAGTCCAGGTAAAGTCAATCTGTAGTAACTGCACAGCTAGGCTAATTGACGAGTCTGATTACTTAAATGCCTTTGGCTTTCTGAAATAACTTATAGAGTTTGCACAATTATGCTTAGAAAACTGGATTTTTTTCCCTTTCATTGATTTACAGAACTTGAAAAAACATTAACTAAGTTATACCAGGCTAAGTTTTAGAACTCTAAATTTCTTGGATTTTATCCACTTTTATAATGTCATTCTGACTATTTAAACATAGAGGTTCTGTTTTTGACATCTGTGTTATGGCAATACTATTAGCAAAATAGCCTATGCAAAGTTGATGAGAATTTGGACAAACATTTTTAAAACTAAAGCCTTTTAAGTAGTTACCATGCCACCAAGAAGCTTCCACTCATCTGACAATCACTGAAGATTGATAGGTGTGTGTGTGTGTGTGTGTGTGTGTGTGTGTGTGTGTGTGTGTGTATGTGTGTGTGTGTTACTTACATGTGGTCTGGAAAATGCTACTGAGGACTTCCTCGTGTATTTGCTATTAGTTTTCTTCTTGCCAATCATTTCAAATGTTGCAGTGCAGTATTTTATGAAACTATATAAAATTATTTGTATCTTTCAGTGTGCTTCATACCTCTCCCTTTATCTGTCTGTCTGTCTATCTATCTATCTATCTATCTATCTATTACTTAAAAATAGACATCAGTTCATTTTTAGTTCATTTTTAGATGAGAATGGAAACAGTTTCTTACTACTGAATTTTAACACTGGTCTTGAATAAGAACTAAATAAGGTGTTTTTACCATTCGTTCAGTATTCTTTGAAATACTTAAGTTTCTATAGCATTCACAGGCTTATTTTTGAAATAAGATGTTACACATGTTACTGTTGTATTAATTAAGAAGTATTTTATAATTGCTAGCTTAGTTTCAGGTTGTTTGTCTCTATTATAATAATTTTTTAAGGAAAGAGGAAAAGGAAGAAATAAAAAATGTAGTAAAGGAAAATGAGAGAGGGGAAGTTGAGGGAGAGGGGAGTGGGAGGAGGAGAAGGAGAGAGAGGAGTAAGGCCTGCAAGTAGACAGACTGGCTATGGTGTCTCCTAGGCCTATAATCCTAGCATACAGGAGAAGACATGTGAGACGTACAAAGGTCACCATCATCTGATTAGAGTTAGGGTGACTAGCTTAAACTCTAGGAGATCTTGTTTCAAATTTATACATGGCAACACAAAATAGACTAGGAAGAAAATTCTCAGTACTTTAGGGTGTCAATGAGGTAGGGACTCACAATTCTCTTACCTCATCATTTCTATTTCTAGTGATACCTAGTATCTTTCTGTGACTTCATGATATTAGTCACTGTAGTCAAACATATAAGTTTAGACAGTGAAGTGGGGTTCCATACCTTACATTTCTGCTTGTATCCTTCTCTATTGCTTTCAGTCCACTCATGACATGTTGTTAGCACCCATTCATCTAATGTCAACATTTGGATTCAAGTAAACTTTATTGATAAAATACTAATACAGACTGTAATATTACATTGTTTTGAATATTACCTATGGGTTAATTATTATACTGATATGGCTTTTAAACATTTTATGTCTGTCCTAAGTGTAATGAATTTCATTTATATGAATCTCATTATTTTACTATGAAAAATTTAGTAGCACTTATTGTACTTAAGATATCTTAACAGTAGATATTTCTTGTCTTACTTTCTGATATCTAATTTTATTTCACTGATACTTTCTTCTTTACTAACTATTCCTACTTGTTTACATTTAAAGAGATTTTATTTGTTTGCTTTTGCTTTGAGACATCTTCTTACTTTACAACTCAGGGTTGTCTAAGATTGATAGGAATCCTCCTACTGTAATCTCTGGAGATTACAGATGGGAGCTTCCTTGATTGCCTAAGAGTTTTTTTTTTTAATTGAATACAATGCAATATGATTACATCTACACAACACTACATTCTCCAATTAAATTCCCTCTAATATGACACTCAACACATACCTCACCGTCAGTTCCATCCCTCTGCCGTGCCTCTCTCACATAACTCACTAAGGCCGTAACTACATGGTAAGACCCTATTGCTGGATAGACCACATAGTTTTGCTACAGGACATAGAGAAATCAGCCTGAATTCCACGTGAAAATGTCTTCCCTACTGGCTATATTTCTTAGTGCCAGAAGGTAATATGCAGGCTGATAGGGGAGAAGAGATATCAGTGGTCTTACCCAGTACTACAAATAACCGCCCTCCCCCCAAGGAGAAGTTTGTCAACTGATTCAATACTGACATAGCTGCTATGGAATGATTCATCCTCATCACATTCTGATTATTCTGATTTTCTGTGTCAAGTGCACCATGGAAAATTAACAGTGGACACATGCTCAAAAGAGATTTATATTCCCTTTCCTAGTGAAAGAAAGATGAAATTTCAAGACCTGTAAGTCATATATAAAGTACTCAGAAATTGCTGGTTGTGAGTCTAGAGGCTGTCTGGGGCTGAGCAAAAAGAAAAACAAACCTGGGTATGCCCCGTAGTTAAAATATTCCTGGGAACAGCTTAACCTTAAAGATAAAGAGGAATGTGAGGACATAAGAGGGCTATCTAAACTGAGTCAACAATTCACAGAACTCTGACACCCTGCATGTACATGTAATTTTTCTGCTGATGTTTGAATAAGCCAATAGTGTGTTGATATGCTGAATTCCACACCCCTAAGCCCCTTACCCCATAAAAACCCCTATCTTCCTAGCCTAGTGGCCTACTTCCATTATCTCCTGTGTATGATGCATGTTGGTCTGGAGCTCCATAATTAAACGACCTCATGTAATTACATCAAGATGGTCCTTCGTGATTTTTTTGGGTGCACGCTGAATCGGGAATTGAGTTGGGATTTCCGCACTAGGCTCTATCTCTTGCAACTAACCATTGTGAATAGTTCCACAAATAAGGGACATGGCATGAAGAACACCCTTATTATCTGTGCTCAGATTAGGCTTGCTGTGTTTTCAGCAAGTCTTGTGCAAGTAGCAACACATGAGCTCCTCTCAGTTCATGAGTGTAATAGTTATGTCATCCTCAGGAGACAGAATTTCCTAGCACTCTTCTTCACCCTTAAGACCTTCCATTCTTTCTACTTCCTCTTCAACAGGGTTTCCACAGCTTTGGCCAAGCTTGGAGGGGGCACAAGTGTTAACTTCTATGCTCCATTCAGGCCTGAGTCCTCAGTCTGTGATTCTCTGCACTTTGACCAGAAGCATCTCATCTTTCGTTAATTACTTCACATGAAAAGAAAAGTTGATCTGACAAAGTTTAAGAACAGTCTGTATCTATGAGTTTATTTAGAAGGTATTTTTTGGGGGGAGTGGGGGTCGAGACAGGGTTTCTCTGTGTAGCCCTGGCTGTCCTAGAACTCACTCTGTAAACTGGTCTCAAACTCAGAAATTCTCCTGCCTCTGCCTCCCAAGTGCTGGGATTAAAGGTGTGTGCCACCAGGCCTGACTTTAGAAGGTAATTTTAATGAAATGGAAACATCCAGTTCTTTGGAAAGTTAGTTCTATCAAATAATGTTTTGCTGGGGCACACAGGTGAAAGAAGGTCTTGCTAAAGCAAATGCATGAAAGACTGTTTTCCTGAAGCAGATACGGGTGAAAGGATGTTTTGATATAGCAAACATGTGAAAGGACCTGGAATGAAGGAGTATAAATATGATCCCATAGACAGTGGGAGATGAGCACAGAGCCTTGGTTTGGTTTGCTCTGCCTTGTTATTCTTCACTAAAGACACACATATATTGGTTCTCCTTACATAGCACTGCTAAATTGTGATAATTCTGCCATTGAGAGAAACTTGCCAAGAACTGCTTGTGAGGTTCCTGTGGCAGCTTTCTGCTTCTGCAGCCTCATCCCAGGCCAGGTGGTGAGGCTGTTGGTTTCTTCAGGATTGACTAACAGGTGCTTAATGTCTGATGTCTCCTTGTTGAAAGGACTGGACTATAGCTGCTGGTTCTTGTCTGGTGTCTACCTGCTTTGAGAAGTGTTCTGTAGCTGCTGAGTCATATGTAATGTTTGATATGGAACTGAACTACTGCCAAAGAAGATCAATCTTGTGCCCAAAGAAATATTGCTGAACTGCTCAACTTCCCCTGTATCCTAATAACATTTTCCCCACTACCTCTGTTGGGTGGTGGGCTAGAGGAGAGGTTGAGTCCTCTAAAAAGCTCTAAAAATAGGTTCCCAAAAATGTATGTACAATTTGATAACTCTGACAATTAGCAAAATTACCATAGCACATTCTACCCTAGGATATAGATTACAGTATTAAGGATGAAATTTTACTTGTAAAGACAATCCCAAAACAGATCAGAAACCAGTGATTCACTTACAACAATCATGTCGATATTGTATCTATATACTTATAGCTACCTTTCTCTTGGATAATGGTTATTAAATTATGCAGTGCCCAGTTCCAAATCAGACCATTGATGTGTTTTCTCCCTGATCATCCTCCAAAACAGCATGAAACCTTGTAGAAGAGAGGTATTTCTAGGTGAGATAGAGATTAAATTTCTAGTAAGTTCTTTGCAAAAGTGGGTGGTATTTTCAGCAGAATCATCTTTACCATATAGATATGGTAAGTAAATAAGGAGAGTGTTAACCTGTGTTGTTTTGAAGCCTTCCTCATATGGCCTGACCAATGAATTATTGGGAGGCATCTTGTGCCTTGCCTTGTGATAGTAATTGAATAAAAGCGTCTGCATAGGCTCATGAATGCAGAAAAAGTTCTCAAGATTATTTAATCTTTTAAAACATATTTTGAGATTAGCTTACTAATTAGTTGGCTTCTATCAAGTTTTTTCATGTGTACTTAGTTTTGGTTTACCTAACTTATTTATTATACTTATTGTCCACTGCCCTCACCTCCAGTTAATCCTTTAATCTCCCATATCTTTCACATAGCAAATATTATACAACATATCAAATTATATTTATATTCTTTTGGCCTAGCCCTCTTTTTTGGTTTTATTTCCTGACACACCTGCTCCCATCACTGTTTAAGGCTTTCCACACTTAGCCAATATCTTTACTTTTTAGCTGTTTAAAGCAAACTATATTGATTTCATGAAATCAGATGCCCCTTACTTTGCTACAGCATTGGAGAAACCAAATCATAAAAAGTACTATCATGGGCGTTAAGCCCTAGTTTTGATAAAGACATCCGAAATCAACTCTTAGAGCACAATTGCTTCTATAGCTGTCACTTGACACCATATTATCACAGGAACACTATGATATGGGCAGTGATACATGAACACCTGTGTCTCCAGGACACTGAGGGGAAATAAAACCTGCACTTTATTCAGTTCAGCTACTAGAACCAATATATAGAGAAACACATCAAGAACTTAGTTTCAAAGAAGTGTGAGGAAACAAATTTTAAGTTTACCAAACTCTGTCAATTAAAACACTGCTTGAAAGAAATTTTTGCAGAATATTTTTCAGCCTGTGTATGAGGAAGGGTACTATGTTACATCCTGTACTAGCTGAACACAGCAAGAAGACCTATACAAGGATGAGACAAAATGGTTAATTTTAAATTGAATAACTGTTGTCTTAAATGCAGACTTTAATTAATATTAGGAACAAGTTCACTTGTTTATTCTTTAAACCTTTTTATTAATTTTTCATATATTATTTTTGGATCATATATTTTCACTCCCTCAGCGCTTCCCCAATTTCCCCAACTTTCCTGTAGAATTCATATTCTTTTCCTCTTTTGCCCTCTCTCAAAAAAAAAAAAACAAAAAACAAAACAAACATGCCAGTATAACACAAAAAAAAAACAAAAATACACAGAGTATGAAATTTGTTTTTGTTGTTGTTTATTTGTTTGTTTGGGCTACCCATTCTTGTGCATGACACTAGCCTTGAAGACAGCCTATTTTTCTTTTCCCAACAGTTATTGATTACAAATAGCTTCTTTGTTGAGAATGATATTTTGTGTCCACTTATTATCTCACTACTAGGATTTTTGTATATTTTGAAACTCTGAAGAACTTGTGGAGTCTTTGTGAGCTTATGTTTATCAGACCTGTTATGTTTAGATAGTGTTCTTGCCTTGAAGTTATCCACCACCTCTGGCTCATTCTGTTTTCAGTTCTTCATAGACTTTTGAGCCTTGAGAGGAAGGTTTTTGAAAAAGGCTGAGTGCTCCTAAGTCCTTCACTTTCTGCACATTGTCCAGTTGAAAATATGTGTTAATAACTACCTACTGCAAGAAGTTTCTCCCTTGAGGGTTTAGTGATACTCTGATCTATGAGTATAGCAATATGCAATAGGCATCATTTTATTGCTACTTCCTTTTAGCAAAATAGTAGTATTTTTTTTTAAGGCCCATAACCTAGCTAGTTTCTGTTTGTTTAATTTTTCATTTACTAATATACTTCTTTACAATTCAGCCATTGACTCCTTGTTGGCCCCCCATAATTTGTTCATCCTGTTCCTCCTTCCCCTGTCTCCAAGAGGATGCTCCCCCCAAAACCAGGCACCCCTTTCCCTGGAGACTCAAGGCTTTGGAGGATTAGACTCATCTTTCATTGAGGCCAGACCAGGCAGTCCTCTGCTATATATGTGCCAGGGGCCTCAGACCAGTGCTTATAGGCTACATTGTTGGCGGCTGAGCTTCTGGGAGGTGCCAGGGTTCCTGTCTATTTCAGATTGCTGGCCATACTAGGGGGTCACTCTCCAATTCAGCTTCTTTAATCCTTCCCCTAATTCAACCATAGGGGCCCCCAACTTCAGTTCAATGGTTGGATGTCAGTATCTGCATCTTTCTCAGTCAGCTGTTGGGTGGGTCTCTCAGAGAGTAGCCATGCTAGTCTCAAGTCTGTAAGCACATCATAGAATCAGCAATAGGGTCAGACTTTAGTCCTCCCTGCCCCATGAGATAGATCTCAACTTGGGCTGGTCACTGGATTACCTTTCCTTCAGTCTCTTCTCATTTTTTGTTCCTGCAGTTCTTTTAGACAGTAACAATTCTGGGTCAAAGATTTTGACTTTGGGTTTGTAAAACCATCCCCACTTGGGGACTCTTTCTATCATCTGGAAGTGGACTCTTCAAGTTCCTCTCTCCACTGTTGGGCATTTTGGACATGGTCACCTACAGGAAGCATTGAGAATTTGTCACCTTGTAAGTCTCTCACAATCTCTAAAGGGTCCCCATCACAATCACCCATCCTTGAGGCTACATATTTCCATTCATTCTGCTGACCCTATATGCTTCTTTCCTGTCTCCCGCCATACCTGATTCTGCTCAATTTTTTCTCCCTCACCCTACCCTCTCCCACCCAGGTCCCATCCTGCCTCTGCCTTCTGTGATTATTTTCTTCCCCACTTCTTAGTGGGATTGAAGCATCCTCACTTGGGCCCTCTCTTTGTTAACATTTTTGAGTTCTGTGGATTGTATCCTGGGTATTCTGTGTATTTTTGGCTAATATCCACTGATTAGTGAGTTCATGCCATGCATGGACTTTTGCGTCAGAGATACCTTACTTTTTATTCAATTTCTCTTCTATTAGATTCATAGTATCTAGTTTTATGTCTAGGTCCTTGATCCACTTGGATTAGAGCTTTGTGCAAGTTGACAAATATGGATCTATTTTCATTTTTCTACTTACAGACTGCCAGTTAGACCAGCTCCATTTATTGAAGATGCGTTTGCCCCCCCCCCGTATGTTTTCCTGCTTCATTGTCAAAGGTCAAGTGTCCATAAGTGTATGGGTTTATATATGGGTCTGCAACTCTATGCCACTGTTTTATCTCTGTGTTTCTGTACCAACACCATGGGGTTTTTATCACTAAGCTCTGTAGAACAGCATAAGGTCAGGGATGGTGATTCCCATAGAAGTTATTTTATTCTTGATAATTAGTTTCACTATCCTGGGTTGTTTTTTACTTGTCTATATGAAATTGAAAATTGCTCTTTCCATGTCTTTGAAGAATTGTGTTTTAATTTTGAAGTGGATTGCGTTGCATCTGTAGATTGTTTTTGGTAAGTGTTAATCCTATTGGTCCATGAGTATGGGAGATCTTTCCATCTTCTGAAGTTTTCTTTGATTAATTTCTTCAGAGACCTTGAAGTTCTTTTCACACAGATCTTTCTATTGTTATGTGAGAACTACTTCAAGATATTTTATATTATTTTTGACTACTGTGAAGGGTATTGTTTGTCTATTTTCTTTCTCAGCCCATTTATCATTTGTATAAAAGAAGACTCCTGATTTGTTTGAGTTAATTTAACTTCCAACCACTTTGCTGAAGTTGTTGATCAGCTGTGGAAGTTCTCTGGTAGAATTTTTGGGGTTGCTTATGTATACTATCTTATCATCTGCAAATAATAATACCTTGACTTCTGCTTTGCCAATTTGTATCCCCTTTAATCTTCTTTTGTTGTCTAATTTCTTTAGCTAGAACTTTGAGCTATATTGAATAGATATAGAGGAAGGGGCACCCTTGTCTTGCCCCTGCATTTAGTAGGATAACTTCAAGATCTCTCCCTTTAAATACTGGCTGTTTATTTACTGTATACTGCTTTTATTATGTTTAAATATGGGCTTTGAAGTACTCATCTCTTCGATACTTTTAACATGAAGGAGTATTGAATTTCATCAAAACATTTTTTCAGCATCTAATAAGGTAAAGATGTGACTTTTTTCTTTTGAATTTGTTTATATAATTGATTGTATACTAAGCCATCCATGTGTTCCTGGGATGAAGCCTATTTGATCATAGTGAATGATGGCTTTGATCTGTTCTTGGATTCAGTTTGTGAGAGTTGTATTGAGTATTTTTTGCCTCAAAATTCATAAGGGAAATTGGTAAAATTCTCTTTCATTGTTGAGTCTTTTGTGATTTATGTATCAGCATAACTGTGGCTTCATATAATGAATTATGTAGTATTCTTTTTGTTGCTATTTTGTGGAATAGTTTGAGGAGTATTGGTATTATTCTTTTAAGGTCAGGAAGTATTTTGCTCTAAAACCACCTGACCCTTTCTTTCTTATTTTCTTTTTTCTTTCTCTTTTTTTTTTTTCCTTAGAGGTAATCGGACTGTATAGATAGTTTACTTACTCTTCATTTAACTTTGGTACATGGTATCTGTTTAGAAAATCATCCATTTCATCTATATTTTCCAGTTTTGTTGAGTGTATCCTTTTGTAATATAATCTGGTGATTTTTTTGTGGATATTTTATTTATTTATATTTCAAATGTTATTTCCTTTCCTGATTTCCTCCCCAGAAATCTCCTATTCCATCCCCCTACCTACTGCTTCTATGAGAGTGTGCCCCCACCCATCCATTCACTCCCCACCTTCCCACCCTCGCATTCCCCTACACTGGGGCATCAAGTTTTCACGGGGCCAAGGGCTTCTTCTTCCATTGATGCCACACAAGGCTATTCTCTGCTACATATATGGCTGAAGCCAGGTACATATATGTATCTCCATGCATACGCCTTTGTTGGTGGTTTAGACCCTGGGAGTTCAGGTTGATTAATATTGTTGTTCTCCCTATGGGGTTGCAAACCCTTCAGGCCTTTCTCTAACTCCTCCATTGGAGACCCTGTGATCAGTTCAGTGGTTAGTTGCAAGCATCTGCCTTTGTATATATTAGGCTCTGGCAGAGCTTCTCAGGAGACAACATTATCAGTTTCCTGTCATCATTTACTTCTTGGCATCCATAATAGTGTCTGGATTTGGTGACTGTATATGGGATGGATCCCCAGGTGAGACAGTCTCTGGATGGCCTTTCCTCAGTCTCTCCACACTGTGTCTTTGTATTTGCTCCCTTGAGTATTTTGTTACCCCTTCTAAGAAGGATGGAGGCACCCACACTTTGGTCTTCCTTCTTCTTGAGCTTCATGTTATCTGTGAATTGTATCTTGGGTATTCTGAGCTTTGGGGCTAATATCCACTTATCAGTGAGTGCATACCATGCGTGTATTTTGTGATTGGGTTACCTCACTCAGGATGATATTTTGTAGTTCCATCTATTCACCTAAATATTTCATGAATTTATTGTTTTTAATAACTGAGTAGTACTCCATTGTGTAAATGTACCATATTTTCTGTATCCATTACTCTGTTGAAGGACATGTGGGTTTATTCCAGCTTCTGAGTATTATAAATAAAACTTTTATGAACATAGTGGAGTATGTGTCCCTATTATATATTGGAGTATCTTGTGGGTATATACCCAGGAGTGGTGTAGCTATGTCCTCAGGTAATACTACTTCCAATTTCTGAGGAACCACCAGAATGATTTCCAGTACTAGCTTATAGTCCCACCAACAATGGAGTAGTGTTCTGGTAATTTTTTGAATTTCCTTGGTTTCTGTTGTTCTGTCTTCCTTTTCATTTCTGATCTTCTTGATTTGGATATTATCTGTGTCTGTTAATTTGGCTAAAGATATATCTATCTTGTCAACTTTCTCAAAGATCCAGCTCTTGGTTTTGTTGATTCTTTGTATTGTTTCCTGTGTTTCTAATTGGTTGATTTCAGCCCTACATTTGATTATTTCCTGCAGTTTACTCCTTTTGGGTATCGTGGGTATTTTAGAGCTTTCAAGTGTGCTGTTAAGTTGCTAGTGTAGGAACTCACCAATTTCTTCTTGAGGGAACTTAATGCTATGAATTTGCCTCTTAGTTCTGCTTTCATTGTATCCCATAAGTTTGGGTATGGTGTGTCTTCATTTTCATTGAATTCTAGAAAGTGTTTAATTTTTTTATTTCTTCCCTGACCAGGTTACCACTGAGTAAAGAATTGTTCAGGTTCCACAGATATGTCGGCTTTCTGTTGTTGTTGTTGCTATTGAAGTCTAGCCTTAGTTCACAGTGATCTGATAGGATGCATGGGATTATTTCAATCTTCTTGTACCTGTTGAGGCTTCTTTTCTGACCCGCTATATTGTCAGTTTTGGAAAAGGTAATATAAGATGCTGGAGGTAGTATTTTTGTTTATTTGTTTTAGGGTGAAATATTCTCTCTGTATTTGTTAAAACCATTTGTTTCATAAAACCTCTATTAGTTTCACTGTGTTTAGCTTCTGTTCCAATGATCTGTCCATTTTTGAGAGTGCTGTGTTGAAGTTTACCTCTGTTATTTTATGAGGTGCATTGTGTTTTGAGATTTAGTAAAGTTTCCTTTATAGATGTGGTTGGCCTTGAATTTGTTGCATAGATATTCAGAATTGAGTCTTCATTGTGGTAGAATTTTTCTTTGATGAGTATGAAGTATCCTTCCCCATCTCTTTTGAAAACTTTTGATTGAAAGACTAGGGAATCGAATGGCTACTCTAGCTTGTTTCTTAGGACCATTTTCTTGGAAAGCATTTTTCCAGTCTTTCATTCTGAGGTGATGTATATGTTTATCACTGAGTTGTGTTTCTTGTAGGAAGCAAAATGGTGGATCCTGCTTGCATATTCAGCCTGTTAGCTATTTGATATTCTGTAGGCTTTTGTACATTTATGTCCATATATTACTTTGGTTGGGGAAGTTTCTCTCTATGAGTTTTTTGAAGATGTCTTCTGGTCCTTTGTGTCTTTGCTTTCTTTTATTCCTGTTATTCTTAGATTTGGTCTTTTCATTATGTCCCAGGTTTCCTGGATGTTTTGGGTTATGAGATTTTTATGGTTGATATTTTCTTTGCCTGGTGGGTCAGTATTTTCTATGGTCACTTCTAAGCCTAAGATATCTCTCTCTTTCTCTCTCTTTCTCATTATTTTTGGTTTAGTTATACATTTTTGTGTTAGTTAGGGTTTTACTGCTGTGAACAGACACCATGACCAAGGCAATTATTATAAAAAACAACATTTAATTGGGACTGGTTTACAGGTTCAGAGGTTCAGTCCATTATCATCAAGGTGGGAGCATGGCAGTATCCAGGCAGGCATGGCGCAGGAGGAGCTGAGAGTTCTATGTCTTCATCCAAAGGCTGCTAGTGGAAGACTGACTTCCAGGCAACTAGGGTGGGGATCTTATACCCACACCCACAGTGACACACCCATTCCAACCAGGTCACACCTATTCCAACAAGGCCACACCTTCAAATGGTGCCACTCCCTGGTCCAAGGATATACAAACCATCACAATTTTCTTTATTTACATTTCAAATGTTATCCCTTTCCTTGTCCCCCCACAAAAAAAACCTCTTTTCCACTCCCCCTCCCCCCCATCCCACCCCCCTGCTCACCAACCCACCCTCTCCTGCTTCCTGGGCCTGGCATGACTTTATGCTAGAGCATAGAACCTTTACAGGAGCAAGGGCCTCTCCTCCCATTGATAAGTAACTAGGCTACCCTCTGCTACATATGCAGCTATAGCAATGAGTCCCATCATGTGTTTTCTTTGGTTGGAGGTTACTCCCAGAGAGCTCTGGGGGTACTTTTTTGTTCACACTTTTGTTCCTCCTATGGGGCTGTAAATCCCTTCAGCTCCTCCAGTAATTTCTTTAGCTCCTTCATTGGGGACCCTGTGCTCTGTCCAATGGATGGCTGTGAGCATCCACTTATGTATTTTTTAGGCACTGGCAGAGACTCTCAGGAGACAGCTATATCAGGCTCCTGTCAGCAAGCTCTTGTTGGTGTCCACATTAGTGTCTGGGATTGGAGGTTGTATATGGGATGGGTCCCCAGGTTAAACAGTCTATTGATGGTTATTCCTTCAGTCTCTGCTCCACACATTTTCTCTGTAACTCCTTCCATGGGTATTTTGTTTCCCATTACAAGGATCAAGATATCCATAGTTTGGTGTTCTTTCTTCTCAACTTTCATGGGTTTTATGAATTGTATCTTGGGAATTCTGAGCTTCTGGACTAATATACACTTATTAGTGAGTGAATATCATGTGTGTTCTTTTATGATTGGGTTACCTCACTCAGATGATATCTTCCCGACGCATCCATTTGCTTAAGAATTTTATAAATTCATGTTTTTTGATAGCTGTGTAGTACTCCATTGTGTAAATGTACCACATTTTCTGTATCCATTCCTCTGTTGAGGGACATCTGAGTTCTTTTCAGCTTCTTGCTATTATAAATACGGCCCCTATGAACATAGTGGAACATGTGTTCTTACTATGTGTTAGAGCATCTTCTGGGTATATGCCCAGGAGTGGTATTGCTGGATCCTCCAGTAGTACTATATCCAATTTTCTGAGGAACCACCAAACTGATTTCCAGATCTCAGAAGATGGAAAGAAATCCCATGCTCATGGATTGGCAGGATTAATATAGTAAAAATGGCTGTCCTGCCAAAAACAATCTAAAGATTCAATGCAATCTTCATCAACATTCTAACTCTACTCTTCACAAAGTTAGAAAGAACAACTTGCAAATTCATCTGGAATAACAAAAAACCTAGAATAGTAAATCTATTCTCAACAATAAAAGAACTTCTGGTGGAATCACCATCCCTGACCTCAAGCGGTACTATAGAGCAATTGTGATATTAAAAAAAATGAACAAAAGAACAAACAAACTACATGGTACTGGTATAGTGGCATACACATAGATCAATGGAACAGAATTGAAGACCCAGAAATGAACCCACTCAGCTACAGTCACTGGATCTTTGACAATAGAGCTAAAACCACCCATTAGAAAAAAATACAGAATTTTCAACAAATGGTGCTGGCTCAACTGGCAGTTAACATGTAGAAGAATGTGAATTGGTCCATTCTTATCTCCTGTACAAAGCTTGGGTCCAAGTGGATTAAGAACCACCACATAAAAGCAGAGACACTGAAATTTATAGAGGAGAAAGTGGGGAAGAGCCTCGAGCACATGGGCACAGGGGAAAAAAAAATCCTGAACAGAACAGCAATGGCTTGTGCTGTAAGATCAAGAATTGACAAATGGGATCTCATATAATTGCAAAGCTTCTGTAAGGCAAAAGACACTGTCAATAGACAAAAAGGCAACCAACATATTGGGAAAAGATCTTTACCAATCCTATATCCAATAGAGAGCTAATATCCAATATATATGAAGAACTCAAGAAGTTGGACTCCAGAAAACCAAATAACTGTATTTAAAAAATGGGGTACAGAGCTAAACAAAGAATTCACAACTGAGGATTACCTAATGGCTGAGAAGCACCTTAAAAATTATTTAACATCTTTAGTTTTCAGGGAAATGCAAAGCAAAACAACCGTGAGATTCTACCTCACACCAGTCAGAATGGCTACAATTAAAACCTCAGGTCATGCTAGAGAGGATGTGGAGACAGAGGAACACTCCTCCATTGCTGGTGAGATTCTCTCTTCTATCTCTCATATTCTGTTGTTGATGCTTGGATCTGTAGTCTTTGATCTCTTTCCTAGGTGTTTCATTTCCACGGATGCCTCCTTTCTGATTTCTTTATCGTTTCTCCTTCCATTTTTAGGTTTTGGACAGCTTTGTTTAATTTCTTTACCTGTTTGATTGAATTTTCCTGTATTTCTTTATATGAGTTATTTATATCATCCTTAGAGGACTCTATTCTCTTTATGAGATGAGATTTTTGTTCAGCATCCTGCTTTTCAGGTGTGTTGGGTTATCCAGGGCTTGCTGTGGTGGAAGAACTGGGCTCTAATCGTGCCCAGATATATTGGCTTCTGTTGCTTATCTTCTTGTGCTTGCCTCACTGTTGTCTTATCTCTAGTTTTAAATGGCCTGAGTGAATCTGTCTGAACTCTTCCGTGTTTGCTGCAGATTTCCTTGTAGTCCTTAGACTGTAGGTGAGAGGGGCAGACAGATTGATCTTATTTTTACATCTTTTGGCTGAATGTTGAATATATGTCTTTATTCCATCTCAATGCATTTATTTAAATTCATTTTAAAGGTGTTGGCTATTCTCAAAATATTTGTATCTCTATTACACTATCATATCTTACAGATAGGTCTGTCTTACAGGGTTTGTAGCTAGTAATATTGATGACTATTTTTTCCTCTGCTATAATGCTAAGTGCCTTCCAGAATCATGAATATTAGTCAGTAGGAGTGCAGCTTTTCTTTGGGCATCATCTTAATTTCTCTATGTTTGATTACATAAATAGTTTATATCTTAAACAATAGGACTTTATGATCATATTATAGAAAGTAACCAAATACCCTTAGCAAAGACTATGCTCTCCTCCTCCTCCTTCCCCTTTCTCTTCTTCCATTTCCTCTTGCTCCTCCTCCTCCTCCCCATGTTATTCAAGACAGTTTCTATATGTTGTTTTTGCTATCCTGAACTCATTCTGTAGACCAGGCTGGCTTCTGACTCAGAGATCCACCTGCCTTTTCCTCCAGAGTGCTGGGATTAAATTCATGGATCATCCCTGCCCCAGCCCATATTTCTTCCTAGTAATATTTTGAAAGCAAATCACTAACAATCACCAAGAACTTTCTATTTTGCTATTTAAGACTTTGACACATTTTAAATTCATCATCTACTACTGACAGACAAATAGTTCTTATTGATATTTGTTTTTAAAAACACCTAAATATTGAGAAAAATCTATGAATGGGAAATAGAAAATAGAAAAAAAACACATACAAGAAAGTATATGATGGAGACAGTTACCTATATAAAGTCTGTGATACATTGCCCTCTATTCTGACATCTAATATTGTATCCATTTGGGGATGCTGACTGCTACCATGGTGGCTCTCTCACTGGCTTTCAGCAGAACTTGCCTCTTAATGTGACTGTAACAAGAACCATTGTTTTAAAAACATATTTCAAATGCATTTCCCATTGCAGAATTCGGAAGTAGTCCATTCTTCCAAGGATTATATTAATTGAACCCTGCTTCTGATTGTATTTTTTCATAAAGCACACTTTTAAAATAATGACAATGCTATCAATCAACCTCTTCAAAGCAGATAAATTTCTTCAGTTATGTTCAGACACTTGCAGTATTTGGTTTTATATTGGGTCATGGTGCAAGCACAATACTCTGGCAATCATGTCTATACTCATCTCACCTATAAATATTTGAAATATGTATCAGATATTGCATTTCTACCAGAAAATTTATACTGACCTAGTCTTTCTTGATGTTTTATATTGAATCTACACCTCTTAAAACTTAGGGTGATATGAAAAAGTTGTCAACTTCCACTTTAGGAGCTTGATTTGAGAAAATAGCTACCTATAGATCATGTAGGCAAAACATCAAAATGTACATTGAACCTACAGCATGTAAACTGAAAACAAATTTTAGAACTTCAGTAAAGCTATAGTTATTGTAGCTGATGATTTTAATGATTAATATGTACATGAGAAACACAAATCACATAGAATTAAAAATTAGTTGAGGATGGATTGAGTCAAAGAGTAAATGAAATTCCATATTGTTCCTCTGGATTATCAAAAGGATCTAATTCACATATTTAAGATGGCATTATGATTACTTGGATTGTGTGTTTTTGTTAGGTCCCATTACTTAGTTGCACATTGACAAGTGCTATGAGTCATAAATATTCTCATCAGAAAATAAGATAAAGGACTCTGTTTTGGACAGGTCAAATTCAGTCAAAAGCTTAGGAATATCACAACACAAACACCAGTGTAAAATTGTACAAGATTTTTCTTTATGTGGCTCAAAGAAGCCAAATGGTAATGTGGACCATCTGGATTTCTTGAAAATCAACAAGTGTAGATTTCCAGGAATTTACTGATGGAACGTAGGATACAGAATGTTGGTTTAAATTCAGTCGAAATACATAAAGGCTCTCTAACCCAGTATTTACAGTACCTAAACCTATTGACATACATAATATTTCATCTTGTCATATAATTGACTGTTAATGGAATTCCAAATGACACATTACAGAAGTAGACCTCAAAATTAATTCATAACTTTTCTCTCAAGTGTATTATGTTCCTGGAGTTTAATATATAAGCCATTATCAATAATTACGAAGTTAGTTTCTAGAATTTTGCTTAATGTAGCAATTGTACTTGAAATATTGAATAGCATGTTATAGTAATATTAATCCATAAGAAACACAATGGATAACATTTTAGACAGGCCTGAGCAAACCCCATTTAAAAATCCCTTCCTTCCTTCCTTCCTTCCTTCCTTCCTTCCTTCCTTCCTTCCTTCCTTTCTTTCTTTCTTTCTTTCTTTCTTTCTTTCTTTCGGTATTTTCTTATTATAGATTTCCAACACTCCTCTACCCATCCACTCCCACTTCTTGGCCCTGGTGTTCCCCTGTATTGAGGCATATAAAGTTTGCAAGACCAAGGGGCCTCTCTTCCCAATGATGGCCGGCTAGGCCATCTTCTGCTACATATGCAGCTAGAGACACGAGCTCTGGGGTTACTGGTTAGTTCATATTGTTGTTCCACCAATAGGGTTGTAGACCCCTTTAGCTCCTTGGGTACTTTCTCTAGCTCCTCCATTGGAGGAGCTGTGTTCCATCCAATAGTTGACTATGAGCATCCACTTCAGTGTTTGCCAGGCACCAGCATAGCCTCACAAGAGACAGCTATATCAGGGTCCTCTCAGCAAAATATTGCTGGTATATGCAATTGTGTCTGCATTTGGAGGCTGATTATGGGATGGATCCCTGGGTGCTAGACTCTCTAGATGGTCCATCTTTGGTCCAAACTTTGTCTCTGTAACTCCTTCCATGGGTGTTTTGTTCACAATTCTAAGAAGGGGCAAGTGATCACACTTTGGGTTTGGTTCTTCTTGAGTTTCATGTGGTTTGCAACTTGTATCTTGGGTATTCTAAGTTTCTGGGCTAATATCCACTTATCAGTGAGTACATATCATGTGAGTTCTTTTTTGATTGGGTTACCTCACACAGGATGATACCCTCCAGGTCTATCCATTTGCATAGGAATTTTATAAATTCATTGTATTTAATAGCTGTGTAGTAACTCCATTGTGTAAATGTACCACATTTTCTGTATCCATTCCTCTATTGAGGGGCATCTGGGTTCTTTCCAGCTTCTGGCTATTATAAATAAGGCTGCTATGAAAATAGTGGAGCATGTGTCCTTATTACAAGTTGGTACATCTTCTGGATATATGCCCAGGAGAGGTATTGCAGGATCCTCCAGTAGTACTTTGTCCAATATTCAGAGGAACTGCCAGACTGATTTCCAGAGTCACATGAAATTTTTTTTAGTTGTTTTTCAAGTATCTGAAAAAAGAAATTAAAGAAGATATCAGAAGATGGAAAAATAGTGATATTTTGACTTCTTCCTTTCAAATTTGTATCCCCTTGATCTCCTTTTGTCATCTAATTGCTCTGGCTAGGACTTCAAGTACTATATTGAATAGGTAGGGAAAAAGTGGACAGCCTTGTCTAGTCCCTAATTTTAGTGGGATTGCTTCCAGCTTCTCACCATTTACTTTGACATTGGCTACTGGTTTGCTGTATATTGCTTTTATCATGTTTAGGTATGGGCCTTGAATTCCTGGTCTTTCCAAGACTTTTATCATGAAGGGGTGTTGGATTTTGTCAAATGTTTTCTCAGCATCTAATGAGATGATCATGTGGTTTTTGTCTTTAAGTTTGTTTATATAGTGGATTATGTTGATGGATTTCAGTATATTAAACCACCCATGCATCCTTGGAATGAAACCTACTTGGTCAGGATGGATGGTTGTTTTGATGTGTTCTTGGATTCGGTTAGCGAGAATTTTATTGAGTATTTTTGCATCAATATTCATAAGGGAAATTGGTCTGAAATTCTCTATCTTTGTTGGGTCTTTCTGTGGTTTAGGTATCAGAGTAATTGTGGCTTCATAAAATGAATTGGGTACAGTACCTTCTGTTTCTATTTTGTGGAATAGGTTGAGAAGAACTGGAAGTAAATTGTCTTTGAAGGTCTGATAGAACTCTGCCCTAAACCCATCTGGTCCTGGGCTTTTTTTTTTTTTTTTTTTTTTTTTTGTTTGGGAGACTATTGATGACTGTTTCTGTTTCTTTAGGGGATATAGGACTGTTTAGGTCTTTAATCTGATCCTGTTTTAATTTTGGTACCTGGCATCTGTCTAGAAATTTGTCCATTTCATTCAGGTTTTTCAGTTTTATTGAGTATAGCCCTTTGTAGAAGAATCTGATGGTGTTTTGGATTAATCCGTATCTGTTGTTATGTCTCCCTTTTCATTTCTGATTTTGTTAATTAGGATGCTGTCCCTGTGCCCTCTAGTGAGTCTGGCTAAGGGTTTATCTATCTTGTTGATTTTCTCAAAGAACCGGGTCCTCATTTGGTTGCTTCTTTGAATAGTTCTTCTTGTTTCCACTTGATTGATTTTGCCCCTGAGTTTGATCATTTTCTGCACTCTACTCCTCTTGGGTGAGTTTGCTTCCTTTTGTTCTAGAGCTTTCAGGTGTGTTGTCAAGCTGCTAGTGTGTGCTCTCTCTAGTTTCTTTTTTTGGAGGCACCTAGAGCTATGAGTTTTCCCCTTAGAAATTCTTTCATTGTGTTCCATAAGTTTGAGTATGTTGTGGCTTCATTTTCATTGATCTCTACAAAGTCTTTAATTTCTTTCTTTATTCCTGCCTTGACCAAGGTATCATTGAGGAGAGTGTTGTTCAGTTTCTATGCGAATGTTGGCTTTCTATAATTTATATTGTTATTCAAGTTCAGCCTTAGTCCATGGTTATCTGATAGGATGGATGGGACAATTTCAATATTTTTGTATCTGTTGAGGCCTTTTTTTGACCAATTATATGGTCAATTTTGGAGAAAGTACCATGAGGTGCTGAGAAGAAGGTATATCCTTTTCGTTTAGGATAAAATGTTCTGTAGATATCTGTTAAATCCATTTGTTTCATAACTTCTATTAATTTCACTGTGTCTCTGTTTAGTTTCTGTTTCCAAGATCTGTCCATTGATGAAAGTGGGGTGTTGTAGTCTCCCACTATTATTGTGTGAGGTGCAATGTATGCTTTGAGCTTTACTAAAGTTTCTTTAATGAATGTAGCTGCCCTTGCATTTGGAGCATAGATATTCAGAATTGAGAGTTCCTCTTGGAAGGTTTTATCTTTGATGAGTATGAAGTGCCCCTCCTTGTCTTTTTTGATAACTTTGGGTTGGAAGTTGATTTTATTAGATATTAGAATGGCTACTCCAGCTTTTTTCTTCAGACTGTTTCGTTGGCAAATTATTTTCCAGCCTTTCACACTGAGGTATTGTCTGTCTTTTTCCCTGAGATGGGTTTCCCGTAAGCAGCAAAATTTTGAGTCCTATTTGTGTAGCCAGTCTGTTAGTCTATGTCTTTTTATTGGGGAATTGAGTCCATTGATATTAAGAGATACTAAAGGAAAGTAATTGTTGCTTCCTATCACTTTTGTTGTTAGAGTTGGCATTCTGTTCTTTTTGCTGTCTTCTTTTAGGTTTGGTGAAGGATTACATTCTCGCATTTTCTAGGGTGTAGTTTCCGTCCTTGTATTGGTATTTTTCTGTTATTATCCTTTGAAGGTCTGGATTCGTGGAAAGGTATTGTGTGAATTTGGTTTTGTCATAGAATACTTTGGTTTCTCCATCTATGGTAATTGAGAGTTTGGCTGGGTATAGTAGCCTGAGCTGGCAATTGTGTACTCTTAGTGTCTGTATAATATCTGTCCAGGATCTTCTGGCTTTCATAGTCCTTGGTGAGAAATCTGGCCTGCCTTTATATGTTACTTGATCTTTTTCCCTTGCTACTTTTAATATTTTTACTTTATTTAGTGCATTTATTGTTCTGATCATTACGTGTCTGGAGGAATTTCTTTTCTGGTCCAGTCTATTTGGAGTTCTGTAGGCTTCTTGTATGCTCATGGGCATCTCTTTCTTTAGGTATGGAAAGCTTTCTTTTATAATTTTGTTGAAGATATTTGCTGGCCCTTTAAGTTGAAAATCTTTATTCTCATCTATTCCTATTATCTGGAGGTTTGGTTTTCTCATTGTGTCCTGGATTTCCTGGATGTTTTGAGTTAGGATCTTTTTGCATTTTGCATTTACTTTTATTGTTGTGTCCATGTTCCCTATGGAATCTTCTGCACCTGAGATTTTCTCTTCCATCTCTTATATTTTGTTGCTGATGCTAGCATCTATGTTTCCTGATTTCTTTTCTAGGGTTTCTATCTCTAGAGTTGCCTCTCTTTGGGTTTTCTTTATTGTTTCTATTTCCCTGTTTAGATCCTGGATGGATTTGTTCAATTCCATCTCCTTTTTGGTATTGTTTTTCTGTACCTCTCTAAGGCATATTTGTGTTTCCTTTTTAAAGGCTTCTAGATGTTTTCCCGTGTCTTCCTTTATTTTCTTCTTAAGGTCCTAGATCATCATCATAAGAAGTGACTTTAGATCCATGTCTTGCTTTTCTTATGTGATGGTGTATCCAGGACTTATTATGGTGGGAGAGTTTTGTTCTGATGATGCCAAGTAACCTTGGTTTCTGTTGCTTCTATTCTTAAGCTTGCCTCCTGCCATCTGATTATCTCAACTTTTTGTTGTCCTCAATATATCTGATTGGAGCTCATCCTTCCTATAATCCAAATTGATTCAGGACTTTTCAGAGTCCAGCTTTCTCTGTGATCCTTTGCTTGTTGGCTCCTTTGAACCTGAGATTCTGGGTATGCCAGAGTTCTTGGCAGTCAAGTTCCTCTGAGACCCTGAAATATTGGTGTAACCAAGCTCTTTTTATCTTGGGATCCTGTTGTCAATATCCTGGACGTGTTACAGTGCCTGGACGTGGTGTCTTCTTTGAGGAGAGTAGAGCTGTCTGGTCAGTGGTCCTAAGATCGCATGGAGAGTCCTCTAGGGACCTTGGGGGTGTCTGCCAACTATGCACCCAAGGTGATTCGTTGCTGGCACCAACCAGAAGGGACTTTTGACCCTGGTCAGGCCAGGTTTTCTGCTTCCCTAATGCCGTCTCAGGTCCCGCACGAATGGTTTGGAACAGAAGTTTTGTTCCACTCACCAGTGGTCCTAAGATCATGTGGAGACTCCTCTAGGGACCTTGGGGGTGTCCGCCAACTCCCCACCCAAGGTGACCCAGTGCTAGTGCCAACTGGAAGGGTCTTTCTTTCTTTCTTTCTTTCTTTCTTTCTTTCTTTCTTTCTTCTGTCTGTCTTTCTCCCTTCCTCCCTTCCTCCCTTCCTCCCTTCCTCCCTCCCTTCCTCCCTCCCTCCCTCCTTTCCTTCCTTCCTTCCTTCCTTCCTTCCTTCCTTCCTTCCTTCCTTCCTTCCCTCTTTCAGTTTAAAGCCTGGCTGCAGCCCCCTCTTGTCTCTCCTCTCAATCCCACCCTTATACCCTTTCTACCATTACCCCATCCTTTTTCTCAGAGAAGAAGACATTCTCCCATGAGTACCAACCCAACCTGTTACATCAACTTACAGTACGACTAAGTGCATGCTTTCCTACTGAGGCCAGACAAGGTAGCCAAGTTATAGAAACTGGAACCAATGTCTGACCACAGAGTCAGAGAAATCCCTGCTCTAATTGATAGGGGGAAATAAATGAAGAACAAGCTGTACTTCTGCTACATCTCTGTGTGGTAGTATGGAGTTATGCATACTCTTTGGTTGGTGGTTTTGTTCCTGTGAGGCCCCACTGGCCCAGGTTTGTTTACTTTGTAGGTCTTGTGGTGTCCTTGATCCCTCCAGCTCCCAGAATCCTACTCCCCAACTTCCATAAGCTTCCTGAGCTTCACCTATTGTTTGCAAGAGGGTCTCTTCATCTGTTTCCATCAGCTGCTGGATGAAGTCTCTCAGAGGACAGTTATACTGAGCTCATGTCAGAAAGCATAGCAGAGTATCATTAATAATGTCAACTGTCAGCTCTCTCCATTGGAGTAGGTCTCAAGTTGGGTCAATAATTTTCTGGCCATTCCCTTGATTCCAGAAAGCCTGGCTAATCACAGAGATGCCCTCCCACACTCATGTATGTTCTCTCTTATTCCCCACTCCTGATCCTCACCCCTGTTCCTATCCCTACCCATCTCCCACTCGGTTTCCTCCATTCATCTACTTCAGATGTCTATTTTATTTCACTTTCCAAGTGTGATTCAAACACTTCCTTTGGATCTTCCATGTTGTTTACTGTCTTTGGGTCTGTAGATTGTAACCTGGTTATCTTGTACTTTGTGGATAATATTCAATTACAAGTAGATATAAACAATGTCTGTTTTTCTGAGTCTGAGTTACATCACTCAAGATGATATTTTCTAGTTCCATCAATTTGCCAGCAAACTTCATGATGTCATTTTTTTTTCCTGGTTATTTTATTTGTTTACATATCAAATGTTCCCCTTCCCAGTTTTCCCAATACAAGCCCCCATCACCTTCCTGCTTGTATGAGGGTGTTTCCCCCAACCCATTGTTACTTCACCACTCTACATCACCATATGCTGGGGCATCGTGCCTCCCCAGGGCCAAGGGTCTCCCCTCCCTTGATGCTAGATAAGGCAATCTGCTACATATGCAGCTGGAGCCATGGGATCCCTCAATGTGCATTCTTTGGTTGGTGGTTTATTCCCAGGGAGCTCTGGGGGTGGGGGGGTCCATTTAGCTGTTATTGTTCTTTCTATGGGGTGGCAATCCCCATCAGCTCCTTCAGTCCTTCCCCTAACTCTTCCCTTGGAGTCCCTATACTCAGCTCAATGTATAGCTGCATCTGTATTGGTCAGGCTCAGGCAGAGCCTCTCAGTGGACCTCTATAACAGGCTTCTGTCAGCAAGCACTTCTTTTCTTTAATATTTTTATTAGGTATTTTCCTCATTTACATTTCCAATGCTATCCCAAAAGTCCCCCATACCGTCCCCCCCCAACTCCCCTACCCACCCACTCCGACTTTTTGGCCCTGGAATTCCCCTGTACTGGGGCATATAAAGTTCAGCAAGCACTTTTTGACACCAGCAATAGCTTCTGGGTTTGGTGTCTGCAGATGGGATTGATCCCTAGGTGGAGCTGTCCCTTGGTGGTCTTTCCTTCAGTCTCTGCTCCACTCCTTTTTTTTTTTTTTTTTCCATTTTTTATTAGGTATTTTGCTCATTTACATTTGCAGTGCTATACCAAAAGTCCCCCATAGCCACCCACCCCCTCTCCCCTACCCACCCACTCCCCTTTTATGGCCCTGGCGTTCCCCTGTACTGGGGCATATAAAGTTTGCGTGTCCAATGGGCCTCTCTTTCGAGTGATGGCCGACTAGGCCATCTTTTGATGCATATGCAGCTAGAGTCAAGAGCTCCGGGGTACTGGTTAGTTCATAATGTTGTTCCACCTATAGGGTTGCAGATCCCTTTAGCTTCTTTGGTACTTTCTCTAGCTCCTTCATTGGGGGCCATGTGATCCATCCAATAGCCGACTGTGAGCATCCACTTCTATGTTTGCTAGGTCCAGGCATACTCTGACAAGAGACAGCTATATCAGGGTCCTTTCAGCATAATCTTGCTAGTGTATGCAATGGTGTCAGCATTTGGAAGCTGATTATGGGATGGATCCCCGGATATGCTAGTGTCTACATGGTCCATCCTTTTATCTCAGCTCCAAACTTTGTTTCTGTAACTCCTTCCAAGGGTGTTTTGTTCCCACTTCTAAGGAGGGGCATAGTGTTCACACTTCAGTCTTCATTTTTCTTGAGTTTCATGTGTTTAGGAAATTGTATCTTATATCTTGGGTATCTTAGGTTTTGGGCTAATATCCACTTATCAGTGAGTACATATTGTGTGAGTTCCTTTGTGAATGTGTTACCTCACTCAGGATGATGCCCTCCAGGTCCATCCATTTGGCTAGGAATTTCATAAATTCATTCTTTTTAATAGCTGAGTAGTACTCCATTGTGTAGATGTACCACATTTTCTGTATCCATTCCTCTGTTGAGGGGCATCTGGGTTCTTTCCAGCTTCTGGCTATTATAAATAAGGCTGCTATGAACATAGTGGAGCATGTGTCCTTCTTACCAGTTGGGGCATCTTCTGGATATATGCCCAGGAGAGGTATTGCTGGATCCTCCGGTAGTACTATATCCAGTTTTCTGAGGAACCGCCAGACTGATTTCCAGAGTGGTTGTACAAGCCTGCACTCCCACCAACAATGGAGGAGTGTTCCTCTTTCTCCACATCCACGCCAGCATCTGCTGTCACCTGAATTTTTGATCTTAGCCATTCTGACTGGTGTGAGGTGGAATCTCAGGGTTGTTTTGATTTGCATTTCCCTGATGATTAAGGATGTTGAGCATTTTTTCAGGTGCTTCTCTGCCATTCGGTATTCCTCAGGTGAGAATTCTTTGTTCAGTTCTGAGCCCCATTTTTTAATGGGGTTATTTGATTTTCTGAAGTCCACCTTCTTGAGTTCTTTATATATGTTGGATATTAGTCCCCTATCTGATTTAGGATAGGTAAAGATCCTTTCCCAATCTGTTGGTGGTCTTTTTGTCTTATTGACGGTGTCTTTTGCCTTGCAGAAACTTTGGAGTTTCATTAGGTCCCATTTGTCAATTCTCGATCTTACAGAGCAAGCCATTGCTGTTCTGTTCAGGAATTTTTCCCCTGTACCCATATCTTCAAGGCTTTCCCCCACTTTCTCCTCTATAAGTTTCAGTGTCTCTGGTTTTATGTGAAGTTCCTTGATCCACTTAGATTTGACCTTAGTACAAGGAGATAAGTATGGATCGATTCGCATTCTTCTACATGATAACAACCAGTTGTGCCAGCACCAATTGTTGAAAATGCTGTCTTTCTTCCACTGGATGGGTTTAGCTCCCTTGTCGAAGATCAAGTGACCATAGGTGTGTGGGTTCATTTCTGGGTCTTCAATTCTATTCCATTGGTCTACTTGTCTGTCTCTATACCAGTACCATGCAGTTTTTATCACAATTGCCCTGTAGTAAAGCTTTAGGTCAGGCATGGTGATTCCACCAGAGGTTCTTTTATCCTTGAGAAGAGTTTTTGCTATCCTAGGTTTTTTGTTATTCCAGATGAATTTGCAAATTGCTCCTTCTAATTCGTTGAAGAATTGAGTTGGAATTTTGATGGGGATTGCATTGAATCTGTAGATTGCTTTTGGCAAGATAGCCATTTTTACAATGTTGATCCTGCCAATCCATGAGCATGGGAGATCTTTCCATCTTCTGAGATCTTCCTTAATTTCTTTCTTCAGAGACTTGAAGTTTTTATCATACAGATCTTTTACTTCCTTAGTTAGAGTCACGCCGAGATATTTTATATTATTTGTGACTATTGAGAAGGGTGTTGTTTCCCTAATTTCTTTCTCAGCCTGTTTATTCTTTGTGTAGAGAAAGGCCATTGACTTGTTTGAGTTAATTTTATATCCAGCTACTTCACCAAAGCTGTTTATCAGGTTTAGGAGTTCTCTGGTGGAATTTTTAGGGTCACTTATATATACTATCATATCATCTGCAAAAAGTGATATTTTGACTTCCTCTTTTCCAATTTGTATCCCCTTGATCTCCTTTTGTTGTCGAATTGCTCTGGCTAATACTTCAAGTACTATGTTGAAAAGGTAGGGAGAAAGTGGGCAACCTTGTCTAGTCCCTGATTTTAGTGGGATTGCTTCCAGCTTCTCTCCATTTACTTTGATGTTGGCTACTGGTTTGCTGTAGATTGCTTTTATTATGTTTAGGTATGGGCCTTGAATTCCTGATCTTTCCAACACTTTTATCATGAATGGGTGTTGGATCTTGTCAAATGCTTTTTCTGCATCTAACGAGATGATCATGTGGTTTTTGTCTTTGAGTTTGTTTATATAATGGATTACATTGATGGATTTTCGTATATTAAACCATCCCTGCATCCCTGGAATAAAACCTACTTGGTCAGGATGGATGATTTCTTTAATGTGTTCTTGGAGTCGGTTAGCGAGAATTTTATTAAGGATTTTTGCATCGATATTCATAAGAGAAATTGGTCTGAAGTTCTCTATCTTTGTTGGATCTTTCTGTGGTTTAGGTATCAGAGTAATAGTGGCTTCATAAAATGAGTTGGGTAGAGTACCTTCTACTTCTATCTTGTGAAATAGTTTGTGCAGAACTGGAATTAGATCTTCTTTGAAGGTCTGATAGAACTCTGCACTAAACCCATCTGGTCCTGGGCTTTTTTTGGCTGGGAGACTATTAATAACTGCTTCTATTTCTTTAGGGGATATGGGACTGTTTAGAAGGTCAACTTGATCCTGATTCAACTTTGGTACCTGGTATCTGTCCAGAAATTTGTCCATTTCGTCCAGGTTTTCCAGTTTTGTTGAGTATAAGCTTTTGTAGAAGGATCTGATGGTGTTTTGGATTTCTTCAGGATCTGTTGTTATGTCTCCCTTTTCATTTCTAATTTTGTTGATTAGGATTTTGTCCCTTTGCCCTCTAGTGAGTCTAGCTAAGGGCTTATCTATCTTGTTGATTTTCTCAAAGAACCAACTCCTCGTTTGGTTAATTCTTTGAATAGTTCTTCTTGTTTCCACTTGGATAATTTCACCCCTGAGTTTGATTATTTCCTGCCGTCTACTCCTCTTGGGTGAATTTGCTTCCTTTTTTTCTAGAGCTTCTAGATGTGTTGTCAAGCTGCTAGTATGTGCTCTCTCCCGTTTCTTCTTGGAGGTACTCAGAGCTATGAGTTTCCCTCTTAGAAATGCTTTCATTGTGTCCCAAAGGTTTGGGTACGTTGTGGCTTCATTTTCATTAAACTCTAAAAAGTCTTTAATTTCTTTCTTTATTCCTTCCTTGACCAAGGTATCATTGAGAAGAGTGTTGTTCAGTTTCCACGTGAATGTTGGCTTTCCATTCTTAATGTTGTTATTGAAGATCAGTCTTAGGCCATGGTGGTCTGATAGGATACATGGGACAATTTCAATATTTTTGTATCTGTTGAGGCCTATTTTGTGACCAATTATATGGTCAATTATGGAGAAGGTCCCGTGAGGTGCTGAGAAGAAGGTATATCCTTTTGTTTTAGGATTAAATATTCTGTAGATATTTGTCAGGTCCATTTGTTTCATAACTTCTGTTAGTTTCACTGTGTCCCTGTTTAGTTTCTGTTTCCACGATCTGTCCATTGATGAAAGTGGTGTGTTGAGGTCTCCCACTATTATTGTGTGAGGTGCAATGTGTGCTTTGAGCTTTACTAAAGTATCTTTAATGAATGTGGCTGCCCTTGTATTTGGAGCGTAGATATTCAGAATTGAGAGTTCCTCTTGGAGGATTTTACCTTTGATGAGTATGAAGTGTCCCTCCTTGTCTTTTTTGATAACTTTGGGTTGGAAGTTGATTTTATCCGATATTAGAATGGCTACTCCAGCCTGTTTCTTCAGACCATTTGCTTGGAAAATTGTTTTCCAGCCTTTCACTCTGAGGTAGTGTCTGTCTTTTTCCCTGAGATGGGTTTCCTGTAAGCAGCAGAATGTTGGGTCCTGTTTGTGTAGCCAGTCTGTTAGTCTATGTCTTTTTATTGGGGAATTGAGTCCATTGATATTAAGAGATATTAAGGAAAGGTAATTGTTGCTTCCTGTTATTTTTGTTGTTAAAGTTGGCATTCTGTTCTTGTGGCTGTCTTCTTTTAGGTTTGTTGAGGGATTATCTTCTTGTTTTTTCTAGGGCGTGGTTCCCGTCCTTGTATTGGTTTTTTTCTGTTATTATCCTTTGAAGGGCTGGATTCGTGGAGAGATAATGGGTGAATTTAGTTTTGTCGTGGAATACTTTGGTTTCTCCATCTATGGTAATTGAGAGTTTGGCTGCGTATAGTAGCCTGGGCTGGCATTTGTGTTCTCTTAGTGTCTGTATAACATCTGTCCAGGCTCTTCTGGCTTTCATAGTCTCTGGTGAAAAATCTGGTGTAATTCTGATAGGCTTGCCTTTATATGTTACTTGACCTTTTTCCCTTACTGCTTTTAGTATTCTATCTTTATTTAGTGCATTTGTTGTTCTGATTATTATGTGTCGGGAGGAATTTCTTTTCTGGTCCAGTCTATTTGGAGTTCTGTAGGCTTCTTGTATGTTCATGGGCATCTCTTTCTTTAGATTTGGGAAGTTTTCTTCAATAATTTTGTTGAAGATGTTTGCTGGTCCTTTGAGTTGAAAATCTTCATTCTCATCCACTCCTATTATCCGTAGGTTTGGTCTTCTCATTGTGTCCTGGATTTCCTGGATATTTTGAGTTAGGATCTTTTTGCATTTTCCATTTTCTTTGATTGTTGTGCCGATGTTCTCTATGGAGTCTTCTGCACCTGAGATTCTCTCTTCCATCTCTTGTATTCTGTTGCTGATGCTGGCATCTATGGTTCCAGATTTCTTTCCTAGGGTTTCTATCTCCAGCGTCGCCTCACTTTGGGTTTTCTTTATTGTGTCTACTTCCCTTTTTAGGTCTAGTATGGTTTTGTTCATTTCCATCACCTGTTTGGATGTGTTTTCCTGTTTTTCTATAAGGACTTCTACCTGTTTGGTTGTGTTTTCCTGTTTTTCTTTAAGGACTTGTAACTCTTTAGCAGTGTTTTCCTGTTTTTCTTTAAGGACTTGTAACTCTTTAGCAGTGTTCTCCTGTATTTCTTTAAGTGAGTTATTGAATTCCTTCTTTATGTCCTCTACCATCATCATGAGATATGCTTTTAAATCCAGGTCTACCTTTTCAGGTGTGTTAGGGTGTCCTGGATTGGGCGAAGTGGGCGTTCTGGGTTCTGATGATGGTGAGTGGTCCTGGCTTCTGTTAGTAGGATTCTTATGTTTACCTTTCGCCATCTGGCAATCTCTGGAGTTAGTTGTTATAGTTGTCTTTGTTAAGAGATTGTTCCTCTGTTGATTTTGTTACCCTCTATCAGCAGGCGTGGGAGACAAGCTCTCTTCTCTGAGTTTCAGTGGTCAGAGCAGTCTCTGTAGGCAAGCTCTCCTCTTTCAGGGAAGGTGTACAGTTATCTGGTGTTTGGACCTCCTCCTGGCTGAAGGTGAAGGCCCAAAACAGGATCTTTCCCAGAAGCTGTGTTGCTTTGGCCAGGAAGGTGGCCAGTTGTCTGGAGTCGAAGATGTCGCCGCCTGAGAAGCTCTGTGGCTCTTGTCCGGAAGGAGGCCGGCCGTCTGGAGCTGAGGATGGCGCTGCCTCAGAAGCTCTGTGGCTCTTGCCGGGAAGGTGGCTGGTTGTCTGGAGCTGAAGATGGCGCCACCCAGAAGCTCTGCGACTCTCGCCCGTCCCAGAAATGGCTGGCACTCTGTATTCCACACGGTCACCCGTGCAGCCTGCCCTCCGCGGAGTCCCGGAGCCAAGAAGGCTCCCGCCGGCGCCTGTGCCACAAACCTCTCAGGCCAGGCAGACCCCCGTGCTCTCACCAGGAAGGTGGCCGGCTGTCTGGAGCTGAAGCTCTGCTCCACTCTTAACCCCTGTATTTTCTTTAGATAGAATCAATTCTGGGCTTTTGAGATGGGTGACTGTCCCCATCCCTCAATGAAGGGCTGTTCCTATCCACTGGATATGGTCGCTACAGGTTCTTTCTCCCCTTTGTTGGGTATTTTGACTAATGTTTACCCCATTAGGTCCTGGGAAACTCTTGCTACCCTAGCATCTGGGACTTTCTAGTGGCTAACCCCAGTTCCTGATCTCCCACTACCACACACCTCCATTCAGTTTCCTGAACGTCTGGACTTCTCCCCAATCTCCCCCACACTTGATTCTGCTCCTCTTTTTATCCTCCCCATCTTCTCACCCTCCCAGATCCCTTTTCCCTCTACTTATCTTGATTATTTTGTTTCCCCTTCTAAATCGGACTGAAACATCCAGACTTTGGTCTTCCTTCTTCTATCACTTCATTTGGTCTGTGAATTGTATCATGGATATTCTGAGCTTTTTCTCTAATATCCACTTATTAGTGAGTACATACAACATCTGTTGTTGGGTATTTATTTATGTATTTATTTATTTAGTGACTGGGTTACCTCACTCAGGGTGATATTTTATAGTTCCATCCATTTGCTGGGAATTTTTTGAAGTCATTGTTTTTAATAGCTGCCAAGTATTCAGTGGTGTAAATGTTCCACAATTTCGGAATCCATTTCTCATTTGAGGGACACCTGGATTGTTTCAAGCTTCTGGCTATTATAAGTAAGGCTGCTATAAACATAGTGGAGCATGTGTCCTTATTATATGTTGGAGCACCTTGGGTGTATGCCCAGGACTCTTATATCTGGGTCCTTAGGAAGAAATATTTCCAATATTCTGAGAAACTTCCAGACTGTTTTCCAGAATAGTTGTACCAGCTTGAATTGCCACCAGCAATAGAGGAGTATTCCTCTTTCTCCACAACTTTGCCAGCATCTGCTGTCATCTGAGATTTTTATCTTAGCCTTTCTGATAGGGTGTGAGGTGGAATCTCGGGGTTGTTTGGATTTCAATTTCACTGATGAATAGGGATGTTGAACATTTCTTTAGGTGCTTCTCAGCCATTTAGTATTTGTCAGTTGAAAATTGTTTATTTATATCTGTACCCTATTTTAATGGGATTATTTGGTTCTCTGGACTCTAAGTTCTTGAGTTCTCTGAGTATATTGGATATCAGTCCTCTCCCAGATGTAGGATTGGTAAAGATCTTTTCACAATTTGCAGGTTTTGTTTTCTCCTTTGCTTTACAAGCTTTTCAATTTTATGAGATCTCACTTGTCAATAGTTGAATGGTTGGGAAAATTTCTGTGTTTGAGGCTCTTTACCACTTTCTATTCTATTAGATTCAGTGTATCAGTTTTATGTGGATATCCTTGATCAACTTGGACTTGAGCTTTGTAGAAGAAGATAAGAATGGATCAATTTGCATTCTTCTACATGCTGACTGCCAGTTAAACCAGGACCACTTGCTGAATATGCTGTCTGTTTTCCACTGGATGGTTTTGGTTTCTTTGCCAAAGATCAGGCATCCATAGGTGTGTGGGTTTATTTCTGAGATTTCAATTCTATTTGATTGATCTACATTTCTGTCTCTTTACCAATACCATGTGGTTTTTATCACAATTGCTCTGTAGTACAGCTTGACATCAGGGATGGTAATTTCTGCATAAGTTCTCTTATTGTTGAGAATATTTGTCCCTGTACTGGTTTTTTTTGTTATTCCAGAAGAATTTGAGAACTGCTTTCTATAACTGCAGAATTGAGTTGTAATTTCTTAATTTTTATTTTATTTTAAATTTATTTTTTACACTCCATATTCCATTCCCCGACCCCCCATCCACCCTCTGGCTGCTTCACATCCCACACCTCTTCCCCAACCAACCTTGACTCCACGTGGATACCCCCTCCTCCCACCCCACCTAACCATTAAACTCCCTGGGTCTCCAGTCTGTTGAGGGTTAGGTGAATCATCTAAGAATGAACACAGACCCGGAAGTCGTCTACTGTATGTGTGTTGGTGACCTCATATCAGCTGGTATATGCTGTCTGTTTGGTGGTCCAGTGTTTAAGGGATCTCAAGGGGTCCAGATTAACTGAGACTGCTGGTCCTCCTAGAGGACTTCTCCTCAGCTTCTTTCAGCCTTCCCTAATTTTACCACAGGGGTTAGCTGCTTCTGTCCATTGGTTGGGTGCAAATATCTGCATCTAATTCTTTCATCTGCTTTTTGGGTCTTTCGGAGTGCAGTCAGGATAGATCCCTTTTTGTAAGTGCTCCAGAGCCTCAGTAATAGTGTTAGGCCTTGGCACCTCCCCTTGAGCTGGATCCCACTTTGGGCCTTTCTCTGGACTTTCTTTTCCTCAGGCTCCTTTCCATTTCCATACCTGTAATTCTTTCAGACAGGAACAACTATGGTTCAGAAGTGTGACTATGAGATGGCAACCTCATCCCTCATATGATGTCCTGTCTTCCTGCTAGAGGTGGGCTCTAAAAGTTCCCTCTCTATACTGTCTGGAGTTTCTTCTAAGGTACCCCCCTTTGAGTCCTGGGAGTCTCTCAGCTTCCAGGTCTCTGGTGCACTTTGGGGCAAGGGGTGTTTTCCAACCTCCTATTTCCTGAAGTTGCCTGAATTGGATTTTTTTATGTGGATTGCATTGAATTTGTAGATTATTATTGGTAAGTTGACCATTTTTTTTACCATGTTAATACTGCTGATCCATGAGCAAGGGAGATCTTTCCATCTTCTGAGGTCTTCTTAGGTTTCTTTCTTCAGACACATGAAGTTCTTGTCATATACATTTTTTTACTTGCTTTGTTAGAGTCACACCAAAGTATTTTATATTTTTGTGACTATTGTGAAGGGTGTTGTTACTCTAATTTCATTCTACTCCCATTTATCCATTGAGTAGGGGAAGGCTACTAATTTGTTTGAGTTAATTTTATATCCATCCATTTTGCTGAAGTTGTTTATCAGCTGTAAGAATTCTCTAGAGGATTTTTTGTGATTACTTATGCATATAATCATATCCACAGATAGTGCTTTCTTGACTTCTTACTTTCCAATTTCTATTACTTTGACATGCTTTTGTTGTTTAATTCCTCTGGCAAGAACTATTCAATAGATAATAAGAGAGTAGGCAGCCTTGACTAGACCCTGATTTTAGTAGGATTGCTTCAACTTTTTCTACATTTAGTTGGATGTTGGCTATTCATTTGTTATATATTGCTTTTATTAGGCTTAGGGATGGGTCTTTAATTCCTGATCTTCCCTATATTGTTAACATGAAGAGATGTATTTTGTCAAAGGCTTTTTCAACATCTAATGAAATGATCACCTCATTTTTTTCTTTGAGTTTGTTTATAACATGTATTACATTAAGAGGGTTTTTTTTTTTTTTTTTTTTGTATATTTTTGTATATTGAACCATCCCTGCATCCCTGGTACAAAACCTGTTTGATCATGGTAAATGATAGCTTTGATGTGTTCTTGGATTCAGTTTGTGAGAATTTTATTATTCTTTCTATCAATATTCATATGGGAAATTGATCTGACATTCTCTTTCTTTTTTGGGTCTTTATGTTGTTTAAGAATCAGCATAATTGTGACTTCATAGAATGAGTTAGGCAGTGTTCCTTCTGTTTATATTTTGTGGAATAGTTCGAAAACCATTGATATTAGGTCTTCTTTGAAGGTCTGATAGAATTCTTCGCTAAAACCATCTTGTCTTTGGCTTTTCTTGGCTTGGAGAATTTTAATGACTGTGTCTATTTCCTCAGAGATTTTAGGACTCTTTAAATGGTTTGTTTGATCCTGGTTTAATTTTGGTACCTAGTACTGTCTAGAAAAATATACTATTTCATCTAGATTTTTCAAGTTTTCTTGAGTATAGGTTTTGGTAGTAGTATCTCACAAATTTTTGGATTTCTTCAGTTCTTATAGCTCCCTTTTCATTTTTATTTTGTTAATTTGAATATTGTCTCTGTTCCCTATGGTTAGTCTGCATAAGGGTTTTTCTATCTTATTGATTTTCTCAAAGAACCAGCTCCTGGTTTTGTTGATTCTTTGTATATATCTCTTTGTTTCTAGTTGGTAGAATCAGCCCTGAGTTTGGTTATTTTCTGCTGTATACTCCTCTTGGGTGTATTTGCTTCTTTGTGTTCTTGAGCTTGCAGATGTGCTGTTAAAATACTATTGTATGTTCTTTTCAGTTTCTTTGTGGAGGCACTCAGAGATATGAGGTTTTCTTTTAGCACTTCTTTCATTGTGTCAAATAAATTTGGGCAAGTTGTGCCTTCATTTTCATTAAATTCAAAAAAGTCTTTAATTTCTTCCTTCCTTTTTTTCTTCTTCCTCCTTCCTTCCTTCTTTCCTTCCTTCCTTCCTTCCTTCCTTCCTTCCTTCCTTCCTTCCTCCCTTCCTTCTTTCTTTTCTCTTTCTTTCTTTCTTTCTTTCTTTCTTTCTTTCTTTCTTTCTTTCTTTCTTTGTTTCTTTCTTTCTTCCTTTCTTTCTTTCTTTCTTTCTCCCTTTCTTCCATGACCAAGTTATCATTGAGTAGAGAGTTGCTCAGCTTCCATGTGTATGTGGGATTTCTGTTGTTTTTGTTGTTATTAAGGACTAGCCTTAGTCCAGTGATCTGTTAAGTTGCTTGGGATTATTTAAATCTTTATTTATCAGTTGAGGCTTGTTTTGTGTCTGATTTTACGGTCAGTTTTGGAGAAGCCCTCATGCGGTGCTGATAAGAAGCTATATTCTTTTGTTTTAGGGTGAAATGTTCTGTATTTATCTGTTAAATCACTTTGGTTCATATGTTCTGTTGGTTTCACTGCATCTCTAGTTACCGTTTCCATGTTCTATCCATTGGTGAGTGTGGGGTGTTGCAGTCTCTCACTATTATTGTATGAATTTTTATGTGTGCTTTGAGTTTTAGTAGGATTTCTTTTTTTTTCTTTTTTTTAATATTTTTATTACATATTTTCCTCAATTACATTTCCAATACTATCCCAAAAGTCCCCCATACCCTCCCCTCCACTTCCCTACCCACCCATTCCCATTTTTTTGGCCCTGGTGTTCCCCTGTACTGGGGCATATACAGTTTGCGTGTCCAATGGGCCTCTCTTTCCAGTGATGGCCGACTAGGTCATCTTTTGATATATATGCAGCTGGAGTCAAGAGCTCTGGGGTACTGGTTAGTTCATAATGTTGTTCCACCTATAGGGTTGCAGATCCCTTTAGCTCCTTGGGTACTTTCTCTAGCTCCTTCATTGGGAGCCCTGTGATCCATCCAATAGCTGACTGTGAGCATCCACTTCTGTGTTTGCTAGGTCCCGGCATAGTCTCACAAGAGACAGTTACATCTGGGTCCTTTCAGCAAAATCTTGCTAGTGTATGCAATGGTGTCAGCGTTTGGAAGCTGATTATGGGGTGGATCCCTGGATATGGCAGTCTCTAGATGGATTTCTTTTACAAATGTGTGTGCCATTGATTTGGATCATAGATATTTAGAACTGAGAGTTAATCTTAGTAGAATTTTTTCTTTGATGAGTATGAAGTGTCCTTCCTTATCTTTTTGATTACTTTTGGTTGAAGGTCAAATTTATTCAAAATTAGAAGGCAGACCCGAAGTCATCGTTTATAATGGCTGAGTAGTATTCTGTTGTGAAAATATACCACATTTTCTTTATTCACTTTTCAGTTGAGGGATGTTGTTTCTAGTTTCTGTCAATTAGGAATAAAACTGCTATAATAATAGTTGAACAACTGTCTCTGTGGTATTTTGAGGCATTTTTTTTTTTTTTTTTTTTTGGAGATCTTGAGGTAGAACTCTTCCAGATTCTCTTAGAAACTGCCACATTGATTTCCACAGTATCTGTACAAGGTTTCACTCCCACTGGCAATGGACAAATGTTGCCCCTGTATACTTGCCATCATGTGCTGTTACTTGAATTTTTTATCCTAGCCATTCTGACAGGTGTAACATGGAATCTTAGGGTCACTTTGATTTACAGTTCCCTGATGACTAAGGACTTTGAACAGATCTTTAAGTGCTTCTTGGCCATTAGAAATTTTTCTGTTGAGAATTCTCTCTTCAGGTCTGTATTCCATTGTCAACTGGGTTATTTTGTTTGTTTGCATTTAGTTTTGTGAGTTCTTTTGGATATTAGCCCTTTCTCAGATGTAGGGTTTATGAATATCTTTTACCATTCTGTAGTCTGCAATTTTGGCCCAATGATGGTTTCATTTGCTTTTCAAGAACTATGAATAAATGTGTCAGAATTTTGATGGGAATTGCACTGAATCTGTTGATTGCTTTTGGTAAGGTAGATATTTTTACTATGTTAATTCTACTGATCCTAGAGAATGAGAGAGCTCATCTCCTGATATTTTCTTCAATTTTTTACTTCAGAAACGTGAAGATTTTGTCATACAGGTCTTTCACTTGCTTAGTTAGAGTTACACCAAGACATTTTATACTATTCGTAATTATTGTAAAAGGTGTTGCTTCCCTAATTTCTTTCTCACTCCATTCATCAATTATAAAGGAGAGCAATTAATTTTATTCTTTAGTTAGTTTTGTATTGAGCCACATTGGTGAAGGTATTTATCAGTTGTAGTAGTTTCATGGTAGAATTTTTCACATCAGTTAAGGATACTATCATATCATGTATGATTTCCTTTAGTTGTCTTATTGCTATGGCTAAAACTTCCAGTACTCTCCTGAATAGGTATGAAGAGTATAGGCAGCCTTGTCTTATCCCTGATTTGAGTGGAATTACTTTTGCATTCTCTCTAATTTGATGTTGGCTATTGATTGGTGTATATTGCTATCTTTGTGTTTAGTTATGCACTTAGGGTCCATGCTTTCCCCAAGACTTTTTATCATGAAGGGGCATTGAATTTTTGTTAAATGTGTTTTGGGCATGATATTCATATGGTATTTTTCCCTTTCAGCTTGTTTTTATGGTGGATAACATTGATTGTTTTCATAAATTAATCCACCCCTTCATCCTCAATATGAGACCTATTGATCCTTGTAGATGATTTCTATGATCTGTCCATGGATTCATTTTGCAAGTATTATTGAGTATTTTTGCATTTATGTTTATAAGAGAAATTGATTTGAATTTTTTGTTTGTTTGTTTGACACAGGGTTTCTCTGTATAGCGGTGGCTGTCCTGGAACTCACTTTGTAGACCAAGCTGGCATCGAACTCAGAAATCCACCTGCCGCTGCCTCCCAAGTGCTGGAATTAAAGGCGTGTGCCACCACAATGCTGATTTGAAATTTTTGTTGAATCTTTGTGTAGTTTATGTATCATGGTGAGTGTGGCCTCATAAAATGTGTTTGTGAGTGGTCTTTCTGTTTCTATGTTGTGGAATACTTTGAGGAGTATTGGTTTTAGTTTTTCTTCGAAAGTCTGGTAAAATTCTGAACTAAAATCACCTGGCTCTGACCTAATCTTGGTTGGGAGAATTTTAATGACTTCTATTTCCTTAGGGGTTCTAGGACTGCTTAAATCATTTATCTGATCTTGTTTGAACAAGTGGGGTCTATTTAGAAAATCATCCATTTCTTTTACTTTTTTTCATTTTTGTTGAATGCAGACTTTTGAAGTAAGAGTTAATGATCCTTTGGATTTATTCAGTTTCTATTATCATTCCCCTCCTTTCAGTTCTGATTTTGTTAGTTTGGATAGTGTCTTTCTGTGTTTTAGTTAGCTCTGTTAAGGATTTGTCAATCTTGCAGATTTTCTCAAAACAAAACAAAACAAAACAAACAAACAAAAAACAAAAACAAAAACCAAGCTCTTGGTTTTGTTAATTCTTTGAGTTGTAGCCATGTTTTAAAGTGATATTTAATTGTGGGTCAGACAAACTGACAAATTATAGAAAGATTTGACAAAATAAGTCAGATATAGGATATACCAACACTCAAAAGAACAGAGTAGTAAAAGACCACTTAATAGAAGCACAGAGAGAAAAAGAGCAATTAATTCATATGAGTTCATGTAAGTCAACCAGTTTGGTGCCGTTCAGTTGAGTGTAGTTGACTTCACTTGTGGAATTTAGAGGCAGTTGTTCCAAGAGGAATAATCCATTTAGAAGCGGAGAGAGCCCAGGTTGAACTCATTAGCTCAGAGAAGAGTTTTGAGCCAGGAGAGCAGAGTTGAACCAGCCCATCACAATTGAGAAAGGCTAGAAAAGTTGAGCTTATTCAGCAGTATGTCTCCATGACAATTAAATCTGGCAAATAAAAGTTACATTTATATGTCAGGGACACTCTATTAGTCTAGTGGAAGTTGTTATCCATGATGTCATGATGAAGATCTTTGGGGAATCACACACATTCATATAGATAACCCCTCACCTATGTTCCTCTAAATAAGACTCTTACCCATGCTCTGTAAATAAGATTGATAAACTTTCTCTTAGAACTGTGGTAATGAGGCCTTATCTGTTAATAATAGATATTTATTTGTTACTTCTTAGGGAAAAATCAAGCAATGTACTGAAAGTAAACCAATTATCAAATGCTGTATAATTTCTCATTAAGAAACCTAAGACAATAGACACTCTTCCATACTGATATGTTTCTTTAATGTATAGACAAAATTTCTCACAATATGTTAATTTTAGAACTTTGTTAAAAATTGTGTTCATATTGTATCCATTCTAGTGTCAGATACTTAAATAATATGAATAAGGAATACTCTAATATGTGTTTATTGACTCCTGAAATAATGTGGACCTCAAAAGATGAGGGCATCTCATATATTACAACTCTATTCACATTTCTACAAATATTCCTCAGCAAATTCTCTATTTTAGGAAAGTAATATACACTATATCCCATAAACAGCAGACTATAGATGAACAATTTTATAGAGCACATTACTTCTTTAGAAGATAAAATATAATTCAGTATTTGACATTTCACAAAATTATATTTTTAATATTTTCTTTAATTACATTTCAAACGCTATCCAGAAAGTTCCCTATACCCTTCCCCCACCCTGCTCCCTACCTACCCACTCCCACTACTTGGCCCTGACCTTCCCCTGTACGGGGGAAAATAAAGTTTGCAGGACCTGGGGCCTCTCTTCCCAATGATGACCAACTAGGCCATCTTCTGCTACATATGAAGCTGCTGCTTCTTCTTCTTCTTCTTCTTCTTCTTCTTCTTCTTCTTCTTCTTCTTCTTCTTCTTCTTCTTCTTCTTCTTCTCCTCCTCCTCCTCCTCCTCCTCCTCCTCCTCCTCCTTCTCCTCCTCCTTCTACTTCTCTCTCTTCCTTCTCCTTCTCCTCCTCCTCCAACTACTCCTCCTCCTCTTCCTCTTCCTTCTTCTTTTTCTTCTTTTTTGGTTTTTTGAGACAGGGTTTCTTTGTGTAACTCTGGCTGTCCTGGAACTCACTCTGTAGACCAGGCTGGCCTCAAATTCAGAAATCCACTTGCCTCTGCGTAATAATTGCTGTGATTAAAGGCATGTGCCACCACTGCCCGGCAGAAAGCACCTTCTTATCTTTATCATTTTTGTTCATATTTTAATCAAATTTGAATAAAATATTAATAGATATCTTTTATTATACAGGCATAGTTACTATGAAAGTAGAAAAATCAATATTTATCCAACATTTTAGTGTTTATAAATGCCATTTATTAACATTTTCTCTATAAAATAAGCCAGAGTGATAACACTGACATATAGGACAAAAAATTGACTACAGGTATTAGATGGTATTAGTTCTCTTATCTATTTCCTTAGAATAATGGCACCTACTTCCTCTTTAATAATAACATTCCATTGATTAAGACATAAAGATAAATACTTTAACTAAATAGATTGTTCAAATAAACTGAAACTATGTCTGAATTGTTAATATTCAAATAGAATGAGAAATTGGTTAAAATCTTATAAAAGTAAACTTACCTTTAAGGTATGTTTACTACACATATTAACACATATTAAATGAGGAATCCATTGCCTGAAATCAGAAATTCTCATCAGTTGTAGATGGGAGTGTAAACTTATATAGCTACTATGAAAATCAGTATTGTAGTTCCTCAGAAAAATGTGTATTGGTCTACCTCAAGATCCAGCTTTATCAGTATTGGACACATACTGAAGGATTCTTCAACTCCAACAAGAATAATTGCTTAATCATGTTGATTACTGCTTTGTGTAGAATGAGCAGAAATTGGAAGCAACATAAAAGAATGGATACAAGTGTGAAACATTTATACAATAAAGTATTACCAAGCTGTTAAAAAGTAACATCATGAAATGTATAGGCAAATAGATGTAATTAGAAAAAAAATATCCTGAGTAAAATAACTCAGACCCTGAAAGATAAATATGGTACATTTTTGCTTATATGTAGATATGTGCCATTAAATAAAAGATAAGGAACTCACAATCTGTAACCCAGAGAGGTTAGTAATAGAAGAATGGAATAGAATATAGAAGAATGGAATAGAATATAGAAGAATGAAATAGTAATAGAAGAATGAAATATAATAGAATAAAGGGGACACTTAGAGTAACAGATTTTATGGGTTGATTAGGAGCTTGGGAAATGGGAGAGGAGGATGAGGTGGGGAGGAGAAGGAAATGAGGGGAGAGACAGCTAGAATTATGGTGTATTTGAGATGTGGTATAGAAACCTAGTAGACTGAAAAGTTCCTAAAATATGTGAGGGCAATCCTAATGTTGTTTCCAAATAATGAGGAAGACAGAATACCAGTTAGCCATCTCTATTAACAAAAGAAATTTCCAAAATCAGGACTGTGTTACATCTAATTTAGTTGTTGGACAAAGGAGTAACATGGACATCCCCTACTGTCTTAGGATATTGACAGGACAGTAGGTTGCTACCCACAAATTAACACCACTGGTCAATATCTGCAGACAAACCTACACAATTTATTGAACATGAAGAGATCAAGCTAGTGCCTATATAGAACCTTCATCAAAAGATCTGGTGTCTATGATATGGAAAAATACCTTGCAGGTTATCAAGAAAGAAGTATATACACCAAACCAGCCATGAAAATTTTGATCTAAAATGCTGTCTGACTGCAGAATATGCTGCAATCATGGAACAGAACTATAGGAGTAGCCAACCAATGTGTTTGTTGACTTGGGACTGACACCACAAGATGGAGCACATGTCTGATACTGCTTTGGTGGCCAAGAACCAGAAAGTAAAATCAAATACTGCTAGTCTTTTTTATTTTTAAACAGAAAATGTTAAAATATTTCTTAATGATATTATGCTATACTCCTAGATCTGTGCCTTGTTCTTCCTATAGCATATGGCGACAGATACTGTAAACGACAGCCAGACATTAGATAGATGTGGTCAGAGTTTGTAACACATAACTCTAAATAGGGAACCTCCATCAAATTCTTTGCCTCCTATATCAAGGAACCCCACTGAAGAAGATGAAAGAGAGTAAGGGCCAGAATGGATGGGCAGAATCAGGGAAAGCCTTCTAAATTAACTAATTAAGGCTCATGTAAAATCACAGAGACTGGAGTAGCAGATAGAGGACCTGCATGGGTATCCACCACGTCCTCTTCCTTAATCTGTCTTTCAGATTAGCACTTTATGGGAGTCAGTGAATAAGCGGGTCTTTGATTTTTGTCCCTGTTCTTCGGCTCTTTTTCTTCTGTTGGCTTGTCTTGTACAGCTTTGATGTGATTACATTATATTTTGTTATGTTTTGTTGTTATTTCTTAGAATACGTTCTTTTCTAATTGAGACAGAAAAAGAGTGAATTTGTATGGGAGGGGAGGCTGGGAGAATTTGGAGGAGTGAAAGGAGAGAAATATGAAATCTGAATATATTGTATAAGAAAATAATCTATTTTCAATAACAGGAGAAAAAACAGACTGAGAAAATATATACATAATTTCATCCATAAACTGTGCTCTCTTTAATCATATACTCAGTTAATTTTTTGATAATCAACAAATCCACTAATAGATAGAAGATGATTTTATTGAATGTGGTTGCTAAGCATGAAAAACTACCATAATTATCAAAATAATAAAACACATGTATTAAAATTTTGCTTCTCACTTGATGATGTAACTTTTTATAAGAAGATGAACAATCCAAGATTTTATAATGGAAATTTAAGTATGAAAATTAAGTATGGAAATTTAAAATATTATGATTTGAGAAGTCAAAGGGAGAGAGAGGCATTTTCTGTATAAGGAGAGACAAAGTACAGCAATATGATTTAAGTTTGCGAATAACTTTATTGCTCTAAGATACTTAGTTTAAAGAAAACCCAAGCTTCCCATCATCCAGCTTTAGGAATATGAAAACAGATGACAGGGCAAAACACACTGCCTGTTAATCATTCTACTAGTACATGGATATTTGTCTTTTGATTTTTATATTCCTACTGGCCTTTTTAAACAATAATAAGCTAACTTTTATGAGTTCTCATTCAAATCCAAGCAAGTGAAACTATTAAAGTTACAGAATAGGAATTTAAGATTATCAATGAGAGCGTTTTGAAAATATTGAATTGTAATGACTGCTAAGCTAAGAGGGGTCTATCATATCCCTATCTTTCTTTTTCTGACTTGAAGCTGTTATCTGAAATCCAATATTGCCCCTTATAATTTTTGCAATGTATGATGACCCAAATACTTCTGTAAATAGCACAAGAGTTTGCTCCCTTTTCACTTCAATGAAATAACTCTGTCTACATCAGGGTTCCAGTCATAGGAGGAATGGTACACCGTGGTGGTTGTATTTAAAATGATCTCAGCCTTACAGTATCCCCTTCCAGTCCTGGAATTTCTTTCTGGGAAGTGTTTATTGAAGCTTTTCAAGAATTTTATGTACTTTAACATTCATGCAAACATAGAGAATGATAATTTTCATTAGACTTTCTAGAAAATGAATTTTATTCAATAAAGCTTTATGAATTCAATTAATATTTCATTAAAAGTCACACAAAGATGAATACACTCTAAATAATGTGTTATAAGCAAATATTGACAACATTCTTTGTGATCTAGATCAGAAAGTGACTCATTCTAAAAAGGAGCAAATGTAATTGCTGAGAACTTACGTTTCTTTTTGTATCATATTTTAAAAGCAGAGATGAAACTTGTTAATTGAAAAATGTTACCAAATGATTATAATCTGTACATTTTAGAGTTGAAATAACCATTTAAATAATAAGCACATGTCTGTCCAACAAAATTATACCTTCTTTCTTTTTTCTCCTTTATATAGCCAAAGCAGCTAGTAAAATGCAACCCTTCATAAAGTGTTCTACAGATGGAGACTAAGTAATGGTTTGGCTTTTACAAAGCAAAACAAAGTTTAGTAACCATTGGCTAATGGGACCAAACTATCATATAAAATTTGAACCACTGTTAATCTCTGATCATGGCTTCAAAATTAACCTTGAAATACTGAATTCTTTATTTCAGATAATTGACAGATTTCTGAAAATACTACAGAATTCAGTAGCACTATACTGTGAGGGAATGTGTTCTTACACCAGGTTATTGATTTCTGTCTAATCACCTGCTATACTTACTTCTGTATTTATCCAAATAGTTAATAAATCAAATCAAATAGGATGTTTAAATTTTGCCAATTATAGAGAAAAACTTGCCCTCTTTTATTTTAAATTGTTGAATCTAGTTTTTTTTTTTTTTTTTTTATAAATTCTCTTGTGCTAAAATGCTAGTTGATAAGTTATCAGTTTTTGGCAGCTTAATACAAGTTAAAAATAATATTGGATCTTTACAAGCCCACCCAGAATTTTTATTTGTTTTCAGGGAAAATGGTTCTTTTTTTTCCCCAATGAACAACCCAGGATATCTAATGACTAATAAATTCCCACAGCAGGGGGAAAAAGAGTTTCTAATAGAAAAGAAAATTAGCTTCTAAAGTTTAGCATTATTAAGTATTTAAAATTAAATTATTACATGTAAGTCACAGCTACAGTCTAAGGAAGACACGAGAATGTAGTGTCTCTCCTCATCTTTTTTGGTTGAAAGTCTGTTTTATTTGATACTATAATTGCTACTCCAGCTTGTTTCTTGGAACCATTTGCCTGGAAATTTTTTCCAGCCTTTTATTTTGAGGTATTGTCTGTATTTTTCACTGAGATGTGTTTCCTGCATGCTCCAAAATGCTGAGTCCTGTTTAACTATCCATCCTGTTAGTCTATAACATTTTTATTGGGGAATTGATCCATTGATGTTGAAGACATTAAGGAGCAATGATTGTTGCTTCCGGCTATTTGTGTTGATAGAGGTGGAATTATTCTTGTGTGGTTCTCTTCTTTTGGGTTTGTTGTAAGATTACTTTCTTGTTTTTTTGTTGGGTGTAGTTTCCCTCCTTGTGTTGGAGCTTTCCATCTAATATCCTCTGTAGGGCCTGATTTGCGGAAAGATATTGTTTAACTTTGGTTTTGTCATGGAATATCTTGGTTTCTCCATCTATGGTAATTGAGAATTGTTCTGTATATAGTAGCCTGGGGTGGCATTTTTCTTCTCTTAGGGTTTGTATGATATCTGCAGAAGATCTTCTGGCTTTTAAGTCTCTGTTGAGAAATTTGGTGTAATTCTGATGGATCTCCCTTTATACATTACTTGACATTTTTCTCTTACCACTTTCAATATTCTTTCTTTGTTCTGTGCATTTGGTGTTTTAATTATTATGTGACAGGAGGAATTTCTTTTCTGGTCCCATCTGTTTGGTGTTCTGTAAACTTCTTGTATGTTTGTGGGTATCTCTTTTTTTAGGTCAAGGAAGTTTTCTTTTATAATTTAGTTGAAGATGTTAGCTGGCCCTTTGAGTTGGGAATCTTCACTCCCTTCTATACCTATTATTCTTAGAGAATGGAGTTCAGAGAGTAAATGTAGCTGCCTTATACAATGTCTCCAAGACAAAAGAGCAACATTTGGCCTTCAAAGCTCAAAGAAATGATTAGGAAGTAGAGTGACAAGGTATTAGGAAAGTGGCTGGGACAAGGCATCTAGGAAGATTGACATTTACAAAGTATGTTTGAAAGCAATCTAGGCTTTCTCTTTCTTAGCTATTTTAATTAGTTTATCCTAACTACATAAAATAACATCTTATCACATTTTTCATGTATGGATTAATATGCTCTTTTTACCCAACACTTCTCCAATTACCTTTTATGTCTCTTTTTTAATATCAAAAAAGCTGGCATAATAATGAAGGGAATACTACTGAGGAGTATGATTCTGTAGAATTTTTAATTTTAAATAAAATTATGCTGTTTAATTTATAACATCTTTTGAACATATAAACAAACATACCAATTAAGTTATTTTCCATTACTAGAAGGTTTAAAAACTAACATTAGAATATTGGTATCATACCTTAGCAGCTGTGAAATTTGAGAAAAATTGTTTTCACTTACTTTCATGAGTTACCTTTCTTTCTAGGCATAAAGTTTTTATGAACACATAATTGGGATAAAATAAAACACTATTTTACTATAATTAACAGTAGTTTTTAGATGATCATCTGACAGTCTACTGTTTTTAAAAAATATATTTTATTCTGAAGCAGAACAGATTTCATGATAGAAATTAATTATTAGTATTAGTTACATAATGTACATGAAGCTTTATTTTTATGGGGTTAAAGAAACATAACTATTTTATTTTGAAAAACATAATCTATTAAAATATTTACATCTGATTTGTATGATGTTTTCCTGAATAATGGAAATTAGTTGTAGGAAAGCTTTTTTATGTAAGAAATATGGACTGATTTAGATGGATATTCAGCATATGACACAATAAAGTAAATATATGCTTATGAAATTATTAATCTATATTAATAGATCTACAAGAACATATCAGAAAAATGATAAATTTTCCCTATAAAAGAGAACACAATACAGTGAGTCTGAAAGGCACAGAACACTTACAGGAAACACGGTTCAGGGAGGCTGTGCTGTGTATGATTTTGAACTTTGAGAGAGTAGTTGCTAAATTACACTGTAGTGAGTACAAAAAAATCATTCTCATTCTAAAACATCACATGATTTTATGATCCTGTTATTTAGACTAGAAAACAAGTCTCAAAAAAAAAAAAAACAAAAAACAAAAACAAAACAAAACAAAACCCCCCAGAGCCCTCCAAAAATATATAACCCTGTCTTAATGTGTTTCGGGTGTAACATTATTTATTGTTATAGCTTTCTTCTGGATAGTCCTAAGCTGGAGGAGCAGAGAGACACATATTTTTCTTCCATTAGCAGCTACTATATTTACAAGCTGGGAGTGCACTGCACTGGTATTCACTGGCTTAAACTCCTGATCTTGTGTCTTGGACTGAGGTTGTGAGTAAAATAAAATAACAGGAATGTAAGGTAAGATCCTTCCAAATGTTCTAACCCTTTCTTTCTCTTTTCTTGTCTGACACATTTTCACAGACCATGAGTGGATGGCATTTTTTATGCACTAAAAAGTCATCAGTAGACTTCATTCCTATGTCCTGGGTTTCACATTTTTAAGTTACACCTAAAACAAAATGCGAAAGCAGCTCTAATGAATAATTCATTTATTCTGTAAATGAAAAATGTATAGTCAATGTACAAAATTACAAAGTTTGGAAATAAAGTTTAAAAATTACAATTCACTTTATTTATTCTTCATCATTATTTCTGAATATAAAAGAAAATCACTAAGGATTGGAAAACACAAATATTTATTTTTAATGAATACATTACAGCTAATTAGAGTTAAAATATATTAATATTTTAACACATTTTAATCACTATTAATCAGTATTTAATTAATCAATATTATATAGTTTTTGAGACATAAAACATATTTTGGGTTATTTATGTATTATACTATACAAATACATATATAATTCTTAATGTATAATTCCAGATAAGCAAATTAGCATATATATATATATATAGTTAGTTAGTTAGTTAGTTAGTTAGTTAGTTGGTTAGTAAAGTATAGTCCTCCACATGTTTAGAATAATTTTATGAATAAGCATTTATCAAAACTAAAATAATACCATGATTAAGAGAATCCATAAAATTAGTGGTCTTGTCATCGTCAGGTCTATTTATTTATTTTAGAGACAAGAAGTGTCTCAAGTATATTAAAGAAATTATCAACCTAAATTGTTTTCATAGTTTATACTATGGCAAGGAATGTTGTAACAAAAATATATATATTTCCTAGAGAATCCAAACATATTTCATCTATCTTAATATTTTACTACCCCTTGACAAAATCATTAATAAATATGTAAATTACATGAAACAGTTCCATGAGATGATGACAACTGGCACATACTCTATTGCTGAGTTTAGGCATCCTGAAGTATTATGAGCACTTCTATGAAACTTCAACAGCATCTCCTACATATACTGGATTGTGTATTTTTACTTTTTAATATCAAAAACATAATCAAATAATATAATCAATCATTTCACAATTTCTCTTTCCTTTCTTCCCTCTCTTATGTAGTCTCATGTATCTCAAATTCATGGACTTGTTTACTTTAATTGTTCTTACAAACACATACACGTATACACACACACACACACACACACACACACACACACACACACACACACACCTTATATAACCTGCTCAGTATATTTAATGTTACTTGTATGTTTATTTTCAGGGGTAATCATTTGGTAATGTATAACCAACTAGTATGCTCTTTTCTGAGGAAGAAATTTCTCCTTCCCTCAGTATTTCTTAGTCCATAGTTCTTTGTCTAGCCTTGAAGTCTCATGAACTTTGCCCTCTTCTACATAAGTATGCCCATTGGTTTTGGTATAGCTTTATGTTAAAGAAACTTGTAAATGTTTTTGAACACTAAGTCATGAAAATCTACTTGAAAATATTAATACCACTCAGACTTAAATAAATTAATGAATTAATTTAAGACTACAGTAGCATACAACCCTGAAAAATGTTTAAGATTTACTATTATACTGTATCCTCTAACATGCAAATACTCAATTTTAACATCCTGAAAGAATATTTTTCCACAGCTCAGAACTGTGCTATAGTTACCACTGAATCCTTCATTATGCAAAGCCTATTGGTTGTATTTTTTTCTCTCAGTGTGGCTACCTACTCAGGTTATTTCCTTTGCGCGTGCGCGTCCGCGCGCACACGCACACGCGCGCGCGCGCACACACACACACACACACACACACACACAATCCTTTCTCTTTGATTTAAATTCCATGAAGAAAGATGGTTTGTCATTCTTCACCTTTTTTGATCGTCAGGCATAAATTTTAAAATGTCACAGTGGGTTTCCTACTGAATGGTATATCCAAGTGGCTTTCTTGTCTCAGTCAAAGAGCATCAGCTAAGGAAAAGCCACATCTGAATTCTGAAACTCAATATAGAATATTATGTGTCAAAACCACTTTCCATAATTTTACAGTATATCTTTTACATAGGATGTGACTGTTAAGGATCAGATGAGGGACCAGCAGAAAGATAATCTGCAGGTTCTGCATACATAAGTGTGCTATTTAGTTTTGCTTCCAACTGGCTATGGTCCCCTCTTCAGCATGACATATGTGCATGGCTTGATCAATTGCAAATATCAGGACTTTAACAGCTAACTTTCCTCAGTGAACTAGCTCTGACCACGGTCATTTTCAAAATGTAAAATTTTCTTACAGATGTTCTTGATTTAGAGTTAATACAGAAAAATATGTTGCTTTCGGTATCCAAGAATTTTATAGAAAAACGTCCAGTGTTATCTCTCTCCTTACTATTTGTAATTCCTTTCTCATCCTTACCCTCTTTCATTCCCCTGATCTTACTCACAGGATTCCTTTACTCCCCTAGGGAGAATGGCTATAATCAATTAATTTCTGTGGTTTCCTAAAATTTTAGCTATTGATTTTTTTTTTTTTTACTTTCTTCTATAGTCAGGTATGTATACATACAGTTATCATTACCTTAATTATACTCTAGGTCACTTTACATTTTCCATAGACTACCTGATGTTACAATTTGAGAATAGGGAGTGGTTTTTGGTTTTTCATTTTCTTTTAAATATTTCACATAGTTCTTTTACTTATCAGTGGAAGCTTACTGTATGTGAAGTGACCTGATATTATTTTAAACAAAATGTACATAAAAGACCAGGGTGGAGGCTGGAGACGCCTGAGTACAGATGGTCTAGATTTATGATTTGTTTCTATAATAGAGAAAAAGCAAGATATAGTATAAATTACACTTTGGATTTTAAACATTGTTTCTTAAAATTGTGCTGGGCAAACTCTCTCAAGAGTGTTAACTCTGGCAGAACCAATGCTCATTGTGGGCCAGGCAATGGTGAGGGTAAACAACCTGTTTTCTACAGCAAACTATATATATATATTTTTTTCAACAAACAATTAAACCATGATTTGGTTTCAAGATAAGATTATCTAAATATAATCTTATCAAATCACAAAAAAACATGGAATATTAGAAATGTAAATGCTTATATGGTCTGCATAACCCTTCTCCTTATGTAGAATTTTGTCTTGATAACTTTCAGCAAATATTTTCTTTAATCCAAAAGCATCTATTTCTTGAAACCCACTAAGCCCACCAACTTTTTACCCTTGTTATTTTTCTTTAATACTTCTTGATTTTTTACAGTGTTTGTAGAATCTTCTGTCAAAAGCTAAATATTTTACCAAGAAAATAGAACAAAATAAAAACCAAATAGACAAAGAAAACAGAGCCAACCATAACAAAAAATGAGCAAAACACTATGAAGTCCATTGGTCAACTACAGTGGCATAGAGTACAACTACATAACTACATAAGGCCTGTCCTCAAGGATGGTGAATTTATGTTTTCTTTTGTGTGATATTGTTTCATTTTTTGTTTCAGTTTTGTTTTGGCTTTGTGTGCATGCATGCATGCATGCATGTGTGTGAGTTATGTGTGTTTGGTTTTCTGGGTTTTTTTTTTTTTGCCTTTTATTAGAAAGACAGGGAACATGAAATTGAGTGGGAAATATCTGAGACAATTATGGGGCAAAATATATGATCAAAGTATAGTGCATAAAATTTTAAAAGGTAATTTTAAAGATTAAAAAAAGAAATATTATGATAGTATCCTGATAGCATTTAGTCCTAAATTATATAAATGTGTTTTATGTTTAATCTCTCAAAAGACAAGTATGCCCTCTGTATACAAAGTTTTATCATTTTAAATTTAAAAACAAGATAGATTGTATTTGTGTGTGTGTGTGTGTGTGTGTGTGTATGTTAGGATGCAATGTATTTTCATAGTAATACTGTTCAATAGGGACACAATAAGCACTTTTCTTTCTCATTAAGTATGAGACCTACCGTTGTGAAAGTAAAATTAAAGGAATTAGAATAGATACTTAACATTCTTCTTCATCACCGGCCATAAAATCATGGTAATAACAAACAACTTTTATTATCTCATACTTAACATTTAGTATTTAGTATTAAGTATTGTAATGTTGTAAAATTGTCTTGTATGGGGCCCTCTCCTTACTACAAGCAATATCAATCTTAATTTTATTAATAGTGAAGGTAATGATACATATTTTTAATTTAAAATTCAGTCCATATCAATACAGGTACTTCTTGTGCCCTTTCTGAAGAGGCGGGGATAGTCTGACATTTCCTGCACACCATGGTCACAATTTGTGTGATGGTTGTCATCTGCTGTCACAAGTCACACGTAGATATTAGTGCACTGACCAGCAACTTTACATATGGTGCCAATTACACATTGGTTTTGATTCTAACCAAGATATTAGTAATTCACCTGTGCCCTAATTTCCTTCTCAGGCATTTCTCCTTTAGGATGAGCATATTGAAACTAACTTATTTGTTTGTTGTTTGTTTCGTGGCTTAAGCAGAAATCAATCTTTCTATATATTTCTAAATTAACTCAGTCCTCTAAAATACCTTCTAGTTATCCACATGTGATTTTTAATAAGACCTCAGGAAAAGTGAATCATTTTATCAACCAAATTCAGCCCACATTGTCTTCTATCCCATTACTTTTAGGACTGGGAATTTATCCCTGGGCCTTGTACATTCTAGTCCAGGGCTTTGTCACTCAACATGCTTGTCACTTACTAGATGTCTTCTTTCAATATTCTTTGTCTATAATGTCCATAATATTCCTGGCTACATTGGGCATTTTACTAAGATTTTAGTTGAAACATAAATATCCTGAGCCGTGACAGTTCACATATCACAAAATAATAATTTATTTGTAGATCATACTTCATATTTTATAAGGACTGAACTAGAAATCCAAAGGATTTTGACTTGTTTTGACAAAAAACTCAAGTTGCATTTCTACCCTACCTACCTTACAATGCCTACTCATCTTTTCTATTCCATTTATGTTTCTGAACTATTTTCATCTACATTTCCCTGGAGGTTTTTAAAATATTTCATTGTTATAAAAATTCGTGTTCAGGAATTCAACACCTTCTAGAGCATAATAAAATCACAAATTCTAAAATGATATTTGAAGCATATCCCTATTGCTTTTCTTAGTTTCAACAGAATAAGGTACAAACACTTAGATACTATGTTAGAGCAAGTGTTAAAAAATAAATAAATATTATAAATAGGAAATTATATTGCCTTCTTCATTTTATTTTATGTACTTCATGTTTTAAATCATTTTTATTTTTAAAAGTATGCATTTATTTATTTTGCATAATTTTTGTGTTGTCTGTGTACACACATAAATGACTGGTACCTGAAAAAGCCAGAGGAAGGTGTCAGATATCATTGCATCAGAGTTACAGACTGTGAACCACTGGGTGTGCTGGGAACCATCTTTGTTCTTGATAAGATAGACAAGGACTCTTAAATGCTGAGCTATCTCTCTAGGCCTGTTTATTTTCTATATTAAGAAACTATAATTAAATATTATGTTTTGTTCTTAAAGCTAATGAATAATATAAAATAAAACTCACTACTTAATGTGAAATGTGATAAATAATTTAATGATTATACTTCATCTCCAAAATATAAGAAAAATGGGGCTCTTTATTCATAATTATATTTTGAAGAATATCTGGGTCAAATTTGTAAAATTTTTAGAGGGAGAAATGGTTTTTGTTTATTAACTTATTCTGTCATCTATCTATCTATCATCTATGTATTCATTTATTTATTTTTCTGTCAAATATTACATCATAACCACAGTTTCATTTCTCTCCTCTCCTCAAAGTCCATCCCACCTCCCCTTGCCCACACACTGACTACTCCTCCATTTACCTTCAGAAAAGAGCAGGTCCCTTGTGGATATCAACTGAATATGGCACAACAAGTTACAATACAACTAGGCACATCATGTTTTAAGTGGGGTTTTATTGCTATGAAAAAAAAAAATACCATGAACAAAGCAACTCTTATAAAGCCAAAGAATTAACTGGGGCTGGTTTACAGTTTCAGAGATTTAGTCCATTTTCACTGTGGCTGAAAGCTTGGTGTCCTGCAGGCAGACACAATACTGGAGGAGCAAGAGTTCTACATCTTGATTGAAATGCAGTTGAAAGGAGACTCTGATTCGACATTTGGCAGAACTTAGGCATCAGAGACCTTAAAGCCCGCCTACATTTCTCCCAACAAAAACACACCTAGTCCAATAAGACTACACCTCCCAATAGTGCCGTTCCCTATGGCCAAGCATTCAAATACATGAATCTAAGGGGACCAAACCTTTTCAAACAACCATATTTCATGGTCTGACCCCCATAGACTTGTAGCCATAATATATTTCAAAATGCATTTAATTCAAACAGTCCCCATAGTCCATTGGAGTCCCAACAATATTTAGTAGTCCAAAGTTAAAAGTCTCTTCTAAGATTTACGTAGCCTCTTAACTATAATTCTCTACAAAATTAAAATCAAAGAATATATATTAACAGTCCAAACTGTCTTAGTGAGGAAGTACTGAACCAAAGCAAGTCCAAAAGTCAGCTTGGCAAAGTCCAAACTCTGTGTCTCCATTTCTGATGTCCAACTCCTTTTACCTTTGTTGACTGCAAAGCACTTTTTTTTTTTTTTGGTTGTTTCCACTCCCTGTCTCTGGCATCTTTAGTATTGTGGTGCCTCCAAGGCTACTTCAACTTCACAGCTTCTTTTTCCAATGTCTGGTATTCTGGGGTCCACACAATATCTTCTGAACTCCTCCACAGGATTTAGGTCACTTTATCTCTGCCATCTGTAGCATTCTAGGCTTTGACTAACTCCATTCTATTGATACTTCTATTATTGGTGATTGTACTGGCTAGTTTTGTGTCAACTTGACACAGCTGGAGTTATCACAGAGAAAGGAGCTTCAGTTGAGGAAACGCCTCCATGAGATACAACTGTAAGGCATTTTCTCAATTAGTGATCAAGGGGAAGAGGCCCCTTGTGGGTGGGACCATCTCTGGGCTTGTAGTCTTGGTTATATAAGAAAGCAAGCTGAGCAAGCCAGGGGAAGCAAGCCAGTAAAGAACATCCCTCCATGGCCTCTGCATCAGCTCCTGCTTCCTGACCTGTTTGAGTTCAGTCCTGACTTCCTTGATGATAAAGAGCAGTATGTAATTGTAAGCTGAATAAACCCTTTTCTTCCCAACTTGCTTCTTGGTCATGATGTTTGTGCAGGAATAGAAACCATGACTAAGACAGTGGTCATCCCATAGTATTTGCAGCTGCAATACTCGTAACCTTCTCCTGCAACTAGACTGTACTGTTCAATGGGCTCTTATAGGCTCTATTTATAGGGCCAACTCTTAACTACTTTCCGTGACTCCTTTACTCCTGGGAGGTGAACTACCACTGAAGCTGCATCTTCACCCGTGATTTTTCCTAGCCTCTCAAAGTGTTAACCTTCAGCTGCTCAACCCCTTCATTATTTCAAAACAAGTCCATATATACTGTCTTAATTAAGGTTTTATTCCTATGAAGGGACACCATGACCAAAGCAATTCTTTTTTTTTTTTTTAATTACGTATTTATTTCATTTACATTTCCAATGTTATCCCAAAAGTCCCCTACATGCTCCCCCACCCACTCCCACTTCTTGGCCCCGGCATTCCCCTGTACTGAGGCATATAAAGTTTGCATGACCAATGGGCCTCTCTTTCCACTGATGGCTGACTAGGCCATCTTCTGATACATATGCCTTATAAAGGCAAACATTTAATTGTGGCTGGCTTACTATCTTAAAAGTTTATTCCATTATCATTAATTCATTTGGCAAGCAGTTGTGGGGCTGAAAGTGCTGAGAATCCCATATCTTGGTCCAAAGGCAGGCAAGAAAAAACTGATTCTGCACTGGGCCGAGTTTAAGCATAGTAGTCAAAGTCTGACTAAACTTTGAGACACTTCTTCTAACAAGGCCACATCTATTCCAATAAGGTCAGACTTCCTAATAGTTCTCCTCCTTATGGCAAAGTATTGAAACATGAATCTGTGGTGACCAAAACTTTTAGAACTACCCCATATACCCTCACATCAAGGCTGGACAAGGCAACAAATGAAGAGGAAATGATCCCAAGAGCAAACAAAATAATAATAGACAGACCTGCTTCTACTTTGAGTAGTCCCACAAGAACAGCAAGCTACATAACCACAATTTATATACAGAGGACCTAGCTCAGACCCAGATAAGCTCCCTGCTTTACACGTCACTCTCTGTGAGCCCCTATAAGCTCTACTTTGTTGCTTCACTGGGTGATGTTTTTTGGTGTTTTCCTTGCTTCCCTTGACCCCTCTGACTCTTACAAGCCTCCTTTTCCATATTGCACCTGATACCTGGAGTTCTGGCTAATGTTTGTCTATGAGTATCTACATCTTCTCCTGTAAACGTTTCCTTTATTTACCAGATATAATTGTTGTACTGTTGAATAAGCTCACACTTTCTAGCTCTTTATGAACTCTGCCTTGATGGTTCAACTCAGCTATTCAAGTTCAAATCTGATTTCCAAGCTGTCTGATTCAAACTGACTTCTCTTGGTTTCTAACTGAATTGCTCTGCTAGGTATCAACCTAATTCTTCTAGCTTGTTTTCATATTCTTGCTCATTCTGTCTTCATCTGTAGCATGTCCCAATAAAACTACACCCCTCCCCTCTGTGCTGCTCTCTTAAGTCAGCTCTCTTTCCTATCTGTTGGGAATATCCTATTTTTGGCTCATTATATCATATCTTTCTCTAATTTGTGAGTTTGTCAGCCATTCAATTAAATCTCAACATGGAGGATTAAAGATGTATACTAAAGGTGTCTGCATTCCAACCAGTAGGATTAAAGGTGTGTGCTATCTCTGCACTGCAGTAGGATGATAGACTTAGAAAGTCTTTGGATGAGATTCCTTGCCAGAACAGCCATGTTGTAGGATTAAAATCCCTCTACCTGCTTCTATCAATTACCAGATGAAGCTTCCCTGTTGATGTTTGGGCTTGGCTCAGTCAGAATATCATGAACCATTACCTTGATTGTATAATTAATTAATTAGCTAATTAATTAATTTATAATTTTTGCTGGTGGTGTTTGATTTCTATCCTAGTTTCTGAGCATTCCAGCTCCAGCATATTTGCCATTCTGGCAGTTTCAGTGGTGGAATCCCTTTTGTGGCATAGGTCTTGAGCTGGACCAGTTATTGGTTGGCTAATCCCACAAGTTCTGTGCCACTGTTACCCCAGCACATCTTGTAAGCAGGAAACATTGTAGCTCACAGGTTTTATGGCTGAGTTGATATCTCAGTTCTACCACTGTAAGCCTTGCCTACTCACTGAAGATGGTCAGTTAAGGCTCTGTGTTGCAGGATACTTGATCACACTGAAACACAAGACTGTCATTTATTGGAAAAACTTGTTTCTCATTCTGGGTGGTTACATGCTAGTTGAGCCTTTAAAGGTGTAACACACATTCAATTTAAGAGCTTCCTGGTTTTTGTAAACAGAATTAGAAGGTCAAACATAGGTCAAGGTGTAGAGAATGCAACCCGTTGACATAGAAAGAACACAAGCAAAAATAAGAGAATAAGAGGAACTCAGGAGGATGAATAGAGAGTTGCTCAGGAAGTACAAGGGCATGACATTCAATTTGAAGGTTTTGGAAATGGTGTACAGAAGGGGAGCTTGGCTTTCTTTTATTGGATGCTGACTGAGGAAGAAATTTGGCTAGATGGCTTCTCTGGCTCTCTTAACTAGTAAGCATTTACTCCAGTATCTGATTCCTGAGACATTATTGGTAAAATTGAACATTTGAGATATTGTTAAAGACAACAATTGCTGCTTAAACATGTGGTGTGACTATAAGCACAGAGAAATCATGCCAGCTGTGACGAAACTGAAGAGCCATAAGACTTGGTAAGTGCCCTTGGAAGTATTCAAGAGAGAATTAAGGATGGAAAATACATGATACAAGGTATTAGGATGCTGTATAGTACTACTTTAGATGGCTTAAAAATAGAAGCAGAAAATGAAAAGCTACATTAGTTAACTGAAATTGAGTCACTACAATCTATGATTATTATCATTTTTGTATTTCATATTTTATCTTTCATAGCTATAATGGATTTCTGTATGCTCTCAGACAAAAAAGCTTTAGAGATAAAGAAAAAAGAAAAATAAGAAAAAATAGAATTGATAATATGCAAACCTTAAAAAGAGTTATAAATGAAAATAAAAAATACTTAGACACAGTCAGAAATTTAGACAAGCCATACAAAAAATTATAAGTGGAAACAAGGAAAATACTTAAACATAGTCAGAGAGATTTAGATAGGAATCTACTCATCCACCCCATGATGGAACTGAAGAGGGGTGGCCCAAGGTTGTTAGAAAACCAATATTAGATAATTCAATTTTTATTCAAGACCTTCAGGGAGAAGATAGTCACCCCAAAGATTACAAATAAATGAAATGGTAATCTATAGACATACTAAACTTGAGAGATTGAAGGAAAATTTATTTCATATAGTATGCATTCACCCTATATGAACCAGATGTTAAATTCATGGGCAACTAAGAACAGCATTATGATCCAAATAAAAATGATTTGGGCACAGTAATATGGGAAGCTGGTCCAAAGCTAGGGCTATAGAACAATGAAATTGGCTGGAGATATTAATATTTCCCAAGATCAGTTGCTAGCTGAAAATCAATATGCTGAGTTAAAAAGGTAGCTTGAATTTCATGATCACAACTTGGCAGTATGTCATTTAGCAGCTTTAAATTCTCAGGTCAAGGCTGAAAAATCTGGAAAGACATGAGTCATTACAAGGCCAAAAAGAAGTCTTCACTGATTTTTTTGTTTGTTTGTTTGTTTTTTGCTTTTGCAAAGATTGACTTTAGCTGTTAATAGAATAGTAACAGATTTAGAAGTCAGAAAAATACTAAAAGTTTTTTGGCTTTTGAACATGCTAACTCAGAATGTAAAAGGGTAATTGGACCTTTAAAGGCAAGATCAGTATTGAGCATGACTACAGACATTTTGTTCCATTTCTGCCATCTATTTCATATTGTTGCTGCAACATGTCTGCCAGTCATTAATGTAGAAATGTTACTTGGCTCAGAGTCAGGTCCTGCTGACCACATACACTGTTATGTTCAGTATGTTATGAAGTTTGTTAAACTTTAGAAATTCCACAACTCTAAGCTTCACATAGGACCCATCAAATTAAAGGTCAATATTGAACTGGTATGTCTAAAATGGCTTGATCTAGGATAGACTACTGGGAAGTAGTTGCAACAACCACATATGAGCTCATTGTGGTTTTGTCTTTATAAGTTGACTCGGACAACTATTCTGAGTCATGGCTTCATCCCCTGAGTTCTGAACTACAGCCGCAATCTAATCAATCTTAGGGAATGGAATCAATACACCATTCCTTTCTGACTGAGATCTGAGTTTGTGTGCTTTGTGTGATGATTCCTACACCCCAACATTCAACACCAGTGTATAAATGGGTTTGAAAATGGATTATAAGCAAGGAATTCCTAGAAATAATGTTATTCTGAGAAGTAATTCAAAATGAAAACACTAGCCTTCTAGAGTACCCAGAAGGCATGGCAAATGCCAGAATTCAATTAATGAGTGCAAGGAAAAGGCACGGCAACCTTTTGTCATAGTAGACATCCTAGGGGGCCTCCTTTAGGCCCCAGTATGAAATTCAATTCAAACATTCCCTTTCAGCATCAGAGAACATCAGCCATAGAGCAAATAAAAGATTTAAGGCCTATTGTTAAAAGCATCACTGTTCTAGATATAATCAAGAACAAACAGTTTAGTAGCGAAAAGAAAAAATCAGGAGAGACAAAACAAGTAGTTTGGACAATGCTGTAAATGATCAGATCAGGGACCAAAGCTAAACTCACAAAAAAAAATGCAACTGAACTTGCAAGTTTTGTAGACACAGGAGCAGAAATAATAATTTCATAAAAAATTTTGGTATCCAGAATACCTTTTCTCAGGAGGTAAATACTCAGCTTCTAGGGATTGGAACTTTATCTCAGAAAAAAAAAAATGTGCAAGATGAATCGAGTGTATATAGGGCTAGAAAGATAAAAGGAGACATTAAAGTTAATGACTAACATTGCCATGAATTTATAGTGATGTAATTTGTTGGTGCAATAGAAAACACAGACTAACATTCATACAATCTCAGAAACAAACCATAAAATAAAAAATGTTTCTGAGAAAAATATTAAGTATTTTTCAGGAGATTCTTTCATATCTAAAATATAAGATTGGTTGAAAGAATATTTGAACACAGCAAAAATCAGAAGGAGTCTTTTACAAATTCTTAAGGATTTTCAAAACTTGCTGGGAGATATTAACTGGCTATGTCCTAGAATTGGATTAACTCGTCAGGAGCTAAGTAGTTTAGGTCAAACCTTACTAAATTGTTCAAGAAAATTATGAGCTGAAGCTGAAAAGGAATTAACTCTTGTATAAAAGAAATTACAGGAGACTCATACGGATGATATGGATGCAAAAATGGATTGTATTTTGGCTATTTCACCTTCAACTCATTCTCAACTGTTGGACCCCTCACTAATGCTGAAATTGCATTATTATGGGCAGAAAATGTACATTACCAAATAGATTGTAGAATTTTCGGGTAGAGGTTAATAACAAATATTCCAAAAGCAAGAAACTTATGGTGGGGATTGGCCTGATTCTGATATATACTCAAATCCTAAATATTGATCACAAAGATATGGTTACAGTCCTAATGAGCATATTTTCATGTATACTAGATGATGTTGTGTAAAGAGTGCTCACCTATCTTCCCATTTTCTCTGATTGGTTCAATGAAAATAGCTAACAGTCAATTACTAGGAAGAATAAAGGTAGGCAGAATTTCAGATACTGGGATGGTAGGCACGTGTAGAGAGAGAGAGAAATTGAGGCAGGAGAAAGAAAATAGACAGGACAAGGGATCATCATTAGACAAAATGGACCAAAAGGACATAGTCAAGAGTTGTATACCCAGAGAACAAACTGGTGGAGCAAAATCACGCAGGGTGAGACTCAATCAGCAAGTCTATTTCTCCAAGTCTATTTATCCACTGGAAAATAGACACTCAAGTGTAGAAAGAGATTTTTAGGGGCAATCATACCATAATTGTGCTAAAACTGATTAAATACATCTAGGAATATCAGTCTCATTCATTTGTGAGCTAGTTGGGGATAAAAAAAATAACTACTTTAAAATATGTTTTTATAGTGTTCAGTTTATAAAAAGAACTAATTGGATTCTCCCTCGTATAGTAAAAGTGACACTAGTTTCTGGAGGTTTGTCATTCTGTTCCAAATAACTCAGGAAAGGCAGATTATAAGTCGAGATAAATAAGTAAAGATGGTCAAAGCCAATATGTTTCAGCTAAAAACAATCAGAGATATATGCATTTTTATAATATTGAATTTTCTTGAATCTCTTAATGTTGTTACTACACAAAATATGCAAACAGAGTTGTACATATTGAAACCACTGAACATTTTCCAGATGATTAAAAATAAACTTCACTTATCCATTAGGGGCCCTGTGTTCCATCTTATAAATGACTGTGAGCATCCACTTCTGTATTTGCCAGGCACTGGCATAGCCTCATACGAGACAGCTATATCTGGGTCCTTTCAGCAAAATCTTGCTGGCATATGCAATAGTGTTTGGGTTTGGTGGCTGATTATGGGAGGCATCCCCGGCTGGGGTAGTCTCTGGGGTAGTCTCTGGATACTCCGACTGGGTTAGTCATCCTTTCATCTTAGCTCCAAACTTTGTAAGGGGTCTGCAACAGTATGGGTGGAACAAAAATATGAACTAACAGTAACCCCCAGAGCTCATGTTTCTAGCTGCATATGTAGCAGAAGATGGCCTAGTCAGCCATCATTGGGAAGAGAGGCCACTTGGTATTGCAAACTTTATATGCCCTAGTACAGAGGAATGCCAGGGCTAAGAAGTGGGAGTGGGTGGTTAGGGGAGCAGGGCAGGGGGAGGTTATAGGGAACTTTTGGGATAGCACTTGAAATGTAAATAAAGAAAATATCTAAAACAAAATTAACTTTACTATTTAGTCAACTACAAGTAATCATAACAGAAATCATCCATTGTACATAATGCATATAAGATGTCACACAGATATACCAGGCCCTATAGAACAAGATAGTGATTAAACTAATCATTAATAGTAATGTTAGTATGAAATATGATAGAAATCTCAGAATTTCATAGAAACCAAATGTTTTCTGAGGAACCGGCAGACTGGTGAAGCTCCTGTGGGAGCTGGAGAGGTCAAGGACACTACAAGAAAACCTACTGGGTCAACTAACCTGGACTCATAGAGGCCCACTGAGACTGACCGGACTGAGTCACGGAGCCTGCATGAGTCTGACCTAGACCCTCTGCGTATATGTTAATAGTTGTATAGCTTGTGTTTTGGTGGGACTCATAACAGTGGGAGCGGAGATGTCTTCGTGGCTTTTGCCTGTTTTGGGAACCCTTTCCCCCACCCCACCCCCACCCCGCTGGGTTACTTCCTCCAGCCTTAACATGAGGGGACTTGCTTAGTCTTATTGCAGCCTGATATGCCATGTTTGGTTGATATCCCTGGAGGTCTGCCCTCTTCTGAAGGAAAACAGAGATGGAATGAATTGTGGGAAGATGGAGATTCGAGGAGAGGGCCTGGGAGGAAAGGAGGGAGGGAAAACTGTAGCTGAGATGCTATATGAAAAAATAAAAAAATTAATTTAAAAAAAAAAGAAACCAAATGTTAACAGCAAGGGTTTAGAAAGAGGGGTTTCTATCATTTTGAAAAAGGCCAAGGAAATTATAAGGAAATTCTTCATTTGTTCCTCATTTGGCAGTTTTAAGATTAAATACTCAATCAAATTCTTGCAAGTAAATCCAAGAATACATCAAAATGATCATTCATCGCAATCAAGTAGGCTTCATCTCATGGATACAGGGGTGGTCCATTATATGGGAATCCATTAATATAATCCACTACATAAACACAAAGGAAAATAAAAACACATGATCATTTCACTGGAAGCTGAAAAAGCATTTGACAAAATTCAGCATCCCTAGATGTTAAAAGTCTTGGAAAGATCAGAAATTTAAGGCCCATAGCGAAACATAGTAAAAGCAACATGCAGCAAACCAGTAGCCAACATCAAGCTGAATGTAGAGAAACTTGAAGCAATCCCACTAAAATGAGGGACAAGACAAGGCTGCCCACTCTCTCTCTATGTATTCAACATAGTACTTGAAGTTCTAGCTAGGGCAATTAGACAACAAAAGGAGGTCAAAAGGACACAGTGGGAATGGAAGAAGTTGGAATATTACTATTTGCAGATGATATGATTGTATAATTAAGTGACCCAAAAATTTCACCAGAGAAAACTCTTGAAGCTGATAACTTCAGCAAAGTGGCGGAATATAAAATTAATTCAAACAAATCAGTAGCCTTCCTCTATATAGAGGATAAACAGGCTGAGAAAGAAATTAGGGAAATGACACCCTTCACAATAGCCAAAAATATTACATAACTTGGTGTTACTCTAACCAAGCAAGTGAAAGATCTATATGACAAGAACTTCAAGTCTCTGAAGAAAGACTGAAAAAGATCTCAGATGAAAAGAACTCTCCCTTATTCGTTGAAGAATTGAGTTGGAATTTTGATGGGTATTGCATTGAATCTGTAGATTGCTTTTGGCAAGATGACAATTTTTACTATATTAATTCTGCCAATCCATAAACATGAGACTTCTTTTTTTTCAATTTATCAATCATTTTTAGCATCTTGTATTTATCCATATATATATGCAGTGTATGTTGATCCTGTCCACCCCCAGCCCCTCCACTCTTCTTGGCTCCCCCAGCCTGCTCCCTCCTATGTGTGAGCTCTCTCCTTTTGGGTAACTCACGGGATCCAATAAGAACTGCCTGCTGGGATGCTGGATGCTTTAGACAACTTGATCAGTTGCCACAGACCTTGTAATCTCATTCTTTTTTTAAAATTATTTTATTATGTATTTTCCTCAATTACATTTCCAATGCTATCCCAAAAGTCACCCACATCCTCCCCCCCATTACCCTCCCTCCCATCCCCATTTTTTGGCCCTGGCAGTCTACAGCAAACCAGTAGCCAACATCAAAGTAAATGGTGAGAAGCTTGAAGCAATCCCACTAAAATCAGGGACTAGACAAGGCTGCCCACTTTCTCCCTACCTATTCAAATAGTACTTGAAGTCCTAGCCAGAGCAATTCGACAACAAAAGGAGATAAAAGAGATACAAATTGGTAAAGATGAAGTCAAAATATCACTTTTTGCAGATGATATGATAGTATATATAAGTGGCCCTAAAAATTCCACCAGAGAACTCCTAAACCTGATAAACAGCTTTGGTGAAGTAGCTGGATATAAAATTAACTCAAACAAGTTAATTCATAGAGTTAGAGCAATTTGCAAATTCATTTGGAATAATAAAAAACCCAGGATAGCAAAAACTGTTCTTAACAATAAAAGAACTTCTGGGGGAATAATAATCCCTGATCTCAAGCTGTATTACAGAGCAATAGTGATAAAAACTGTATGGATTGGTACAGAGACAGGCAGGAAGATGAATGGAATAGAATTGAAGACCTAGAAATGGACCCACACACAAATGGTTTGACCCATTCTTATCTCCTTGTACAAAGCCCAACTCCAGGTGGATCAAGGACTTCCACAAAAAAAAAAAAAAAAAAAAAAAACAGATACACTGAAACTTATGCATCAGAAATTGGGAAAGAGCCTTTAACTTATGAGCATAGGGGGAAAATTCCTGAACAGAGCACCAATGGCTTCTGCTCAAGAATCAACAAATAGGACCTCATAAAATTGCAAAGCTCCTATATGGCAAAGGACACTGCCAATAAGTCAAAAAGGCCACCAACAGATTGGGAAAACATTTTTACCAATTCTAAATCTGATAGAGGGCTAATATCCAATATATACAAAGAACTCAAGAAGTGAGATTCCAAAGAACCACAGAACCATATGTTAAAAATGGGGTACAGAGCTAAACAAAGAATTTTCAACTGAGGAATATTGGATATCCAAGAAGCATCCAAAGAAATGGTCAAGATCATTAGTCATCAGGGAAATGCAAATCAAAACAACCTTGAGATTCCACCTCACACCTGACAGAATGGCTAAAATAAAAAAAAAAAAAAAAACCTCAGGTGACAGCAGATGCTGGGGAAGATGTGGAGAAAGAAGAACACTCCTCCATTGCTGGTGGGATTGCAAGTTGGTACAACCACTCTGGAAATCAGTCTGGTGGTTCCTCAGAAAATTAGACTTAGTATTAAATGAAGACCCAGCTATACCACCCTTAAGTATAAACCCAAAATATGATCCAACATGTAATAAGGAAATATGTTCCACTATGTTCATAGCAGCCTTATTTATAATAGCCAAGAGCTGGAAAGAACCCAGATGTTCTTCAACAGAGGAATGGGTACAAAAAATCTGGTACATTTACACAATGGAGTACAACTCAGCTATTGAAAACAATGAATTCATGAAATTCTTAGGAACACTCTCATAGAAGCAAGGGGAGGGAGGATGTGATAGGGTGTTTCCTGGAGGAAAGGAAACTGGGAAAAGGAATAACATTTGAAATGTAAATAAAGAAAATATCCAATAATAACAAACAAACAAAAACCTGCCAAATACAACCAAGCTAAACATCGTGAAAAGCTTGGTAGAACAGTTTTGTCATTATAAATAGTTTTACTGTGTTAGAATTCAAATCTTTCTTTTTTATTTAGACTAATGATGGGGGTGTTTCAGCATATTTGATAACACTGTAAGCCCATAGATAGAGTAATTTACTGGGAAAGCCTGTTTCCTGTTGTGGTATGGTACAACCCTGGACACCCCTTAAGTCCCACAGCATTTTGTTTGTTGTAAATAGGAGTAAGGTCAACCATAGGTCAAGAGGTGAAGTAAGTAACCAGGTGACAGGGAATGGACAGAGGTAGAAACCATAAAGAGTAAAGAAATTAATAAAATAAAAATATATACATTAATACTTGAGTTACTTATGAAAGGAGAAATTAGGAGGATGGATAGAGAGGCAGAAAATGTAGAAAGGAGGGACATTCAGTCTGAGGGGCCTTCGAGAATATATGGAGAAAGAGAGCTTGGCTTTCCTTTCTGGGATGTTGTCTGAGGAGAGTCAAATGGGTGCATCCCCTGTTTCTCTGACCTACCAGGCTCTCACCACAGAATCTGTCTCATGAGACTTTACTGGTAAAATTGAGCATTTGAGATTAACACAAAAGTCAACTAAAAACTACAGTGCTATCTCCCATTAATTGTCTTTCTTTACTTGTACTTTCATAGGTTCTGGGGAAGTACCATGTTTCTAACTACATCTCTTCAAAACACTCTCTTTGAGAAAATGTAACTGTACCTTCTAGAATGGCAAATTTTCTAGTTGTATTACATGTTACATTGTAAGTTCAATTTAACTGGTATGGAGAATGAAATTATAAGAATTATAAAGTACTATGCAACATTTCAATATATTAATCCATTATGAAATACCAGAAATGAGATGTGGCTGCATAGTCCTTGCTTCTAGTCTATCAACTATACAGTGAATTGCTACTATCCAAAATCAATTATAAACGGGATATGAAAATGTCTTATCACAATTATTCTTCATTAGTCAGATTCCCTCCATCCCTGTCTTCAATCTCCTTCCTGCTTTCAGAGGCTCTTGGAAACAATTTCACTTTTAGTTCCTATGAGATCAACTTTTTTTTTTTTTGTAATCTTTCAGTTAGTAGTTAGATTATGCTACTTATAACTCTTTAGTTTGAATATAAAGTTCAAGGCCCATGAATTTTCAGAACACCATACATTTCTTAACAAAATAAATTATACATGTTAAAATGAGAGCTGCTCCACACTTTTTTCTGAGATTCACAAACATACTTCATAGGGATTTTTATGGTTATCATTATGCTCTGCCCTAGCCATTTACAACAAATGTTAAAAAATAGCCTGGATTGTTGTCCATCACTGAGCATTATATACCCTACTTTTGATTTTCCATTATTAGTATATATCATTTTGTGTGTGCATGTGCATATGTGTGAGTTGTATGCGTGTTGAATGTATGTGTGTGGTCCATATGTATACTTGTTTATGTGCATGTGTGTCAGTGTGTGTGTGTATGCCAGATAGCAATTTTTGCTGTATTTTTCAGTGCTAGTTCATCATTTTGAGAAAATTTTCTCGCTAAGCCTAGGATTCACTAGTTGGACTGCTGTCTAGCTAGTGAGCTCTATGGATCCTCTCTCCACTACCCCAGCAGTGAAGTAAAAGATGCCAGTATCTGACCACAGAGGGTCTCAGCTCAGCTCTTTGTACTTACAGAATGAGTACCTGACTCACTGAGTCATTTCTCCAGTCCTTCTGCTGCTATTATTTTAACATAGTCTTTTATTAAAATATGATGCTGTCTACATGAAGTCTGCATACCAATCTTGAACTTGCGATTATATTTCAAGTAAAATTAAGAGTGGTATTCATTTAACCTTTAAATCAGGAGACTACTCAAGTTAGTGCAATATAATCAAAACAGTAAATAGGTTTAAAATTAGAAGTCATAAAAGTCATTTAGGAGTAATTGTTACATGGGATACTCTCAGGTTGCCATTGCTACCTATGAGTTGAAGGAGGACTGCTAATATCAAAAAAGTCTCTGAAACCTAGAAACTAGGCAATCGCCTAAAACAAAAACAAAACAACCAAAAAAAAAAAAAAAAAAAAAAAATACAAGAGTCACAAAGTTTCCAGAAAAGGACTCAGCCTTCAAGGTACCTTGTTTTTTGTCTCAAAAGAATGATTTGGACTTGTGTTCTATAAAAACTTAAGAAAAGGGCTGGAGAGATGGCTCAGTGGTTAAGAGAACTGACTGCTCTTCCTGAGGTCCTGAGTCCAATTCCAAGAAACTACATGGTGGCTCACAACCATCTGTAATGGGATCGGATGCCCTCTTCTGGTGTGTCTGAAGACATCAACAGTGTACTCGCATACATTAAATATACATATATTTTATTTTAAACTTAAGATAAAAATAGTCTATCCTTTTGAAATACTGTATATATAATAATTTTTTACAGCAGTGATAGCAATTTTAAATTTCTGTTAAACTTTCACATTAACCATTATTATTTGAAATTCTAATTATAAAATATGACCAACTGTAGTAGTATCCCAAAAGGTCTCCGCTAAGACTTAGGTAAAATGTTAAGGCCTAGGTAACTGCTCCCTGTCTAGTGTGCCATTTTGTGCTGTTACTAATAGTATACAAAAACTTTCTCCTGTGCTGTTACTAGGAAACTTCCTCATGCTCTAGTTGGTTGCAGATTCAGTTATTTCCTGTGCCTTCATGTACTTGGAAAGCCTCCTCAATAGAAGCCAGTTAGAACTGCTTAGTAAAGTTAGCCACAATAGGCTTGGACCCAAACCAACTGTGCAGAAGCACCTCCTGCACCTGGAGCTTTTATGGTTTCTTGCCTTTATAAGCTGCCTGTGGCATGAACCCCAACATAAAAAAGGCAACTTTGCCAATATAAGACACCATTTGAGTGCTGGATGAATAAAGTTTAAGTTCCCAAGACCTCCCTGGGGACTGACATCCTCCTTGGCAAAAGGTGACATATACATCGGTAAGTACCATCCTGATTGGCAAGATAAGACCTGAATGCTAGGTAAGGCAAGTCCCCTGCCTCAGTTGAATATCCCAACCAACGAGTATAGGATAGGTATACAACAATTACACGCTTCTAAGGAAATCCTCATCTCTTAAGTCCTGATTGGTAGAATAACATAGCACAGATATTTGTGGATTTTAAGCTTAAATACTTGTCATATCATAACTAAACATCCCAGCCAGCCCCTGAAAATGTTCTGTGGCCCTGATCAATCAGTTTTAGGGTATGGCATTCAATAAATCATGTCTATTTCACTGAGATCCCTGTCTGAGTTATTTATGTGGTGATTTTGAGACCCTAACAGTCTTGTCTACATTTATGTTCTTGTTAAATGTGCAGAATTGTCCCTGCTTCAAAGATCAGTTGCCAGGAAAAATATATGCACTGGGGTACTCAGACCTGGAATAATAATTTCATATACCTGGGTCTAGTCAGAATTCATAAATATCGCCTAGCTGTGTACAGTGAAACTTCTAGGGGTTTACAAGTAAACATGTAATGTGCACTGTAATGTAATTACAATGTAATATAAGTCCACTGGGGTCTAATATGTAAATGTAACTTCTATTTGCCTGATGTAATTGTCATCTCTGAGACTTACTTCTAAATAATCTCATGATTTCTAGCTCCCGCTGAACTGTGACTAGCTGGTTCCACTCAGCTGTTCTGGAACAAACTCTTCTACTCTTCTCCAAGCTGACTGATTCAATATACCTTCTCTCAGCTTCTCACTGAACTGCTCTGGAAGGCCTCAAGCTAACTCTAGAAATGTGTTATAATATTCTGCCTCTCTCTTATTCTCTGACTTCAGCTTCTACTGCTGTCAAGCACTGAACTGCACAAACTCAAAAACAATCTCAACTCCACTGAACTGCACTCACTGAACTGACTCCCAGCTAGCTGACTGAATGCACCAAGCTTCATTCTCCCAGTGCTGGTTTTAATAGCTTTTCTTCTGAGAGATTTTTTTGTGTTTTATCTCTGACTCAGTCTGACAAATATTTCTCTGACTCATAAATTTGCCTACCCCACAATTAGAAGTCATTGTTTGAGTGTGTACTAAAGTGTGTACTAAAGAATTCCAGCCAGATGTATTGAAGGTGTGTACTAAGGGCATGTTTATATTCCAGCCAGATCACACAGATCTAGAAGGTCTTTGGACGTTATCACATCAGCCACATTGCTAGAATAAAATTCCTCTACACTAACATTTCACAGTACTTCTGCCTTTTACTTCTTTATCTATGAATTATACACAGTGATACATTACCATGGATCATACATTTTTAAGACTCGATAAACATGCTAAATAAACATAAACTTTAATCACCATTTATTCAATGTTTTGTTGTAAGTCATATTCTAATCTATAACAAGGAGTCTACTGTATTAGTTTATAAATATATGCAAGCACTAAGAAGGAAGAAGATTCTCAGCTTTGTTATGTGATCATCTTTCCCTATTAAGTTTACAATTGAAAAAATAATGGAAAAAATCAAGCTTTATTGTGCATTTGCTATGACAAAGATTAGCATTTTCTAAATTTCTACCCTAACAATAGTTGAATATGTAGCATCATTCCATCCCAGTTTAATTTTGATTACAGATTGAATAAGAACTATAGTTACATACTTCAAAATGATACTGCTTGAAGTTGTAATTTCTAGAAGCTGATATTTAAAGTTATTAAGAGTTATAACTTAATCAGGAAAATTTTAGGATTGTGGTTAACTTTATGTAAGTTTCTGCTTGAATGATTGCTATTCATGTTAACATATTATCCTGCATTTCTAATAATCTGTGTATAATCAATTGCTAAAATTTGGCTTACTAAAGTACGAATTTGTCTTACAATATTTTTCATTAAAAAGCTCTTGACTCTAGCTGCATATGTATCAAAAGATGGCCTAGTCGGCCATCATTGGAAAGAGAGGCCCATTGAACAGGCAAACTTTATATGCCCCAGTACAGGGGAATGCCAGGGCCAAAAAATGGGAATGGGTGGGTAGGGGAGTGGGGGGGACTTTGGGGATAGCATTGGAAATGAAATTGAGGAAAATACGTAATAAAAAAAAAGAGATTGATTTTATCCATGATCTAGATTTGCTTTTAATTTTTCCCTTTTTATTTAATTTCTATATTCTTTCAATGAGATAACAGAAAGTGCAATTTTCATATAAGTTCCCGACATCTTACAGACACTGAAACATAAACAGAACTTATTTCACACTGAATATATTGGCATGGTTCCAAATACTGATGAAGTGGTCAGTAGTTTCTCTTAAACCAATCTTTATGTCAGCCAAAATTTTGCATCTAGAGCACTTAACACCCTGTTATATCATCATTGCTTACTTCATTAAAAATTATTTTGTACATCCATTGATTGATTGATTTTTTATTATTAATTACACAATTTTTTCATAAATACTTAATGATACACCAAAAGGCTTATTTTTAAACAGAAAAATAATATGTGTTCCTATTGTCTTTAGAAATACTTTTATAGCTGGATGGTGGTGGTGCACGCCTTTATGCCCAGCACTTGGGAGGCAGAGGCAGGAGCATTTCTGAGTTCGAGGCCAGCCTGGTCTACAGAGTTAATTCCAGGACAGCCAGAGCTACACAGAGAAACCCTGTCTCAAAAACAAAACAAAAACAAAAACAAACAAACAAACAAAAAACAACCCCCCAAAAACAACCCCCCCAAAAAAAACCAAAAACAAAAACAAACTTTTATTTATTCTTTGAAAAATTTATACAAGTATACAGTATATCTTGGTTATATCTACCCCTACTTCTTCCTCCAAATCTCCCAGGACCCCTCCATCATATTGCCATCCCAAACTTCATGTTACCATTATATATATACATATATATATATCACACTAACTACAATTAATGCTCTTGATATGCACATGTAAGTGGGGTTATCTACTCCAAGAAAAGTATGTCTCCCTTTCCACCTTAGTTACTTTTCAATTGTTGTGACAAAATGCCACCAAGGCAATTTATAAAAAGAAGCATTTATTTTACAGCAGAGTTTCCCACGGGTTAACATCCATGGCCATTATCATGGAGAGCACTATAACTGATAGGCCTGTTTGTTACCACTGAAACAGAAGCTGAGAGCTTATATCTGATTCACTAGCAAGAGGCAGAATGATGTAATTTAAAAATCATGAGCAATTGAAAAATCATTCTCCTAACCTTTCTCAAACACTTCCCCTGAATGAGGACCAGTTATTTAAATATAGAAATCTACTGGGGGCCAGTTTCATTTAAACTGTCACATAACCCCAACAGCCATTAACTCTCAGTTGCTTCTTAGCTATGGATGGGGCATTAAGAAACATTCCCCCTTCCATACTGAATTTTAACTCTTTATTTATGAATTATTGTGTGCAACAGCATTATTTAAAGTGGAAGAATTTTTGTTGGGCTGGAGGAATGGTTATTTTGTTTTAAAAGAACATGCTATCTTTTAGAGGACCCACAACTTTCAGAGGTAGTAACTCCAGCTCCAAGGAGATCTTATGCTTCTGGGCACCTACACTTATGTGCACTCCTTCACATACATACATGTGGGAAGCCGTGCACAATCGCCATTACAAGATGGTGCTGGCTTCCTGAGTGCCTAACTAGTAAACAAGCAATGTGCACAGGTGCTGGAGTAAATTTGTGCCAAGTCACTGCCCATCCCGGGGTGTAATAGTGGGGTGATGGGTGAGCAGCTAATCAGGAGCTGACATGTCACACAGAGGGGTATTTAAGCAGCACCATTTTCCGGGTTCATGGTCTTCCTGAGAAGTAAGCAATAAAGCTTTGCCGTAGAAGGATCTGGTTGTCTGAGTGTGTTTTGCTGGCGAAACATTACAAGGACAAAGTGGCACTGATAACCCGGGAATATATCATCACCAGGCACCGAAAGGAGACCCCTGTTTCACACGGGGCAGATTCAGAACTACGGGACAATACAGCTCTGCAAGGTATGGCCTTGAACTTTCTCCAGCGTTAGAAGCCTTTCTGTTCCTTTTCACAGGGCTCGTTCTTTTCTTTAGATTGCATACAGTTTCCACAGGAGGATTTGCTAACTAGTGTTCAGACGAGGTCAGGCAAGGTTAGAAAAAAGGCAAGAAGATAGCATGGGAGCCTCCCACTCTGTGGTGACCGCCTTACAGTCGGTCCTGAGGCAGCGTGGCTTGAAAATCTCCACCAAGACACTAGAAGGCTTTGTAAAAGAGGTAGATCGCATAGCACCGTGGTTTGTGTGCTCAGGGTCCTTAACTATCCCCTCTTGGGAGAAACTCAGGGGAGATTTAGTTGGGGAGCAGGAGAACAGCAAACTTAAAGCAGGAATCATGCAGTTGTGGAAGCTGATAAGATCGTGCTTAAAGGACGAGGAATGTCAACAAGTAGTTAAGGCAGGGCAGAAAATTCTGGACGAAATTCAAGAAAGCCTATCAGAGGCAGAGCGGGGAGAGAAAGTAGGAGCAAAGGGGAAACATGGTGCACCAAATAAGCATACAGACCTCTCCACGGGTCTTGAACCCGAGGAGAAGATATTGTCGGGGAAGAATACCCAGGGAGAGATAAGAAGAAAGGAGGAGAAAAAAACAAAAGAAAAAAGATCAATCAGCGGAGGTCCCTAGAGGAGGGAGCCTATACCCGCCACTGGCAAGAAAGACTAAACAGATAAGTCCTAGCTGTTTATTTTGTAAATCTAAATTGTATATATGACTGGGCTAAAAAGCCACCCTGGAAACAAATGTTCTGTTCTTGTTAATCAGAAACATTTATAACCTACACCTGGCATCAAGGCAACCAACTCCCACAGGCTATATCCTGGGGAGGACACGGAATGTATATGAAGGCCTCTATCTCAAACCGGTTATCAGGTAACTAGGAGAATTAAAACGTTTTTGAAAAACAAAAACAAAAAGGGGGGATAAAGGCTATGACACCAAAGATGGCTCTATCCCTTATAATAGTTACTCTTAATTTCTTAAAACTGGATAATGCTGAGAGATCACCAGCTGAAAGGCACGGACAATGGCCTCAACTGCTCAAAGAAATGGTCAAGTGGAAGAATGTCCTTGATAATAAATGGTATGGCCCGGATCCTATCTTAATCAGATCCCGGGGAGCTCTTTGTGTTTTTTCCACAGGGTGAAGAAAATCCACTTTGGGTTCCGACGTGACTGACAAGGACCATGAAAGAGCAAGATGAATCTCAAGATGATCCTGTTATTCTTACTCCTGGTGATTGAAACAGGGATACTTTGTGGGCCATAGTAAGATCATGGCCAGTACCTTTACCGGTACATTCCAATTCTTCTACCTTGCCTTTGTTTTTGGCAACTGAAAATTTTTAAAGAAAAAGATTATCTCTAATTGGACAGATTTCATTAGCCAAAATAAAGTGAGCTCTGGAGTGTTATTTAATGCTTAATGCAAGTTGCTCAAGGAGCACAGTCAGGTTCAAGTGATGTTGGAAATAATGTAACTTCACCTATAAACATCACCACAATTATGATAAAGGGAAATGCGACTATTCCCAAAAGATCACAATGGCCTGTTGGCAATGCTACTGCTATACGCAGCATGCCTTGGTGTCATCTGGACCTTGCATTTCCTATAGTTTTTTCACCTTGTCAATCAAAATATTTTTCCTCAGAAAGAAATAGCAAAGGGTTTTGTTTTGTCACCTCCATTGGATTTTGCTGTAATGAATGATAAAGGAGATGCTACAGAAAAAGAAAATATTTGGACATATTACCAATGGATTCTAAGTAATGAGACAGGTGTTGGTGCCCAGTTGAAAGGAGGGCTGATGATTTTGAATTAGCACCCTGATCTGGTTGAGAAACAGATAAGTGTTCTATACCAGTTGGTCCAGTTGGGCTGTGAAAGAAAAATAGGCGCTCTGTGCATTACCAGTGTTCAATATGAAAAATTTACTCATGCAGCTAATCTGTCTAGGCAGCTTTCTTTGTATTTTGCAGGAAATGGTCTGAAAGATTCGATGAGACCCTTGAGGCCCTGAGAGCGGCTGTTCTAAAGATCAACTCGACGAGAGTAGACCTGTCATTGACAGAGGCTCTCTCCTCCTGGATTTCATCTACATTTTCTTATTTTAAGGAATGGGTGGGGGTAGTTTTATTTGCTGCTGCCATCTGCTGTGGACTTGTGTTTATGTTCTGGTTAGTTTGCAAGCTCAGAACCCAACAAAACCGTGACAAGGTCGTTATTGCTCAAGCACTTGCTGCCATTGAACAAGGGGCCTCCCCTGAAATTTGGCTGTCCATGCTTAAGACCTAAATGCCATCTGAGTTCTCTGCTATTGCATCCCATGGATTTGTGGATCCATTGCACTGGGATGTAAGAGACTCAACGCTCATTGCTCAGCACTTGCACTTCGCTGAGGTTTACTAATTTGTTTTTTGGCTGGCCTCTTATAGAGTTCGCCCTAGGTCATTTAGCAGTTACTGTCACATAGTACTGCGGTATCCAGAGACAGGCAACTTTCCTCATGTACAGACCAACCTAAGACACGGGACCCGGTGGTGATAGGGCTACCCTATGACGGGAAAGGCTGTGACATTGGAGGAACGACCTAAGACAGGAGCCACAGCAGATGGACATAACTGCAGAGGCCTAGACCAGCCTCAATTTTTAATAAAATAAAAAGGGGGAGATGTGGGAAGCCGTGCACAATCACCATTACAAGATGGTGCTGGCTTCCTCAGTGCCTAACTAGTAAACAAGCAATGTGCACAGGTGCTGGAGTAAATTCGTGCCATGTCACTGTCCATCCTGAGGTGTAATAGTGGGGTGATGGGTGAGCAGCTAATCAGGAGCTGACATGTCACACAGAGGGGTATTTAAGCAGCACCATCTTCCGGGTTCGGGGTCTTCCTGAGAAGTAAGCAATAAAGCTTTGCCGTAGAAGGATCTGGTGGTCTGAGTGTGTTTTGCTGGCGAAATGTTACAAGGACACATACACATACTTTAAAAATAAGGCCTCATCGTTCCTCAGAAAATTGGACATAGTACTAACCGGAGGATCCCGCAATACCACTCCTGGGCATATATCCAGACGATGTCCCAACCTGTAAGAAGGACACATGCTCCACTTTATTCATAGCAGCCTTATTTATGATAGCCAGAAGCTGGAAAGTACTCAGATGTCCCTCAACAGAGGAATGGATAGAGAAAATGTGGTACATTTACACAATGGAGTACTACTCAGCTATTAAAAAGAATGAATTTATGAAATTCCTAGGCAAATGGATGGATCTGGAGGGCATCATCCTGAGTGAGATAACTCAATCACAAAGGGACTCACACAATCTGTACTCACTGATAAGTGGATATTAGCCCAGAAACTTAGGATACCCAAGATATAAGATACAATTTGCAAAACACATGGAACTCAAGAATAACGAAGACCAAAGTGTGGACACTTTGCCCCTTCTTAGAATTGGGAACAAAACACCCATGGAAGGAGTTACAGAGACAAACTTTGGAGCTGTGACGAAAGGAAGGACCATCTAGAGACTGCCATATCCGGAGATCCATCCCATAATTAGCTTCCAAACGCTGACACCATTGCATACACTAGCAAAATTTTGTTGAAAGGACCCAGATAGAGCTGTCTCTTGTGAGACTATACCAGGGCCTAGCAAACACAGAAGTGGATGCCCACAGTCAGTTATTGGATGGACCACAGGGCCCCCAATGGAGGAACTAGAGAAAGTACCCAAGGAGCTAAAGGGATCTGCAATCCTATAAGTGGAACAACATTATGAACTAACTAGTACCCCCCTGGAGCTCGTGTCTCTAGCTGCATATGAATCAGAAAATGGCCTAGTCGGCCATCAGTGGAAAGAGAGGCCCATTAGTCATGCAAACTTTATATGCCTCAGTACAGGGGAATGACAGGGCCAAGAAGTGGGAATGGGTGGGTGGGGGAGTGGGTGGGGGAACATGTGGGGGACTTTTGGGATATCATTGGAAATGTAAATGAAATAAATACCCAATTTTAAAAAACGAAAAAAAAAATAAGGCCTCAAAAAATAAATCATGAACTATTTGTTTATTGATGAGCTTGAATGAAATGTTAGAAGAGTGCAAATTATCAAACTATGAAAATAGTTGTAGCAGCAGCTTTATATCTGTGATATCCTTGAGTAGGAGTATTCCTTTCTGGGTGGTGACAATTGTATCTGTGATATACTTGCCTAGGAGTATTTTCTATCTGGGTGATGATGGAGTGGAGCCCTGACAAAGGTAAGGAAATTAAGATCACAGCCATAGAGCTCACAGTTTGTTTTAGTATAGTAACTGCATTATAATGCTCATCTCTATCCTGTTTACATTACTGCCCTGTTCTTGTTTATGTGTTTTTAAAAAGGACAAATAAAATATAATAGAACAAGAATTTGAGAGTCTGGGAGGAGGAGCAAATATGTTTTCAGGGTTGATATGATCAAAATACACTTTATGTATGTTGTATAAAATCTCAAATAATAAATCAAAAGTATATTATAAAAACAAAACCTGTCAAGAAGAATAGACAGATGGATATTATCAAACTAAGTATTGAATTCAATCAATTAGAAACAAAGAAAACAATACATATAATCAATGAAACCAAGATCCAGTTCTTTGATAAAATCAACAGGATAAGAGCAACTCTTTCTTTTTTTCCTTTTTTTTTAAAATTAGATATTTTCTTCAAACATTTCAAATGCTATCCCAGAAGTCCCCTATACACTCCTCCTGCCCTGCTCCCCAATCCACACACTCCCACTTCCTGGCCCTGGCATTCCCCTATACAGGGGCATATAATCTTCACAAGACCAAGGGCCTCTCCTCCCAGTTATTGTTGACTAGGCCATCTTCTGGAAAAGAGCAACTCTTAGCTAAACTAACTAAAATACAGAGAGATAGTACCCAAATTAATAGTATCAGAAATGAATAGGGAGATATAACAATGGACACTCAAAAATATCAAATAATCACACACACACACACACACACACACACAAACACACACACACCATGACCAGATGATTTTAGTTCAGAATTGTGAAATAATCCCTTAAGACTTTCAAAGAAATCATTCCAATATGCCCAAACTATTCCACAAAATACAAACATAAGTAACATAGTCAAATTCATTCTATGAGGCCACTGTCACCCTGATACCTAAACTACACAAAGTCTCAACAAATAAAGATAATTTGAGAACAATCTTCCCCCTGAATGCTGATATAAAAATACTCAATGCAATACTTGCAAACCAAATCAAGGACATCATACCACATGACTAAGTAGGCTGCATCCCAGAGGTACAGGGGTAGTACAATATACAAAATATTCACCAACGTAATCCACCATACAAACAAAATTACAGGGAAAAAAAACAAAACAAGATCATCTCATCAAATGCTGAAAGAGCATTTGATGAAATCCAATACCACTTGTGTTAAAAGTCTTAAAGGGATCAGTAATACAGAGTACATACCTAAAAATAAGAAAGACATTATAAAGCAAGCCAATAGGTAACATCAAATTATATGGAGAGAAACAAAGAAATTCCACTAAAATCGGAGACAAGACAAGGTTGTCCATTCTCTTTATTTCTTCAATATAATGTTTGAAGTTATATCTGTAGCAATAAGACAAAGAAGGGAGATCACCGGGATACAAATTGTAAAGAAAGTATTCAAAGTATCGATATTTACAGATGATATGATAGTATACATATGTGACCCAAAAAGTTGTACCAAAGAATTCCTCTAACTAATAAACACCTTCAGTAAAGTAGCTGGATACAAAATTAACTCATAGAAATAATTTCTCTTCCTTTATACAAACAACAAAAAGACTGGGAAGGACATTAGGGAGATAATACCCTCTCCAATAGTCACAAATAATATAAAATATATTGGTATTCCTCTAACTAAGCAAGTGAAAGACATGCATGACTAGAAGTTCAAGTCTCTGAAGAAAGAAACTGAAGATATCAGAAGACTGAAAGACCTCCCATGCTCATAGATCAGTGGGATTAATATAGTGAAAATGGCAGTTGTCTCAAAAACAATCTACAGATTCAAAGCAATTCAATCACATTACAAAAGAATTCCTTACAGATCTTT